>NC_134973.1:1303636-1624436 GCF_965638725.1 Aptenodytes patagonicus
ATCATGGCAAGAAGCGTGTCCCCAGGCCTGCCCGTGGGGAACTGGGGAGGCTTAAAACTCCTCCGGCATCATGTTTTTTTCTTGAAGCTGAGAAGTTCCCCCTTCCAGTTCACGGCGCGGCCCCCTCAGTTTCCTATTTTGGGCTATTTCGGCGTAGGGCAGGAGGAAGCAGAAGGGATGGGGCGGATAGGCAAAGGGGTACCATGGGGATGCCATGCAGACACTTCCACCCAGGACACTGGAGGGGCTCCGGTGACATTCCCCACCTGGAGATGTGCTGGAGCCTGCAGGCTCAGGAGCAACCTTGACGTCCCCTGAGCACCTCGTGATGTGAGATACAGGCCAACCCCAGCTCCTTGCCCCTGCGTAATGGCGCAAAACACAGCAGCGTTGCATGGGCAACACCTCGAGTTCTCCTTGTTTCCAGCCCCTGAACCTTTGGGATGGGAATAGCAGTTTTCATCATCTTCACAACTGTTAGTGCTAATAATGTACAGCTAATAAATACGTAAACGGAGCTGAGATTGTATCGTAGTCCTACGACACTGAGAGCTGTGGCTTAAATAAAACACAGTTTCACAATGACCTTTGCAATACTCAGAACTGGCGATACCAGGGGAAAAAAACGTGTAGCGGAGGCTCCAGGGCAGGCACCAGCCGAAGGAGGGCACGGAGACCCCCCGCGGGCAGGTTATCCCCCAGGGCCGAGCCTTGCCGGAAGGGGAAGAGCCCATCCATGCAATACTCCCTCTTTGGAGGAACAGCGGCCAGTGTTGCAAAAGCATTTGCTACCCTTGAGAAGGGCTTTGCAGCCCTGGAAGCCGGTGGTGAACCCGGCAGTGCTGGCGGGGCCAGAGCAGCCCAGCCGCTCTCCAGGCATCCCGCCCGGACCCCCAGCGAAGAGCCTCCAGCTCTACCCACTCTGGGCTTGCCATCATCCTGCGCCAACTCCCGTGGAAAGGGTTGCTGCATGTAACGCAGCCAATGTCCCTCATCTTTGACTCCAGGGCTGCTCGCTGTCCCCTTCCCAGGGTCCCCTCCTGTCCCCCGGCCCCGAGCTCCAGCCGCTCCCGCCCTGGGTCCCTGCAGCGCGGTACCCGCTGGCTGTATCGCCAGGCAGGGCACCGACAGCCCTGGAAAGTGCGGGTGAGTTAATAGTTCTGCAGGAATCAAACAAAGTCCACTGGAGCCAAACCCAGGTTCATCAATTGCCTCCCCCCAACGCAATGCCGTATTTGCAGCGCTGCGTCGGGAGAAAAAAAAAGCAATAAAATATCAATAAGCAACGGTGCTGCCGGCAGCCGGAGGGGGTGGCAGAGCGGTGGTGCCCTCGCCAGCCTGCACAGCGCCGGCTTTTCTGCTTCCCGCTCCGGGGATTTCCCCGCGTTAAAAGTTTTGCAGAGAAACAACATCCCTTTATAGCCCTTGACTGAGGTCCAGGGGCTCCGGCCATCTCTGAGCTCCATGTCACCCATGCGATGAACTCCCTGCCCTGGGTCTTGCTCCCCACGTGCAAAGCGGAGCCGTCGCGGCGACTTGCCGTGGGCATGCAGCTCCTGGCGCGTCCGCCTCCTCCTCGCCGCTGAGGCCTGGGCAGGTTGTTACATGCAATAAGGCAGAAGTCAGCAGAGAGAGGCCACGAGCTCTGACAGCCGGCAGAGCCACGCACCGCCTTCCACAGGAAGAAGAGCAGTTACTCTGGTCAGGTCTTTCTGTTTATCTGCGGCCCTGGTCTCCATGCCTCAGTTTCCCCTCTGTGAGATGGCGGCAGGGACAAACCCTGCCCACGTGAGACCTTTGGAGATCTTTGCAGGTGCTATTGGGGATATGGCAGCGGTGTGTCAGCCCACACCAGCATCCCTCGGCAGGGGAGCCCTGAACCTCGTGGCAGAAACCTGCCCAAGCCGGGGGGGCTGCTTTGTGTCCCGGCCTCGTTCCCAGAGCCAAAAACCATCTCACCCATTTAATTTCTCACCGAGGAGGTGCAGGACCCACTGCTGTCTGTAGGGAAAGGGCTGCCAGCGCAGAAGGAAAGGCTGAAACCTGAAGCGGGATGGATGCAGACCTGCTCAAAGGGAAAGGCTGTTCTGAGCCCCCACCCTGGCTTGTCACTGTCCCCATGTCACCTCCCGGCGGTTCAGGAGGGTCCAGGAAAGGCTCGCTGCGGTCCTTGGCCAGGAGAGCTTGGGAGTGCTGGGCTGGTCCAGCCCAAGTATTGCGGCAATGTCTGGGGGAGGCTCTAGCCCCGGCAGGGGCTGCAAGACGCCGGCCGCTGCCGCTTCCCTCGGAGCCTCCCACCCCCCTCTTACAAAACTGAAAATGAATGAAAGTTCAGGTCAGTGCTGGGCAACAAAACGGACTTAAAAAAAAAGATACTGGAGCAAAATCCCCATTTCCCTGGAATTTCATTCGAGCAGGGCTGTTTTTCCAGGGTGTGATGCGATTACTGAGGTACTGCGCTGCTTGCTGGGACCTGCCCCCGGTTTGGGACCCAGACTCTGGCCCCGTCTATTAATGACCGGGGACACCGCGGGACAGCCACCCGCACCGCGGGGGACCTGATGTCTGGTGCAGAGGAGACGGATGGGCCGGGACCACCCAGTGAGGCCGGTGGCTGCACAAAGACCCTGCGCAAAGCCCCCCTGCCCCTAAAAATCAGGGCAGCTCAAGGAGGTCCCCTCGGCATGGGGGACAGCGAGGGGCAGGACCGAGCGAGCATCTCACACCGGGAGCTGAGGTCTGGGGGTGCTGTCCTGCCCCCCGCAGGCTCCCTCTTCCTTCCAGTTTCAGGGAGGTAAAACAAACCGGGAGGTGCGGAGCACCGCTCGTCGCTGTCACCGTGGAGGATCCTCCCGCAGATGCCCGTCCCCGGAGCCACCGAGACGTGGGCCAGCATGCGGCCGGGCTCGGGCCACCTCGCCGGGAGTCCCGGGGCGAGGGGGGCGGTGGGAGCTCGGGGTTTGTGCTGGATCCCGGTGACTTTAAGGAGCAAGTTTGAGTTCATATTTGCATTTAGTCACAGTGTGAGTCAGACATTCCAGCCCCGGCTGCCGAAATGCCTCAGCTCTGACTTCTGATTTCCCACTGCAACCTCGGGTTTTTTTTTTTTCGTTTTTTTTTCCCCCTTTTCTTTCCCTTTCTCCTCTTTTTCTTCCCTTTCTTGCCTGTCCTTTCCGGCCAGCCCCGTTTCGAAGGCAGGTTAGGCTCCC
The DNA here is from genome assembly GCF_965638725.1 of Aptenodytes patagonicus. Taxonomy (NCBI): domain Eukaryota; kingdom Metazoa; phylum Chordata; class Aves; order Sphenisciformes; family Spheniscidae; genus Aptenodytes; species Aptenodytes patagonicus. The sequence goes on from NC_134973.1 coordinate 1,306,846, forward strand.
ACGGGAGTGGAGTCGGTACTGGGCGTGGGGCAGCCATGATGCTGCGGGGGGGGACGGGGCAGAGGGACGGTTGTGGACATCCCGGAGAGTTTATTTTTCCCTGTAGCAGTGGGGAGCTGAGGGGGGATTAAACCCCGCCAGACAGTCCAGCCGTGGAGGGGGGTTGAGCCAGGGACCCCCCCCCACATCCCTCCAGCAACGGTGGGGGTGACGTGGGGGTGGCAGGACCCCCCGCTGAAGCCACCGGCAGCTTTCTGCTACCCCGGCCATCGCAGCGAGGCCCCAGGGCAGGGCAAAACTGGGGGGGAAGAGTGGGAGGAAATGGGGGAACCCCCCAGGAAAAGCCCAGCAGACCCACCGCTCCATGGCAGAGTACGTGCTGGGCTTGCGCAGGTTTATTTGTCCTCAGCAAAGCGCCAGTTCTTGATTTGTAATGTTTTTAATTAAAAAAGACCTGGAGCTCAGCCGGCATGGACCAGGGAGCTGCCTCCCCCCTGTGCCCCCCCCCAGCTGCCCCTTGCTGTCCTCCTGCAGGCACCAGGCACCCAGAGCCGGGTCCCACGGGAGCATCGGGGATGCCCAGCCCAGACCTGGGGGCTGCTGGACCCCCCGAGCCAGGGTCTGGGGGAAGGAGATATGCCGAGTATTTGGACAGAAAGGCAGTTTTGTTTTTGGTTTCCTGAATGATGCGTTCCACATGGCGTTGCATCACGCACAGCTGTTACATCACTTTAGCCAGGAAATTTAAAACAAGTGGCCTCGGCTGGAAATGGTGGTTTAATTATTATTTATGGACAACAACAACAACAGGGAGAGAGAAAAAAGGCCTCAAAACTCTTTTTTTCTTTTTTTAAAACCCGCCCATCTCTCACATTACAGCGACTTTGTCCCCAGCTCCCTCCCAGCCTGTGTGATGGTGCAGCAGCCAGGCTGCCACGGGGATGGGCTCTCGGCGAGGGCAGGCTTCGAGCTTGGCTCACGCTCTCCAGGTAGCTCAGCCAGCGGTTATGGCCCCTTTGGCCATGCTGTCCCCCTCTCCTCCAAGGGTGCCCCCTCCTTCCTGGCCACCCCTGCAGCACCCGCAGCAGAGCGGGGCACCCTCTGGCTCCCGGCCGCCCTGCAGGGGTGCTGCTCATCTCTGTGCACGGATGCTCCCTCCGCCAAAGGGCGAGCGCTTGCCACCGGCAGCTCCCCGAAAGCACCGTTAGCTTCACTCGCCGTCCTCCCTTCGGGTGCCGTTTGTTATTAGCGACGGCCCCTGGCAGCCCCCGCAGCGCGTGCCACTGTTACAATTCTATCAGCTGAGTTATGATAGTGAATATCTCCCGCGGGACAGTCTGGAGTCGAACGATAGACCCGAGTTCATCCCTGCCTGCTGGGGCTGCCCATCAGCGTGGCTTGCCCGCGTGCCCCACAGGGACTGGCGCTCAGCACAGCCGTGGCGGACATCAGCGGCAGCGACGGGTGCCCTTCTCTGACCTATTTTACTCCTTTTCTTCCAGCTGTGGGGACAGAAGTGATGCGGAGAGCGTGATTGTCCTCCCTGCCTTCGCGTGGGGGCATCAGGGACCCTCTTCTTCCTCTCTTCCTTCACCCTCTCTTTCAGGCACAGCGTGGAGCAGGGACATCAGTAGCCCTGACCCCCCCGCTGCCAGCACCCCAAGGGTCCCCGTCGCCAGCGCTGCGGGGAGGACACCCCCCCTCCATCAGGCTCAGCTCCTGGCTGAGCGTGAGTGATGGCTGCACGTGGCCGGCCGGGGAGGGAGCCCATGCTGGGGCCACGTGTGTCCCTAGGGACCCGTGGGTGGGCAGAGGGTGGCTCCGGCGTGAGCTGCCTGGCTGCTGCTCTAGATCCCCGTCCGGGGGGTTTGCGCAGCCCCCAGCCCCGTTTTGCAGGTGGGGAAACTGAGGCAATGGGAAGGGCAGCGGCTTTTCTGCCAGAGCACAGACCTCAACAGCGTGGGGTGGCCGTCGAGCGTCTCCACAGGCACCTGCCGGGCAGGGCCACATCCCTGCCACAGCAGCAGCAGGATGGAGGGGAGGCAGCGATGCTGGGGGGACGCGCCAGGGGGAACGGGGAATGGCCCAGCCCTCGCTCAGGACCCGCTCGAGAGCCGGGCGCTGGCGGGACGGGCTGGATGCAGCCCTGCAGAGGAGCACAGCCGCAGCACCCGCCTCCGCTCACCTCCCAGCCTGGGCAAAGCCGGGCTGGAAACTTCTCAACCGCGTGTTGGAAAGCTTCGGGGCAGCTTGTTGGAAAATTCAGCGGGGAATTCTTCTGTGCGCAAAAACCCTCGCTTTGTGCAAATGTTGAAAAATGCAAAAATGCTCCATCAAAACGCTGCCCCGGTGCATTGGCGATGACAAACGCTGCAGCTGCCTCCCACCACCGCCACGCCGCTTCTCTCCCTAATTACACCCGGAATAACGTTTTCCAGCCCATCGTCCGCAGACCACTGGGTGCTGATGGGACCCCTGGGAAACGCGAGGTTGTGCCACGATGCAGTGCACCCCAGCCCCGCGGGCTCTCCCGGGGCTCAGGGGAAAGTGGTCCCTGAATTGTAATGTTTAGATGACTCAGTCGTAAAGAAATCCCACCCTGGGCGCCCCAGGTCGAGGGCGCCCTTTATCCCCCTGGCAGCAGGACACAGTCCCCATGGCACAGCAGAGCCTGGGGATGCTTGTGTCTGCCCAGGGGGTGCGATCCCGCCCGGGGGGCTTGGAAAAGCTGCCTTAAAACCCACCAAAAATGAACTGGGGTCATGAGAAAGCCCTCGGCACGGTGTGCCGGAGGAGGCAACGCGGCGTCCCCGGCCCCAGGTGGAGTCCCCCCTCCCCGCGCCGCTGCAGCCCGCGGCCCAGGATAGCATCCGCCTACGAACAGGAAACCCTCTGTATGTGTTTGCCGGGGCGGGGGGCCCGGGGAATCTCCTCTGAATGGAAAGAAAAGGCACCCCCGCACCCAGAGACCGTCTTAGCGCCTCCTCCGAGGCGGGGGGGATCTCTGGGGGTGCCCTTGTCGGCGTGCCCTGGGGGGGCCAGCGGGGACCTTTTTCCCCCGCCAGGATGAAGGGGCGAAGGTTGCTGCCGGCTGAGACGGCTCGTGGGTGGGAGAAGGTTAATGCGGGGCGGGGGGAGATCCTGCTGGGAAAAGGCTGAAGGGAGCCTGGTTCCTGGCTGTGCAGGCAGCCCTGGCCTGGGCAGAGGCACAGGCAGCAGGCTCCGGGGAAGGGGGATGGGGACAGGGGGAGGGAGAGGAGGGAAGGAGCGAGTCGGAAAGGAAGAGAGAGATGGAGGAAAGGAAATAGCTGTCACGGGAGTTGGGTGCGAAGCAGGGGACAGGGACAGGAGCCTTGCCTGTGGGTGCTGGCCGGGATGACAAATGCCCCATCCAGCACCTCTTTGTGGTGAAAACAGCAGGATCTGAGGGCAGCTGCCAAACCTGAGGGTAAATATTCCCCATGGACAACGAAGGTGTCAGCACCCATCTAAAGGACTGCCAATATACCCCCCGCCAGCTGGAAAAGTCCCCTCCACCCACCTCAAAAGTCCCGGTGAGGAAGGGGCAGGAGGAGATGGCACGTTTTTGCCTGGGTCTGGGGGTTCGAATGCCGCTGGGATGTAAATGTGTCATTAATGGGGCGCCTTTCCAGCTTCTTCAAGTTAAACAGCTAAATAAATACATCATCGTGGTGGGTGAGGCTTAGAAAGTTTCAATTTGAAAACGTGCCCCGAAGTAGAGCTTGCTCCAAGCTCCGGGATGCCGGGGACCGCGGTGGCCTCTGTGCCTTTGCTGCAGGGGGAGGAGAGGACACGGGCGGTGCCTCTTTTTGGACTGGCCAGGGGATTTCCCTTCCCTACCCAGATTTCTTCCCTTAGCGGGTTTCATGATATAATGTCAAGTTTCAGCATCATTTGAGGAGTAATAGAAACCGCCCCGGTGAGGTGAGTCCCTGCTCCAGGCTCCTTCCCCCTGACGTGGGGCACGGCCACGGGAGAGGATGGCCAGATCCCAGCAACACCTCTCACTGCAGCAGGAGCGGGCTCAAGCCTCCTCTCCAGCAAAGTGAGGGTTTGCAGCGGGTCCCATCTCAACCCCATTTTCCATCCTCCCCCCCTCGTGGTCTCAGCCCAGGGGGTGGTTTGGGCATCACCTGCCCCCTCAGCTGCCTCCCTGCTGCCGGATCCAGCCCCGCCGGCATGAGTAAGACCCAGTTTGGCTCCATCCTCTTCTATGCTGTCCCAGTCCTTGTCCTCTGTGTCTGCACCGGGTCCTTGTCCCACTGCACGTGGCTCTGGCATGGGTGGAAGATGCTGAAAACTCCCCCAAAACTTGGGCTTGGGCACAGGAGTAAAGACTAACTGGACCATGAGCAGGCACCTAAAAACAAACCCGGTGCGCTGGAGAAACTGGCCCTGAGTGACCTGAATTTCTAGATCAGCTCCCCAGCAAGGGGCTGAGATCTGGATGTGCTTCTCCTGGAAGGACAGACGAGCCCAGATCACCTTGTCCCAGAGGGTGCTGGGGGTCAGAGACAAGTAACACCCCCCCAAATCCACCCCTCTCGCCCGGGAAGAGCCGGGCACAGGGATGCCGTAGTTCTGCTGGCTCTCGCCCATACTTTGCCGCGGCTGCAGGTGCATCTCCGCCGTGTCCTCCCACCCGGCCTGGCCTGCGGCACCTCTTCTCTTTCGCTTCCCCGGGCCGACGCGGTGCGTGGGTGGGGGAGCCAACCACACTGGCACAGTGATATAATTAGACACCGGCAACCCCGGGAGCTCACGTCACTTCAGCTGAGAGGAAGGAGAAGCAGAAACTCCCAGGAGGGCCGAGCCGCCGGTGGAGGGTCCGGGGGGGCCACACTTCAGTGGCCTGGGGACGCGGCAAAGGACAGCCGAGGGGAGCGGAGCATCCTTCCCCGCGCTGTGCCCTGTCCCCACGTGTATGGCTGGGGCAGAGGCTGCTGCCGGGGGGGCCGTTGCCAGGTGATGTCCCCACAGGGGGAGCAGCCAAAAATCCTCCAGCCCCGTCGTGGGTGCTTCTTCTGCAGCTGAAGCTGTTGGGTCCCTCCCCGGCGTTTTGCAGGGTGCTCCCCCTCCCCAGCATCCCCAGCTTTGCAGGTTCTTGGAGCCGGGGGGAGACAGGATGAAATCCCGAGGCAAGTTAAGGGACACCAGAGGAGGAGGAGGCCGAAGAGATGCTCAGCCCTGGGCATGGGAAAGGGCATGGCAGCAAAACCCATCTCCGCCTGGCCGTGGCCAGCAGGCTGCAAAGTGGTTTGCCAGCGCGGGTGACGAGAGGGGACATGGGCACCCCGGGGCTGGGTTTCGGGTCATGCCTGAGTGCCAGGGGACGTTTAGGGCAGAGCAGTGTGCTGTGGCTCGGGCCATGGGCCGGTGGGTTCCCAGCAGCCCCACCAAGGGCTGAGGACACCTGATGACCCCCGTTGCGCCGCAGCCCCCACCCCATGTCCCCGCAGGGCCCCGTCACCCCCTACCCCGGCAGCGAGGAGCCCGGGTGCAGCCCCAAGCGGCAGGGAGGTGGGCTGGGGGGGGGGGGGTGGCGCAGGAAACCAGATTAACGGCAGCCAGTCGTGAAATCTAGGGCAGACCCATCTGTCAGGCGTCTCCCGTTCGAATCTGGCTGCGATGCCTCCCCTCGCGTCGCTCCCCACCTCCTGCATCCCCTCCCCACCCCGCTCCCTGCAAACCTGCATCCGGCGTAGGTAGAGGAGGCCTTGGGGTGGTGAAGGGGCTTTTTACCCTTATTAAACCCTGGATGTGCCCTTTGTTCCCATGGGCAGACCCCAGCCTGGGCTCCCGGCTGTCCTCTGACCCAGTTTTCAGACACCTGGGGGCTTTCTCTTCTTCTGAGGTCTCCGGAAAGCTCCAGGTCAGGGAGTCAGGGGGCGTTCATGATAGTTTTGTTTAAAATCAGGAGCTTAAGAAGGAAAAAAAACACATTTGGAGAGGGGAGAGGAAAGGGCAGAAAGGTGGCTCCAGCTGTGCCAAAGGCTCTGAACCGCCCATGCGCGCGGCCGAGCCCCGGCTCTGCGGTTCCTGGACAGCCCAGCTTTTGAAGCTGCTTTCAAAGCTTTCAGTGACTGGCGGCGTTGGAGCCCCCTCGGGAGCCACCGGGGAGGGGGCGCAGGGTGCCAGCTCTGCCAGCCCCAGGAGGTGCTAGGGGTGCCGCCGGCAGGACCATGGGGCTGGAGCACGGGGGAACCGGGGCAGCAAGAGGAGGCTGGGAGCTGGCAGCATCGTGCCCTGACAGCCAAAGCCCCACACCGGCCCCGCGTTCACACAGGCAGGGGAAGCCCCTGACACCTTGCTCGAACTGTGAAATCGAAAAAACCTGGCTGCCCAAGAAGTTGCCCCTCTCCTGCAGAGCATCCTGCTCAGATTTTGAGCAAAACTAGGCAAAAAGTGGCTTGGAAGCCCCCGGCCCTGCCATCAGCTCTGCTCGATGCTTAGTGCTGTGTGAAACGATGCCTTTTTATCAAACTGGGCAGGAGAGCCGGGTGGAAGGACACGAATCTGCCCAAAGTGAAAATACACATCTGGATGTGTGTGTATGTAACCTGGGGCTGCGGGGGCACGTTCACCCGCCTGGGTTTGCAGTGACCTCAGTTTAACTTGGCAGCCGTCAGATGCCTTATCTTGTCTCTGCATCTCGCTGTAAGCTCACAGCTAAACAAGTGCCAAGCGCCTTGGCTTCCCTTGCTCCTGCCTGCTGGGGCACCCGCATCGTGCAGGCACAGCACCCGTGTGCTTAGCACCGGGGGGACTGGCTGCTCCGCGTGCAGTGCTCGGAGATGCCACTACAGCTTTCCCCCAGGTTAATTCAGGGGAAGAGGGAGTGGTCCCATCCTCACATCCCTCCTCCACCCCCCAGCATCCTGGGAAGGGGAGGTTGAGATGGCAGGTATTATCCTCGTCTCTATTTTCATGAGCAGTGAAGCTAAAACCAGCTGCGCTCTAGATCCGGAGGTGCCCAGGGCGTGCGGGTGCCATGGTGTGGGCAGCCAGGATGCTCGGGGCTGGGTGATGGGCTGTGGGGCAGAGCCCGGTGTTTATCTCTCATCCTGCCTCCGCATGTGCGCTCCCAAAATAAAGCACTGATGCAAAAGGCTTCACCTGCTCCAACCTGCTGCTCAGCAAGGAGGATGTCACCCTGATTTACAGCTTGCTGTTTTCTTTTCCTGGTAGCTTATAAACCCAAATGTTGGCAGTTTTTTCCCCAGAATAGGGGAAGGAGACAGGGATGGGGAGCTCAGGAAAAGAACCTGCAAGCTCGTCGCCCCGCGATGTGTCCCCCGCAAGCCGTGCAAGGAGGATGGCGGGGTCATTGGACTTGACTCATCTTTGGTGGAGATAGTTGCCATCTTTCGGGTGCAGCTGGAGTTGGACAGGGGGACGTGCCCCCCCAGCCCTGCCTCCGCTGCCTCTGTGGTTTATCTACCTGCTCCAGGGGGCCCCCGGGCTGGGTGACAGCGAGACGCAGAAGGCAGGATGTCACCTCAGACCTCAAGAGGAGCTGCCGCCGAGGGGGAGGGCGTCCGGGATGCCGAGGCGGGGGCGGGCGGGAGGATTTGCAAGTCACCGTATGTAAACATGGGTGCTCCTCTCCCAACCGTCCTCTTCCGCAGCCTCCCAGCCTTGCCGGGGGCCGTGCGGCTCTCTGTCCCCCCAAGGATGGGGAATGGCCTCGGTGCACCACGAGCCCCCGGGGGAGCAGGGACACGACCCTTTGCCGGGGCCTTATTGGGACCCTGCCGTGACGATGACTGAAGAAAACGCCCTGATGCCCTCCGGGGTCCTTCTCGGGGCTGTGGCACAAAGGTGTTCCCTTCTCATGGTGTCAGCGTAGCACCCTGACCCCCCAACCCCTGCCATCTGCCCTGAGCTGGGAGCTTTGGGGCAATCGTTGGGGACCCTGCGACCCCCCTAAGCTCATGCGGGGGGGGGGGGGGGGTGTCTGTCCTCAGGGCTGGGGAGGTAAATTTGGGACTCTGCCCTCAGCCCACTCTGTTTCTGGGCTCTGCAAGAGCCGGTTTGATTTCAATTTGTCAGCCATAACCACCGCAAACCCCTTTTGCTCATCCATCATCCAAGTAACCCTCTGAACCCCCCTGCAGCCCGTCTGGGGCACGAGCGCCCTGAAAGCCAGGAAACCCGGGACCCCCGACCGCATTGGACTCTGCAACCCTGGACATGGGGCTGGGACGCAGCGAGGAGGGGGCTGCACATAGTTCCTAAAATACCCTGTGCTGCCCAGAGCCCTGCCGGCACCCATTGGCCCTAATGGGGCTCAGGAGGGCGTCGGGGAGGGGGACACCCGGGTATGACAGCACCCACCGCAGCTCCACAACACCGATGCTGCTTGGCAGAGGTGTCACACGGGGAGAGCACCTGCCTGTGCACGCACCCACAGAGCACCCAATGCACCCACGTGTGCACGCACCCACAGAGCACCCAATGTACCCGTGTGTGCACATACCCACAGAGCACCCAATGCACCTGCCTGTGCATGCACCCACAAAGCACCCACAGCACCCGTGTCTGCAGGCACCCACGAGGTGCCCCACCCCCCCAGGTATAGGGTATCGGGGCTATGAGCCTCCCGTGAGAAAAGGCAGCGATTTCCCCGCTACCCGACAGTGAGAGGGTGAGCACGGGGCGGGGGTGTGAAATGGAGGCAACCCTCCGCCTGCGCCCCCTCCCCAACCCCCCTGTGCCCCGGCTCTGGGCTCCACCGGGGAGATGAAGGTTTCCGGCTTCGCAGGTGCGCGGTGGGGCTGAGCGCAGCGGCGGGGGGGCCGCGGCAGGGGGGGGCTGTGGGGGGACCGCTGGGTTGCGTCTGCCGGTTCAGCATGGCTGCGAGGTACCCACATGCCACCGTGGGCAAGGCAGGGGCACCCGGCCCCCGGCCGTGCTGATGAGGACGGTCCTGCCGGGGATGGTGGGTGTCCCCTGCCACGGGGGACACCCCGTGGTGTGTGGACACGTGTCTCCCATGGTCCCCGGGGCGGGGAGGACCCTTCCCTCCGGGTAAGCCAAGGGGATGCCCTGGGATGGGGACGAGCTCAGCTCCGGCTCCCTGGGCCCTCAGACGGCGAGCATGGCTTTGACCTCTGGCCACCAGCCGTCCAGACACCCTCGCCACCGCGGTGTGGGGCAGGAGGGGCCTCCCTGTGCCCACCGGCAGAAGGGGCCACGGGAGGGGGCTCCCGAGCCTGCGAGCAAGAACTTTTGTGGCTTTGAAAGAAAGAAAAAAGCCCCGCGTCTCCGGGGAGCAGCTGCTACTGTTTGCCTGTCTCCTTTCCTGCTTTTTTATTTTTTTTTTAAATCTTCTTCTTCTCTCGCCTCGACCACAGCCACGCTAAGATGGAGCCGGTTCCCTCCCATCTAACCCGTAACCGGCTCCCTCCACCTCCCCCAACCTACCACCTCCACTGCAAGGATGACAATGACAGCTGCAGGGGTTGCGGGCGTCCCTTCCCCCTCTTCTGCACCTCTTCCCGTCCCCATCCCCGTCCTCGTCCCCCTCCTCGTCCCCAGCCCCTCCTGCCCCAGTGTCGAGCCCCTCGAGCTGGGCTGCCTGGCGGCCCTGCAGCCTTTTGCCTTGACATTTGAAAAATGCCAGGCTGAGCCGGGAGACGGCAGCTGCAAGGTGGCACCCGGCCAACTATTTAGTTTTGGGTGGGTTTCGGTTTGTTTTCTGCGGCGGACGCCGCTGGCGGGAATGAAAGGGGAAGGCTGCGCCCCGGCTCGCGCCCTCCGGGTTTGGGGGCTGCGGCGGGGGCTGCTGGGGGGGGACACGTGGCACTCACGGGCAGGTTGGTGGCGGGGTTTGACCCAGCAGACGGGGACTGACCCTGTGCCCAAGGACTGGTGGCCCTTTGGCTGGTGCATCGCTCACACGGCTCAGCGGTCCGGCTGCCCCCGCCGCCCCAAACCCTGGGGGTACCCACATGTCATCCCCCCAGTTTGGGGTCCCTGCCACCCTGGTGTCCGAGGGTCCCTGCACGCCCCCCAGTGCCAGCCTCAGTTGGGTCCTGGCCCCTGGCGCACTCACGGGGTGGGAAGATATGGACGGACAAAGTGTTATTCAGCGTCCAGCTCTCCCGGGAGTTTGGCCAGGAGCGGGATGTGGGGATCCTGATGGGTTCAGATACCAGGTCATGGCGGTGCCGCTGGGGGAGCCCAACCATGCAGGACCACGCGGGGAAGAGTCACCCCCTTGCTCGAGTGTCCTCGGTCCCTCTTTGGCCCCTGGGGAGATGGAGGGCCAGCATAGCCCTGGCACACGGCTCAGTGCAAGTGGGCACCGCAGGGGACGGCACCAATGTGCTGCCGGTCGGTTGGGGGTTTGCCAGAGGTGTGGCAGAGAGGGAGGGGCAAAGGAGAGGCTATTTTTCCCCATCATTGCAGGTACCCAAGTCCCTTGGCTGCCACCTTGCCTTGGCGATGGGGAACACCAGCCGGGCCGGCGCAAGGGACAGGGACGTTGTGCCCTCTGCCCTCCTCCGTCTGGGGCAGGAGACTGCAGCAGGCAGCAAGGACAACTCTTTGATACTCATATTTTATATTCATGTAAGCAACATAAATCCGCCTGGCTGCTCTTTCCCTGACAATAGAATTCATTATGATGGAAATATCCTCCGGAGGACTGCAGCTTAATTACCTCCTGATTTGCATTTTTGCATATTAATGACTGCAGAGCTGCTAATTTTGCTGCACTATTTTAAAGGCAAAGCAACCCCACTCCTGTTGTCTCGCCTGCCATTTTCTTTTCCCCTTGCTTTCTCCCCGTTAGGACTGGAGCTCATCGGGTGCCTCTTTGGTCGTGACCCCAGCATGGCAGCCCAGCTCTGTCCTGGTGCCACCCTCAGAAATGTCAGGCCTTCCTCATTAGCATAGTGCCCTCGTCAGCTGCTCAGGCCACCCAGTGCCGTGGGGTGCCCCAGGCCGGGTGCCCTTGTGGGGTGTCGCGGGGATGTGCCCGGCTCCTTGGTGAGCTTTGGGGGCAGCGTGGCCGCCTGCGTCCTCTGCGCTCCCAACTATTGTTCTGGCGGCAGCTTTTAGAGCAGTGGTGTCACCGCGTGTTACTTACACTCCACGGCTCCAACCGCAACAGGCTGGGGGATGAGTAGGGGGGCTCACCTCCCCCTGCTCCCCTCCGGCCTCTGCCGCTCGCCAGCCCTGTGCATCCCTTCTCCCACTGGCACCCCGGGACAGGGCAGGGCACCAGGCTGGGTATGGAGGTACCACCTCCCGAAATAACTGAGGGGAGGAGGATGGATGCAGGGGGTAGGAGGGATGGCTGAGCCCCCCCACTCTTGCCTCTCTACCACTCCACAGGCAGCGGGGCGCGGTGCAGCCCTGGGGTAACAGCACTGAATGCTGCCCAGATTGGAGGTGCTTTGCCCCTGGTCCAGCTTCCGTGGTGGCAGTGAACCCCACCCCGTGTGTCACTGTCCGAGGGTGGTGTTTAGGGCTTCCCATCCCAGCTGTCAGGATCCAGCCGAACCCTGGGCAGGGCCCACTGCCTGGTCCCCAAATGTGCCCTGACCCCAGTCCTTGGGGCTGGAGTTGGTCTCCGTTCCCTTTCCGCCTCTCACCCCACGTCAGAGGGGCAGAAGCAGAACCGAGGGCTTCCCGTCCCCGGCCGAAGCCCGTGGTGTGGCTACACGTCCCTGACGGCAGGCTGGCCCAGGTGCCACCAACCCGGGGCTGCCCAGGGTGACTCAGCCTGCCAGGTGCCACCGAGGGGTGGGCGCAGGGACAGCCTGGGGGGTGTCACACGCCTGCGGGATGCTGGCCGTCAGCCCAGCATTAGGCAGTGGGGTGGGCAGGTCAGGCGGAGCAGGGGGACAGGGACGGGGACGGGGACAGGGACGGGGACAGGGACGAGGACGAGGACAGGGACGGGGACGGGGCTGGGTCCGCGCCGGGTCGAGCCGCGGCCCGGCCCGGGAGGGCTCGTGGCGCCACCTGGCGGCCGACGGACGCGCCGCCGGGGGCGCGGGGCCGGGGGGGGCAGTGGGAGCCCCCGGGTGCCGGAGAGGGGACTCGAGGAGGGGGGGGGCGGTGGGACCCCCCGGGTGCAGGGAAGGGGACCCTGGGGAGGGGGCGGGCAGTGGGACTCCCGGCAGTGGCCCGTGGGTGCGTGGGGCAGGACCCCGCTGGGTGCCCCCCGCGCACCCTGGCACGGCTCCGGCGGGAGTGGGGCCGCCCGGGGGCTCTCCCCCGAAGGCGGGTTGGGTGGCTTTAACCCCAGGCCCCGCCCGCAGTTCCCGCCTGCCCCCCCGTCCCCTTCACCCCGGGGACGTGTCCCCGACATGTCCCCCCCGGGGGGGGTGACAGCGGCCCCACGCGGGACCCAGCCCGCCCCGGCGCTGTGCCGGGACCGCCGCCCCGCTGGGTGCCGAGATGCCTGGGCCGAGCCCCCCGCCCCGCTCCTCCCCTCGGGTGGCTGCGCCGCGACACGCGGGACCCCGTGTCCCGCCACCAGCCCACGCGCCCCCCGAGCTGCGCCCTCCCGGGAGACGGGGCGGGGGCGGCAGCCGGGACCCCCCGGCGGCGGCAGCGGGACGGGGCGCGGGGACAGCGCGGTGCCCTCGGTGGGGCCGGGGAGGGGCCGGACCTGCCCGCTAGAGGGCAGCGGGAGCCCAGGAATTGGGGTCCCCGGGCGGGACCCGCATCCTGCACCCCTCCATCCACCACCCTGCACCTTGCCCTGCACCCCTCCACCCTTCATCCTGCACCCCTCCATCCTGCCCTGCACCCCTCCATCCTGCACCCCCCCCCCACCCCACCCCTCTCCACCCAAACCTCCAACCTCCACCCTACACCTCTTCCCCCTTCCCCTTCCACCCCTCTCCACCCCCCCGCCTGCCCTCCCGCCCTCCCCTCCTGCTCCCCGCCGGCTCCCACCCGGGGCCAGGACTCCTGGGTTGCCGCTGCGCCACCAAGGCATTCCTCTGTGCCTCAGTTTCCCCAGGGAACACACCACACCAAGCCTCACCAGTGACTTCTGGCACCCCCTATCTTGTTCCCCTTGGAAGGGACCTGCCCCTTGGGGTGCCACCCGGGCCGGGAATTTAACCCTCGCCCTCCCCAAGCCAGTGGCATCCCACCAATGCACCAGCCTTGACACGCTGACCTGCCCCGACACCCCCCTGCATCCCCGAGCCCCCCATCCATCTCTAGGGACCGCTGGTGTCACCGTGGCAACCAGTGATGGTCAGCAGCCGGTGACCTGGGCGCCCTGGAGGGAGCCCTGGCCCTGGCCGGGGTCACCGGGGTCAATCAATCTCATTGCTATGCACAGAGCCCTTCGTTACCACAAGCGCTGGTAACGAGTGCCAGGGCTGGCAAAGCACAGGAAAAGGAGAGAAAAAGAGACAAAACGGAGGGAAAAAATTATATAAAAGCGACTCAAATAATTTTGTTTCAAAAGCCTCCCCAGTCCCCCCCATCCCCTCCCAGCCCCTGACCCATTAGAGGACCCCTGCGATGGGTCCCTCCAGAGCTCTGCAGGGACCTGGGGGCAGAGGGGCTGCGGGGGTGTTGGGGCCGGGCAGGGATGTGCCTGGGTGGGTGTCCCCAGGCAGGGTGGGTGTCTGGGTGCCCAGGGTCGGGCCGAGGCGGCGGGGCAGCCGTGCTACCCAGTACACTGGTGGCTGCGGGTGAGCCCACTCCCGCCGGCATTACTGCATCCTGCTGGAGAGCGTCAGCAGGCGGCTGCGGGAAGGGGCAGGGGAGGGGGGGGGGGGCTTTGCTGCACCCCACCAGCCTCCTCCTGCCCTGTCCCGGAGGGGGAGGGGGGCAAGCAGCCATGTGCCACCCAGCAATGGGGAAACCAAACCCTCCCCAGGCTCAGGGGTCCCTGCTTGCCGAGGAGGCAAGCTGATGGCAGCCTTCCTCCACCCCTGTTGCTCTGAGCCCTCCTCACCCTCCTGCTGTTCACGTCCAGCCCTGGGCCAGGAGCCGCGGCTGTGGGGCCTCCTGGCCTGGCTGAGGCCCAGCAGACTCATCTTCCCAGTGGGATCCCTGCCCACACCTCCTGCCTGCCCTGCCCAGGCACTCGGCTGGGTTCGATCGACCGCTGCTGGCTGGCCCCGGCTCCGGGCTGTGCTGGGATGAGTCTGGGCAGCAGAGCCCTCTCCCAGGCAGGGGGATGGGATGGGGCACCGAAATCTTCTCCAAAATGGGGTCCTGCTCCTCGGGAGCACCCCAGCCTGGCAGGGCAAATGTGGGCATCCCTGGAGGCTGTCCGGGAGGCCGACCAGGTGGGAACCCCGACTTCTTGTGCAACCTCCCATCTCGAGATGCTCTGCAGCATAGGGGTGCAGCCACCTTGGGGTGCAGCCGTCTCCAGACAAGGTCTCGGCCAAAAAAGCCACCAGGCCCCAGCAAAGGCTGCTCAGGGTGGCCGGGCCCTGCATTGCCACCTCCTGACCCCCAAACCAAATCCCCAAGGGACAGCCCAGAGCTTGGGGGGGGGGTGTGTGGCTTTGGGGAAGGGGCAGCGGCCGTCCCTGGAGCTCTGCCACTGCCCACTGTGCCCCTGCCCGGCTCCCCACTTCTCCGCTCTGGGGCTGGAGCCTGCGGAGGACAGACATGGCGTCTCCAGCGCACAACCACACTCACCTCGGAGAGGGGGGCTGCTGGGAAAAGGCTCCCCCCGCCTCTGCCGGGTTGCCCGCAGGCAGGGGCATTATCAGGATTTACCGGTACTGGGTTGACAGCACCGTCTCGGGGCCTTCCCGGTTCCTCCAGGGCCTCCCCAGGGAGGCAGCAGGTCCAAAGCCTGTTGGGGGGTCCCGTGTCCTAAGTGCGGTGACATTCCAGTTACTCGATGCTCCTGGGGATCCCTCCATCCCTCAGCTGAGGCATGACGGACCAGCTGACGGTGGAAGCTGGGTGCCAGCGGTTGCTTTTTCCGCCCTGAACATTGCCCCAAGTTCCCAATTTGGCTCCAACCCCAACAGGGACCCTGGGGACCCCCCCGGGGCCAGCAGTGCCGGGATGCTCCTGCGCCTGCTCCCCCCCACCCCCAGCATCCCGCTTGGAGCCACACGTGAACGGCAACGAAGGCAGATTGTAGCTGACGGCTGGAAGATGGATTTATTGCAATGATGCAAAAATTAGTTTATAGAATATATATAAATAAAGATTTCCTTCCTTGATGGGCGAACTCAGCACAGCAGCAGCTCTTCTGGCAGGATTTATTAATCACCCCGGCGCGCTGCTTGTGCAGCAGCAACTATTTCCCTGTGCAAATAGGGCTGGCAGTGCCCTGAGAGGGGGCAAAAAGTCCTCAATTTTAGCTCTCTCCTCAGGGGAGAGAGCCCAGTGCCATTCATTGCTGCTGTGAACAGGCCTGGCCACAAACCAGGGCAGCCTGGCAGAGCAGGGCCTCCCCTCACCCCGAAACCAGCTGGAAGGGAAGCATCCTGCTAGTTAAACATGGGGAAACTGAGGCAGGAGTGCAGCGTGACTTGCCTGAAGCCGAAGAGAACCAAAGGGACGATACGGGAGCCTGTGCTGGCTGGAGTGTAAAAGGGGGATGTGCTTTCTCTTAGATTTGGGAGGAGGAGGCAGGCGTCCTGGTGGGGACTCTCCCCTGCCAGACCCCCTGCTCCTACCCAAGGAGACACACTGCCTCCCAGTCCCCCCGCTTTGTCGAAAAAGGGGGAACACCCCCCCCCCCCGGATGGCTGCACCCCGGCACCACCCAGCTCCCGAGCACCATCACCCCATCCCACAGGGGACCGGGGCACGGAGGGGCTGCGGTGGGGGTGGCAGCCGGGGCCGCCAGGTCCCTTGGTCACCCCGTGGGGCGCCGGGCGCAGGCGGGGTGCAGGCTGCTGCTCTCTGTGTCTCCTTGTTGTGCGGTCGATCCCCAGACAGACTCCTCGCCTTGCTGCGTGTGCTCTTTCGAGCCCATTGATTTCCCTGAGTAAGTGAGTTTGTATGGATCATGCAGCATGCAGCCCGGGCTGCCCAGTGGTGCAGCAGCCGGCGGGGGGGAGGGCGTGCGAGGGAGGGGGAGCCGGGGAGAGAGCAGAGCCGATCAATATGGACAGTGTGAAGTGAATTAATGGAAGACGTAGAGGCTGGCTGACAGCGCTGCCGAGGCCGGGCTGCCCTTCGGGGGCTGCTTGAAGGCAGCTGGCGATGCCGCGAGGGGTCCCCGGGGACCCTGGCTCCGATCCTGGCCGGGGGCCAGGGGACACCAGCGGGGCAGGGGACCGCCTCAGGGACCTTGTGGCTTCAGATCTTCTCCCCGACAAGAGATTTGGGACCCTCTGGTTCCTGAGACAGCCCCGTGCGCCTGAGCCCCAGGTCTGCCAGCGGCTGCCAGGGCAGCACCATGCCCGGAGCACTGTAGGGTGCCCAGCTCTCCAAGAGCATCTGCAGCCACTTTCCCCACAGCCAGGCATCTTGGGTTTCAAAAATACTTTCTTGTGGCAAACAAAAAGCTTTCAGGGAGGCTGTTTGGTCAGGATTTTCATGAAAACATTTGGTGGGGTGCGTTGAAAATAAAAGAAGGAGAGAAAAATCCCCACCTTCTGATTAAAATCTGTTGTCTTTTCTTTCAAGAGGGCCCCCCATACCCAGAGAAGCCCCGTGTAACCAGGACCCTGCCTACAACCAGCCTGGAGCAAGCGCGGAGGTTTCTGACGTCTCATTTGCCTTCATGGAGTGTTTGGTGGTGAGCTTGAAAAAAAGCCAAGCCTCGAAGATACCCCCCAAAAGCGCTTCCCGTGGCGCTGAGGGGCTGGGAGCAGCGTGGGACAGCCGCTAGCAGTGGCATTTCTCTTTCACGGGTCTTGGCCGTTTGCAGCTCTGCCCTGGGTGCAGGTGGGCAATTCCTGGTACTGGTAATGCAAGTTAAACAGAACCACCTGCCGAGCATGTGGTCAGTGCAGAAATCTCCCAAACTGCACGCAAGATGAGACAATTTGCAGCCCCTGCCACTTGCTGAGACTCATTAGGGTCTAGGGCATAATTGCTCTTCTTCTTTCTGGCATGTCTTTGCTGGGATTGAGATATGGAGGAGGCAACCTTGGCTGGCAACATTAGGTTTCAGTGTTAACGCACTTAGGGAATGGAAGAGTTCCCACCCGTACAGACTCAGGTAGGGGTTGTCTGGCTCATTTTGCTCAGGCTGCGCAGTGAGAGGCTCGGGAGGCACCGTGGCCACCTGAGAAAGCGTCTCCAGGTCCCGCAGCTTCTTTTTCCCTTTTATAATGGGAGCAAAGCAGGTGAGCTGGGCTCAGGGGGGCATCGGCAGGGCCTGTTTGTAAACCTGCTCCAGCTGGGGCCATGGGTGCTTGAGGAAGGGGATGGTGCCTTGAGGGCACGGCATTGGGTCTGGTAGTTTACGATGCGGGATGGGATTTGTTACGGCGATGCCCACGTGTGCAGTCCTGTGCAAGGTTGCTCTCAGGAGGTTTTTCCCTGGGGGGGGGAGGATTAAAGCCAGCGAGGGCTGTGGGGAGGCAATTGCCATTTCTGGGGCTTTTAGAGCTTTCCCCCCTTGGTGTTGAAGCAGAAGGAAAAGCTATTGTTAGCGATGCTTCCGGAGCCGGACTGGAAACGCGCCCTGGGGCTTTGTGTGGCACCGGGGGGGTCCCAGGTGCTTTGGCACAGGCGGGGCAGCTCCCCAGGGGTTTGCCTAAGGGCAGGGGCTGGCAGGGTGCTGAGGTCCCCCATGCCTGTCCCCAAGCCCATGGTGACGTGTGCGGGGAGCCACTGGGCAGGGGCTGGAGTGGCTTCAGGTGCTGCCTGGTCCTGTGCTCCAGTTGCAGCCCAGACACCGTCAGCTCCCGGGAACTGGAGGGATGGAAAATCCTGTTGAGCAGGCGGGTTGACGGAGCACAACCTGCTTTTTGCACGCTTTGCCCACTGCTAGCGTGAGCGTGTGCGTGCACATGGGGAGGCCACCCTCGGGGATGCTGCGGTCATGTCGAGGAGGGGAAAGCTGTGTCGATGGTGGAGCTGCAGAGCAGGGAAGAAGCTGCCGAGTGGCGAAGGCAGAGCCGTGCTCTGGAGATGGGCGCCCACGTGTCCATCACAAGCTACGCAACAAGGACGTGGCGCAGAGAGGATGCGATGGGTAAAGAGGGGTGTCACCACCAGCCCGGCGTCGTTGTCCCGCCCGGCAATGCCTGGCACGCGAGACCTGAGGGCAAGCGGCTCCTCTGGGCCCAGCGCTGGGTATCACGAGGCAGATGGACCTGGGGAGGGGGAGGAAGAGGTGTGCTGGCCCTTTAAGAGAATAATTTCGGAGCTGGCCTACTGAGTTATTGATTGGCGCTATGGTAACGTATATTAGATTATGTATGGCTGGAAATGTGTTGTGGACTGGGAGGCTTGTTTGGGAAGCCAGCACTCTTCTTCTTGTAAACCAGCTCCCCGCAGAGGGTTTGGGTTGTGAAGGGTCTGCAGCGCGTCAGCTCAACCGGAGCTGAGGATGGGCAGCGCTCGATGCACCTGTGAGACCGTGGGATGCGGTGCTCTGGGGCACGGCTGGGGGCTTCTTTGGGTCAAAGGGGAGGACGCTGAAGGGTTTGTGTTGAAAAGGGCGTTATCAGATGGATGGGAATACCTGTGGAATTGGTCAAAAGTGGGAAAACCTCACAGCTGGCCCCTTTCCGTCCAAACCAGCCACCGGCGACTCCCACCTCCCATCTTCCCTGGAAAAGATGAAACACCCAGGGAAGGACCCAGGCCCGTTGAAACAGTCCGGGTGAAACATCTGGGTTCACCCCAGCCTCTCAAGCCCATCTGCCAGGGCTTTGGCTTTGGTGTATTTGTGTGAGCTGGCAAAGCACAATTTTTTTCCTATTGCTATGGCACAGAGGGGGCAAGCAGGCTTCGAGGGAGGCCGGTTTACTAAAAAACCTCCTTTGCCAGCCAACTGCTGCTTGCAATCCGGGTCGCTTGTTGAGTCCAAGCCCTGCAGCTCCGCGTCTCGGATGCACTCTTTGGCTTGCAGGGGAGGCTCATTCCAGGCCCACCCCATGAGTTTGGGCAGACCCATGGGACCAAGATGAGGGGCTGAGGTTCAACCCACGCCCCTCCCCTGGGAGTGCCGAGAGGGAGCAGCTCCTGTAAAGCAATTAAAGCTCCCAAATCCCAGCAAAAGCCCTCCATGCCCATTCCTTCGCTGGCAAGTTGGTAGGACAGGACACGGCTCGTCCTGCTCCTGCTGGATGGTCCTCTCCAGAAGGAGAGCCCGGAGGTGTGTGGACCCTGATGCACGGTGGGGCCGGGAGATGAAGGCGCCGTATTGATCCCGGCCTCTCGCCGTCACCTTTTGGCGCTGACCGTGGCCAGCCGCGGGGCAGCTTGGGAGGCAACGGACCGTGCCGCCGTGCTTAGAGCACGGTCGGGGGTATTGTGCCGGAGTAATTGGGCTTAGAAAATGAGAGGCTTTGCAATCGTTTAAAAGCGGGGAGGGAGGGGAAGGCGATGGGGAGAGGCAGCTGCTGGAGGAGCCGAGGGAAGGAGGGATCAGCCCCGGGAGGGTCACAGAGATGCCAGGGGGTGGGATGTACTTCAGGGTGCCCCCGCAGCAGCCTTGGTGCTTGGGTGGGAACTGTGCCTGCTCCCCTCTTTTTCCACTCCCAGCTGCCCTGGAGACACCCCTTTGCCCTGGGGCCACCCCGGCTGCCGGTGCTGCGGGACCTGGGGGAGCGGCAGCCCCACAAGGGGCCCTGCCAGCGTGGGGGTCCCTGCTCATCCCCACCGCGGTGTTGTGACCGACAGATGCCGTGTCCGGGGTCAGGCCAGCAAACCCAGGCAGGGACAGGGATGCACTGGGGACAGTGAGCAAAGGGAAGGGGACAGGACCCTCAGGGCAGGAGGTGGTGTCTGTGTGCGGTGCTGGGGCAGTGGGAGACTGGCTAGAGATGGGACAAGGGAATCTGGGGGGCAAAACAAGGCTATTTCTTGCATCTTGCAGGGCTGCCTTTTGCATCTGGCACCAGTGCTCACAGCTGGCGATTCAGCAGCGAGACGGGGATGTCTGGGTTCAGCAGCCACCAGGTATTGAGACGTTTCAATCCAGGCAATTATCAGCAACTGCTCCAGTGATAAATACACCGTCTTCTCCTCCCTCGCCTTCCTTTTTTTTTTTTTTCTTTTTCCTCCCAATGTAACATAAAAACCTATCGATCACTCAGCCGGGCAGTCCGAGCATGCGTGCAATGGGAGGGGGATGGATCCAGCCATCGGGGCTGCCCGAAATGCCAGCGGCTGAAGCGCCTGTGCCACCTCCATCCCGGGTGCCCAACGGCATCTCCCAACTCTCTGTGGGACAGGCAAGGATGGGATTGCTAACCCGGGCTTGAGTCAGACCCATCGAGCCCGGAGTGTTGGCCCTGCAACCGCGGGGCTGGCCCGGGAGCCGCTCGTCTTCAAGCTCCAGGCTGGTGCCGAGGTCGTGGGGAGTCCTGAGCTGCTTCGGAAGCTGAAGTTGCTTGGAAAGGGATTGCCTACGGCCAGGTTGGGGTTTGGTTTTGAAAGCCTCAGGTCCTTAATTTCGAGAGGTTTTGAAGTGCATTTCTGGCTTTCCCGTGCACTGGGAATTGCCCAAGTGTAGTTGCTTGAAGGGCTGGAAACCCCGGGCAAGCCCCTCCACGGGTTTTGTGAGCTCAGGGAGCTGGGATGGGTCCTGGGTATCACAACCACAGCAATGCCGGGGTGTGTCAAACCCCCAGTTCCCGGCTCCTGCTCCCCACCAGGCTGGTGGCTCCGGAGGCTCTGGGTGAGTCTCTCCGAACTCCAAACACTTGTGCAAAGTGGTGATCCCTGCTTGTCCCCCTTTTTTTTCTTTTCTTTTTTTCTTTCTTTCTTTTTTTTTTTTTTGTGTGTTAATTCTCGTTCCTGCATCCTGGCCGGCTCTGAGGGCTGGATGAGAATTAAAATAAAACAGAAAGTGAAACACAACGAGAAAAAAACCCTCCCTGTTCCCCTTGGATAAGCATATGCAAACATCTGTGGGTGCACACAGACGCTCTGCCCCAAATCCTCACAGGTCGTGGGAAACGGTGTGTGGGTTGAGTTGGGGTGTTTTGGTTTTGTTGGGTTATTTTTTTCCTTCCAGCTGGCTTGAGCTGCCTCAGGGAAGGGTGCCTGGTGCCAGAGCCAGGAGCCAGCCTGGCGGTGCCAGATCTCTTCCATGGGTAGCAGGTATTGCTTGGGCTGGGGGAGAAGAGAGGATCGTGCCGGTGTGATGGATGGAGGAAGGTGATAGCGCTTGGCTCCCAGCACATCTCTGATATTCAGCGTGGAGCACTTGCCAATCAATTAAGCCAACGCGCTCGGACTCCTTCAGATCTATTTAGAGCCTGGCTGCCTGGCCCTGAGAGGGAGAAGCTGCTAATAACCCCCCTCCCCTCCTCTCCTCCCCTGCCCCTCGCTCCCCCTCTCCCGGGAGGTACCAGCTGAGCAGGAGGGGAAGGATCCCCACCGGGGTCACCTCCCCTTCCCTCTGCCATGGGGACATGCCAGCCTTTCCCTGATGTCCCCAGGAATGCAGCCCTGCTCAGTCCCTCCTGGGCCAGCGACAACTGCCACGTCATCCTTTAGCTCCGGTCCCTGAACCGGGACAGGAGAGCGTACCCGCTCGGGTGCCCCGTGGGCATGGAGGAGCTGCTGGGGGTCGGTCCAGCCCAGACGCCGTGCACTTGCCACGGTTGCAGCTCTGAGCGGGGAGGACCCACTCTGGCTGACGGGACCCACTGGCAGGGACAGGAGGGGTCCTTCTGGTGACCCTCTCCATGGGACAGGTGGCCAAGACCTGAGACCCACTGGGGTTAATCCTGCCTGAGGGCCTTCTGGAAGGGAGAGGAGCCGGGGGCAGCCAGCTCTGACTGCCGGAGGCACAGAGACACAGCCCCCACTTTGGCCATCGGTGCAATGAATGCGGTGGTCTCGGGGATGGCGGCAGCGTGGGGCAGCTCTGGATCCGGCCCCGGCTGGGCAGCGGGTGCAGGCAGACGAGGAGGCTCCAAAACCACCTGGCTTCAGGGATTTCTGGAGAAGCTGCCTTTTTTTTTTTTTCCTTTCGTTTTTTCTTTTTCGTCTTGTTGAGAGGAGCTAGCAGCTCCAGACCCAGTGGGGCATTAGGGAAAACAAATGGGCCAGAGTGAAGAGGGAGAAGCCCTGCTCAGGCTGCATTTGTCAAGATCCATATTGGCATGTGGCCCATCCCTCAGCAGCCCATTAGACCTGGGAATAGAAACAGGGGAACGCTGGCAGGGGGGAGAGTGGGTGAGGAAGAGGAGGGGGAAGGAGAGGTAAGGGGTGCTCAGGGGCATCCCCTGTGGCATCGGTGCAGGGCTGAGCTGCCCGCAGGGAGGGCAGGATCTGTCCACTCTGGAGGTAAAGGCATGTGCCGGGGGGTTGCAAGGACACCCCCTTGTTCACCAAACACAGCGGTGCCGCCACACCAGAACAGCTTCCGTCCATTCGTCCCACATCTCCAAGGGCCGCTGAGACACGAGGACCGACACGGGCCCTGGCCGGGGACCTTCTGGGCTGATGAGGTTTGAAGTGAGACCATTTCTGCAGTGATGGCGCGCAGGCTGCGGCCCCAGCCTGGGAAGGCAGCACTGCCCCTCTGCCCCAGCACCCACAGCTGGTGGCACCGGCACTGGAGGTGCCGATGCCGGGAGGGAGCTGGGGAACCCGCAGCGGGTGCCAGCCGGGCTGTGCCCCCGGTGCCAGGACAGCAGGGAGGTGACGGTCCTCCCAGCTCCCCGTGGCAGCGCATGGAGTGGTGCTGGGGCTGCCGTCGAGCTGACCTTGGTGGCATAAATGGGAAGGGAGCAGGAGGAGGGAGGTGAAGTGGGGGCTGCAGGGGTGCCCCGTTAGTGTTCATATCGATTTTCAGCCTGGGAACAGTTGGCGAGGAGGCGGCTGGGACAGGAGGCAGGGCTGTGCTGAGCGTCCGACCTTCCCCGGGAGCAGGGAGCTCTGGCCTGGGGGCTCCTTTCTCACTTGCCCACCCTGGGGAGAGAGGTAGAAACCTTCGCCTCCCAGAGGGAGAGGGCCAGTGGGAGAAGGGCCGGTGGGGCCATTCTCCCGCTGCTCAATGGTTTGGGGACAAATGCAGCCAGGGGGACAAGAGCAAAGGGGGGTTAAGTCCTTCTTTGGCTTTAAATGCTCCATTTTGGCTGAGGGGCAGAGGCATCCTAGCGCGTCACCCACGGCCGCATAGGTTCAATGTCCCTGCGGGGGGCAGAGACCTGCACCGATCAGCCTTCAAGGAGCCCCGTCCTTCAGTCGCGCTCCTCGGCACCGCGCTCCAGCTCTCCTCTCCTGATCCCCTCATTAGCTGCAACACGGAAAGTGTTTTGAAACCTTTGCAAGAGGGGTCTCTCCCCCGCTCCATGCCCCCCCCCCCCCCCCCAGCCTCGGCCACTTTTCCCGTCATGCTTATTAGAGCCCTGAGTATCAATCAGGCGGAGATGAAAGCCAGCTGGGGATACATTACAACACCTTGGAAGGGGATGAAAGGGCCTCTTTAGTCCTAACAAACCTCTCGAAGCTGAAATGCATATGGACGTGAGCCTCGCGCACGCTGCCTTTCATCTCAATTTTCACCTTTTGGGGTGTTTGGCTCTTTGCCCCCGCAGCGGGGCACGGCCGTCCCAGTGACACCGCGTGTGTGACCAGCGCAGCGGCCTCGGGTCCCCGGGGATGGGTGGCACAGGGTGCTGGACACGTTGGAAAGATATTAGGAGGTTTTATGGGTTTTGCTTGGCCCATCTGTTCCCCTCCAATATCTGAGGACCGAGAGGATGAACCAAAACGTCGCCAGCCAGAAGGAGCCTCCATGGACACCTCTGGGTGCAGCGTCAGTCCCGTCTTGGCTCCAGGGACGGTTCCCACTGAGGGAGGGTGGCAGGATCAGGCCCTCGCTGGGTTGCACTGTGCAATGGATTTTAAATTTAGAAATTGTTCAGATTTGTACTTTGAAAAAAATCCATGGGGCATTAAATATTTACAGAAAATCAGCAGCTGTGTAAATAATAGAAAAATCCAATATTCTGCGAGTGGACCGGTTTTCAATAAATTTGAAAATTTTATGATATTGTTATTATTATTTATTGCCTATTTTATTTGTCAGTGTCTCTTTTCACAGGCCGCATGCATCTGGATCTTTGACCAGCTCGTGCCAACCGAGCGTCCGAACTTCCCCTGCCGAGAGCCGTTGGCTCTGCCCTGGCGGCGCTGCTGCCCGCTGAGGCCTGGCCCGCTCGCCGCACTGATGGGCCATGCCCAGGAGCGGGTGTCAGGGCGAGGTTTCCTCTGCCGTGCCCTGCCCCGCCAGCGGTGCCCGGCCCGGCGTGGCCCCGCGGCAGCGGGATGCGGTGGCACTGGGAGGTCCTGGCAGTGCCAAGGGCGCAGTGGGAGCCCTGTGGGGGTGGAGGGCTGCGGAGGGTGACGGCGACGTAGCACCTACTCTAATGGGATCCTCTCCACAAGTAATTAAGCCTCGGCTAATGCTAACCGTAATGTGATGTATGTATGCCTTTAACTAATCATTTATTAGCCTTGTTGATGGTTTGTCAATATTAATTCATTTATTTAAACAACTCCGAGCTGTAATGAAGATGTTTGCTTTAAGGGGGGAAAAAAGAGATGGAGCTGCCAGGAGATTTTTTTGTTGACTCGATGGATGTCGCCCTGCCCTGGGTGATGGGGCTGCGGTGGGATGAGGAGCTGCTGCCGCCTCTCATCCCCAGGCTGGTGGCCTCTCCCGCAGCCCCAGGGTGTGTGGGGAGCTGCCACGGTGAATGCGGGTGTAACCGGGGACCACGGGTACCCGAGGGAGCTCGGAGCTTCCCGCACCGCCCAGGGGAGCAGGATCAGACCCCGCTCCCTGCCCCTGGGGTGATGGGAGAACCCCAGGGGGGATGCTGGGCTCCGGCACAGCCGGCTGTGCCGGCTCGCATTGGAACAGCTCCAGTGCCAAGCGGCTCCAGCTCTGCCACCGGAGCAACTTTGTTTGGAAGAATTTCCTTTGGTTTGACCTCAAAATGTTCGAGCCGCACCTCAAAGCCTGAAATCAAACCCAAACATGCTGCCTGACCCAGAACAATTGGTTTTTGCTTGACTTTCTATTTGCTAATGATTTTGAACCAGTTTTCATTTCAAATCAAATTACTTCTATTTCATTTTTTTGAGGCAGGGAATGGGAAATTGCCCATAAACTGAAAAAAAAAATCGTATTTTTGGTCCTGTTTGATAAGCCCAGGTTGGATCAGATTTGGTCCTTCTTCTGTACCCTTTGGGTGTTAAAGCAGGTGGGATGCACAAGCGGGGAATGGCCTCTCCCGGGCAGCATCCCCGGGGCAGCCGGGTCCTGCCCTGGGACCGTGCTGAGCAGACCCTGAAACGGGGCCTTTGGCCGGACGTTAGATCAGCCGCTTCCAGCTCTCCTTGGCAGCTTCTTGATATCAACTAGATCACAGTATTAAAGTTAACTTTCTCTTAAACAGGCTTAATTAACGTCCTTCAGACAAACATAAATTAATCCTGGGTTGCTCTGGAGGATGCAGAGTTTCCCCTTGATCGATTGCCAGCCCTGGCTCCAGATAAACTCCTCGGAAAGCCAGGTCTCGCTTTTGGTCACCCGTGACGCTGCACCCAGGAGCTGGTGAGCTGGCGGCATCCTCGTGCCCTTGGCGGCCGGCCCTGCTCCAGGCCGTGGGCACAGAGATGTGGCTCTGGATGTCACCACGGCCATGTATGACCATGCCTGACCATTCACCACCATGCAGGACAATGTACGACCATGCACGACCGTGCCTGACCATGCACGACCACTCACCACCATCCATAACCACACGCCACCACATAGGACCATGCATGACCACCTACAACCATATATTACCGTGCACAATTGTGGATGACCACACATGACCACTCACCACCATGCATGACCACGCACAACCGTGGATGACCATACATGACCATGCACGGCTGTGAAATGACCACACACGACCACACACACCACCATCACACATGCAGCCACCCTGCCCTAGCTATTCCCTCGGCCCCCCAGCTGCAGGGATTCCCTTACTGGGTTGGTGTCTTGGCCGTGCACGGCCGTGGATGGTTTGTCTCCCATGAACGTGCTTCTTGGCCCTGACCACCCTCGCAGTGCCTACAGCATCTTGCCATTGCAGGGTGATATATCAGTGGAGAAGGACCTTCCCCTGCATGGTTTGATCCTGCTACCTGCTCTTTTCCTTTGATGCCCTTCATTCTATATGAGAAGGGCCAGAAAGCGGTCTTTCCCTCGTCTCCTTCTCCAGGGGAAAACGGAAAAAAAAGGATGAAGATTTGGTAGGAGGTCAAAGGAACCTGGAGGTGAAAATCACTGTCTTTTGGGAAGCTGCTGAAGGGCCTCCAGCACAGCAGGAACCCGCATGGATCCCCCAGGAAACGGGGATGGAAGAAACCAGGTTAATTCAGCTTGAATTGGTGGGGGCATTTGCCCGTTTTGATAAAAGCAACACCCAGAGCTGCTTGAGCCTTAGTCTTCAGTTGCCTCCAGTGCGGAAACCTGCAGGAAAAGGAGGGGGGAAGATGCTCACTTCACAGGCAGGGAAACTGAGGCACGGAGGATTTGATGGCCTTTTTGGGGTGCAGCACCCATACCAGCCCCAAAGTCCTTGAGCAAGGGGCTGAGAGCCTTGAAAGTCACCCAGACCGGAGCAGGATTTCCCTTTGAGATTCACCCAGCGCTGTGCACACAGCAGCTCCGAGGCCCTATCCTGCTCAGCATCACCCAATGAAGCAGTAGGGGGGAGGTGATGGGGGGGCTAAAGGGCCCATGGCCATGGGAGGACACAGTGCTCGGGTCCCCGTAGGGTGTCGGGGAGCAAGGGACCCCATCCCAGCCGCAGACGGAGGGATGAACCAGAGAGCAGGCAGGAGGAAGCGCGGGGCGGCCAGGGGCGGGGGGGCTGCCCAGCCTGACACCGGGTCACGGAGCCGGGAGCGTTGCGAGGTGCCGAAGGGATCAATAGCAATTCTAATATCATATGAGTCAATTTTGACCTGTCATGGGCAGCTCGGCAGGCTGACTCCAGAGCTGCAGGACCTGATAAATGGGCACTCAAAACCATATTTATAGCAAGAAAAAGCTCATAAAATTGAAACAAGGGCAGAGCGCGGGAAGGAGGGTGCAGCCCGGCCGCAGCCTGGCCGTGATGCTGACCGCAGGAAGGGGAAAGACAGGATGCAGAGTGTGAAGGGGGGTGGGAAGCTGCCCACCCCACCCTGGGGGGCTGTTTAAGGGTTGGGATTCGGTGCCGGATGGGTTGTGGGGTGGAGACCCATCCCACGGGGCAGGGGAGCACCAAATGATGTCCTGGCTGGAGGCCAGAGGTGAGCATGGGGGGGACGTGGCTGTGCATGTAGGGGGGGTTTGGGTGCTAACCCCAGCAAACTTCTGCCCCCCCAGCCCTTTGCAAGCACCCATGGGCCACATGCGCCCCAGGGACACGGCTGCTGCGGGGGGCAAAGAGCTCTGGGTCCAGCCCAAGCCCTGCAGTAGGTTCCTGACCTATTTCTGGGGGAGACACATGGGGAAGGTGCCTTTCCCCCCTTATTGCCCCCAGAGCAAGGGGGACCTGCAGCCGCTTGTCCCTGCTCCCCTCTCAGGACGGCTGCCAGGAAGGCAGCTCCCCCCGTCCGTCCCTCCTGCCTCCCTGGCCCCCAAGAGCAAACCCTGCCCGGCATTTCCAGGAGCTGCAGTTTTCCTTCAGGCCTTGATGTGGAAAGACATTTATGAGAAGAATTAGGAAAAAAAAAAGAGCGGGGAGATGGGCTTGTGCAGGGGCAAGGAGTGAAGGAAGTCCCTGCCCTGCCCACCAGCGCCCGGCCAGGCAAAGTGACATTAGCTCCTCTGTGCCCCAAAAATGTGTGTGCCCCCTCCCCTGTCCCAGCCAGAAGGACACCACGGGGTGGCCCCTCTTGCGGGGACATGGCCAGGAGAGGCGTGAAGGGCCATGGTCCCCATGCGGTCCCCCTGCACTGATTTGCCTCTTCATCCCTCTCCCCTTTCCTCATCCTCCTTCCCCCCTGTTTCAAACCCCACACGGTGCTGGGGCATGTTTCCCTTCTCCACCTCTTTTGGCACTTTCCCTGCTGTAAATCCTCCCCCAAATATCGCTCCCAATTAGCCAGGGAGATTTATTGCTCCCAAATAGCCCTCCCAGGAGGACTGAGCCCCACTCAGCACCCTCGGGGATGGGCAGGGTGGAGCAGGGGGAGGTGAGCACCCCTCCAGCCTCCCTGCAGCTCCCCGGCCCTCATGGATGCCCATGGGCACTCAGGGAAAACCAACAGGCCCTGGACACGGGGCATCCCGATGATTTACTCCTGCCCCTCGTGCAGCATTAGCCGGGCTGTTGGCCGAGTGGCGTGGCGTCGTTGGGTCTGGAGCCCACCATGTTACAGGTGTGATGAGTTGGCTGGTCTCAGCTTGAGTCCTCCAGGGGGGTCTGTGGGGGAGGGTTTGAGAGGAGGAGGAGAAGGTGCTGAGAGAGGGTGTGAACATGAACAGGGCTCGAATTTGGGGCCTGATCAGCTGGGACTGATGCCTCTCAGCTGTGCTCTTTGCCCCAGGTCCTCCGCGTGCCTTGTGGTTGGCATTTTCGGTATGCTCAAGGCTGGCACTGGTGTGGGTCTGCCGGGAAGCAGGGGGGGAATGGTTTTTTGCCTCCTTCTAGAGCAACAGAGGGACAGGAAAACACCCACCTCCAGATTTCCCCCTCTTGCTATTTTCTTTCCCCCCAGAGCTTTTCTCCCCCTTCCCCGTGCAGCAAATACAATGTCCCAATAACACCGGGATCAATGCAACCTGAGTCAGTCACCTCGAGAGGGACCCTGCTGGAAACCCCTGCCCTGTCCCCCGCCGCTCCTCCCTCCTCTCCATCCTCATCCTCCTCCCAGCAGCCTCACGCTCCCCTCCTGATCCCTCCCGTGGGGCTTGGCGGCCGCCTGGGGCGGCTTTATCCCCCGTCGCCGGCTCCGACTGTGCGATGGAGCCGTGACTCCCTGTGCTGCTCTTCCATGAACCGAGTCTGCCGGGTCTCAGCTCCAGCTGCTGTGTGCAGGGGGGCCGTGGGGCGGGGAGTGGGTGCACCCCCCGGGCTGGTGCCACGGCTTTATGAATCCTGGGGAGCTGCTCTCCTGCTCCATGCCTCGGTTTCCCTTATGGCCCGGGAGGATAATGCACTTTCCTTCCTTATAGCCTGTATGGGGGGCAAGGTGGGACTCTGCTGTGCAGGGACAAAATCCCCCCAGGAGTATTCCCAGGGGATTCCCGGTCCGGTGGCTGTGCGCCAAAGCACGGTTCACCTGGGGCTGGCCAGGATGGCTGCGGTGAGTTCCGGGGAGGTTTTACACGTGCCAGGAGCCGACACCAAGCAGGTTGAGTCCAGAAGGAGTATAACACAAAAGTCAGAGGGATTTATGGGTGAGATGGCAATCGCCTCGCTGCTGCCGCCTCGCTAACGTGCTCCTGCCGGGGAGGAGGTCTGAGAGCTCACGTGGGCAGCAGCGACTGTGGGGAAGGAATCAACTGTTTGCTCAGGTTTTGCTTCAGGTTTTCTTCCAAAATGGGAAATTTTCCGCTTCAAATAGGAGAGGAGAAAAGAAAGATCAGTATGTTGGAACAGACAATTTCAGTCCTGTCTTCCTCCCTCCCTTCCTAGCAAATCCACCGGTTTCTTTAAGAATTAGGCTCGCAAAGACCTTTGAGCATCTGGGCTTTTTTAGGTTAGAAAACGCAACATTTCCCCAAAAAAGGTTTGTATATGGATTTTATTTTTTCTTAATAATTCTCTATGGAAAAAATTGGCTTTGACACCTCATTTCTCATCATGTGAGTGAGTTTATCAAGCAGGTCAGTTGGCAGGGGTCTCGGCGGGGGTCTTTGCAACACCCTTGCCCCAGCACGAGCACTGCCCTTGGAGACGTGTGCGAGTCCGAGCACAGCCCAGGTCTGCACGAACACGTTTCTGCGTGCAAACTCTACACCAGGGAGGAGCTCACTCCACCGCCCGCCTCCCTCAGAGAGGAACAGATGACGGAGGGCTTTGGAGGTGGCTTGAATGCTGCTCTGATTGACCAGGGAAGGCTACAAAGAGGAAACAACAGGGCAAGGAGAGATGCTTTTCCCAAGCTCCCTGCTCGTAACTGCCAGGGAAAGGGGTTTCCAAAAGGCAGACGTGAGCTGGGCAGCCTTTTGGGATGAAGCAATGTGGGGAGCAGGTTGTAGGACTGGACGGGAGCGTTTGGTCTTGCTCAGGGTGTTTATTGCATTGCAAAAGCCCTCTCTGGTCCTGGCTGGGTGAGACCTGGATGCACAAGAGAAAATGTCCCATGGGGCTCAAATGCCACACTCCCTTTTGCAGAGGGAGCTCTGGTTTTCCCCTCTGGTGAAAGGAAAGCATCTGAGCAAAGGCTCGGCCATCAGGACTTGGCTTCCCCCGTCTCCTCTTGGTGCGTCCCTTGAGGACCTGAGAGAGGCTGCCTGGCTGGGTGGGATATGTAGGATGGCCACCCCTCTGCCATTGGGCATCAAGAGCCTCACACAGAAACCTGAGTCCCCCTAGAGCTGCCAACGTGCAGGTGCCAGCACCCTTGCCTTGTCCTGCCATCCTCCCCTCCATACTGCTACTGCAGACACAACCCAAAGGCTCTCAACAACCTTAGCCCCAGTCCCATCTTCATCATGCCCCACATGCTTTCCTGATGTAAGGGAGGTTATTTCCAGACGGGACAGAAAGAAGGCAGGAAATACCAGTTTGGAGCTGGTATCTGGAGAGCCACCACTATGGTGGGAGATGAACTAATGACCAGCATCTCCTGGTCCTGAATGGAGCAGAATAGCTTCTGGGTGTCCCTTGTTGCTGTGCTCATGGGGACTTTTGAGCATTTCCATGGTGGTGGTGGGCAGCTCCCTGTCACCGGTGACACTGTGTCCACCACTAGCTGCACCACCTCTTGCTTAAAGGGTCTTCACCAGTATCAGCCTGATACCAACACCCCAAGGACTCAGCACCGCAGCAGCAGCTCCTGTCCCCAAGGATGGACACGAAAAGCCCAAGGCAGACAAAGGCCAGAAAGAAACAGTTTCCTGCAGTGGTGAGAAGCTGAGTCCAAGCTCCTGAGATGTGGTGCTCCCACCACTAGGCTGTGGCACATTCCCTTGCGGGCGGGGACAGACGTGTCCCAGAGTTTCTGTTCCATCCCTTCTGTTCCTTGGCCACCTGGGAGAGCGTCTCCTTCAGTACAGACAAGCGCTCAAGCCTGGCCTGTTGGAGACGACCCAACCACCGACGTCCCAGGCCTACATCCTCCATGGAGGCCCATTCTCCAGGTCTCTATTTCCTCCATCGTTCATTACCCTTGGGCCCCACTACGCCAATGTGCCTCTGGAGAAATGGGGGAAGTTGCGTGGAGAACCCATGCATGGCAAACAATGATGAGCATTGGGAGAGGACATGTCCGCATCCAGCCACTCTGCCAGCCCTTATCTGGGGGAGGCACATCCGGAGGAAACAAGGAAGAGCTAAAGGGGACATCTGGCTGCTTGAACCCTTGGCCCCCATCTCCACGTACCAGGTGAAGATCCTGGCGTCCTCTTGACTGAAGCTAGGCAGAACGGCTGCGTCTCCGGCCTTCCTATCTCCTTGCAAAGCGTGGCAGTTCCTGAATTGCCCGGCCGCGGCGGGCCCTAATGGCCCAGAGCTGATGTTTTATTGTCGGGTTTAAAAGTGTAATTAGTTCAAGTGTAAACAAAAAAACCTTGCTTAATTAAGAATTTTTAAACAGGGCAGAGAGAGATTCCGGAAACATTAATGAACCCCAGGCAAGCACCATAAAATTGATCAAGGGAAGAGAGACGGCGGGGGACGGGGGAGGGCTGGGATGGGGATGCGTGATGAGAGGGTATTACCGCAGAAATCGCCTTCAGTTTACTTTGGCCGCTTAATGCCGGAGTGCATTTGGAAGCCTGTGTTTATGGCGATGGGTCTCCATAGAAATACCTAATGATTTTTTATGCATTAATGGGAACAATGGACAGCGATAATATATTGTTTAAGGAGACAGAGAGGATCCTTTTAAGGCTGACATGTTATAGATCAAGAGTGACGGGATGGGCCCCAGGTTGAGGTTCCCCGTGGCACGGCCTGTTGGGCCCCATGCCTTAACAAGGATCAAATGCCAGCCTGTACCTTTAAGAGTCCATAAAAAGAACAAATAAAATCAAAGCACTGTTTTCCCACCACCCCATCCCTCCCTTCAATGCTCTTTTTGGCTGGTGCCAAGAGAAGCTAAATATATCTGCCTTTCCCGTCTGCAGGGGATCAGCTGTATGGATGGGAAGAGGGACTGAGTGTTTCCCATCCAGACAGCTCCCAGGACTGAGCGGCAGATGTGTGTCTCCAGGTTGGTACGTTCTCTGTAGGTTGAACACTCTAGAGCAGGGCAAGGTGCCTGGAAGGTCCTTCTTCTTTCCATTGACTGGGAAGCAGCCAAAGGCTCCGTTGGGCTCTGCTCAAGGCCAGCTGGCCTCTCCCTGGCTGGTTGGGTTGTTTGTGTGAGTTACTGGTGAAGGTCAGCAGAAGGAAGAGCCTGGAAGGCTTTCTGTGCATGGGTGTCCTCTTGAAGGTCATGGGTGGGAGAGCTGGCAGGGTCCAGAGCAAGATGAAAGAGAAAGAAAAGTGAACTTCTAGCTTAGGAAAGGTCATCTTTCTTATTCTACACATAAGGGTGAAGAGCCCTCTGCTCAAGAAAGGATTCCTGCTGTCTCTCTCTCTAGGGCCGAGAGCCCAGCTCAGCTCAGAGTGAAGAGCAGCCCATGCTGTTGGCAGCTGAAGGGCTTTGAAGGTCAAGGCATGCTTTGGCTTTTCCCTTCCTGGCCCAGCAAGAAGCCCCAAGTGTGTCTTGCCCAGTCCTCTGGAGCAGCCAAGTCCTGGAGAAGTTCAGCAATTTTCTGTCCTACTGGTCAAAGTTCCCTTTGCCAGACCTCCATACCACAGGCAGTTTCTCTTGGAGTTCTGCAGGAATACCCACCTTGTTCTCTCCCAGACCTCTGTAACAGTCGTGTTTGGTGCCACCACTGGCCACCAAAATCCTCAGAGAGAAATTGGCTCCGGCCTGGGAGCCCATCTTCAACCTTACATGGTTTCTTCAGTCCTCCCCTCAACAGAGACAGAGAAGAAACCAGCGAGTGTCCTGTCCTACTAGGCTTGGCTGCTGCTGTCTTCTTCCTTTTGGAGTACATGAACTCACTGCCTTCTACTCTTCCTCAAAGGCCACATCTTCCAACCGCCTTATTCTTGTTCCTTCCCTCCATGGCTCTCCGGGTTGTCTACATTTTCTTTGTAAATCTGGCGCCCAGCCCAGGTGAGCTGCTCCAGCAGGGACCTCACCAGAGCTGAGTCAAGCAAGAGGGTGACTGCCAGGCCTGGCGCCTCGCCTGGCTCCTGTGCACTCCCCAACCTACTCGGGGCTTTTGCCCGAAAAGCAGGGCATTGCAGGCTCCGTTGAGCACTCGGGACTCGCTCCTCGCCTCGAGGGACGGGAGTGACCAGGGCCACCGGGTGACACATTGGTCCTTAGTGAGAACCCACTCTGTGAGCTGCGCTTGTCCCTGTCATTGCCACCATCCGTACTTGAACTTGCCTCCGTGGCAGGGCATCACTGGGCAGAGAGAGGACCCAGATGACCAAGGTGAGAGAAAACAAGTCCTCATAAGACGAGCCTCGCTCAAACTTACGCATTTTCCCAAGAGCTCTGGGAGGCATTATCTAGAGGTAGGAGAACTGAGGTTTGGGGAGTTTAGACCATACCTACTGCTTGGGTAGATACACCACCGGCCGTGTGGGACAGGCTGTGCTGCTAAGGGAGGGATGGCTCCTGCCAGCAGAAGGAGGTGGAGTTACACCACGAGGTGCTGGAAGAGAAGATCCGAGGTCAGCAAATTATTTCCTGCATGATGTTTGGGTCTTGCTGGGGTATTTTTGACAGCAGAGCAATGCTGATTACTTTTCACGCTCCTGGCCACAGTGGGCAAGGAGGGACAATTTAGCAGTGCTGGTCCAGGACATTTTGCTGTTGCTGTGATGCCGAGGGCGCACGCACACCTGCAGCAGTGACAGAGCCCCCACCTTGCATTCAAAAGAGGATTTAGATATTCGTGTAGGTGCCAGGAGGTCCCTGCCACGCCGTCGCCCCTCCCGTCCCGTCAGACCTTGCGGCACGCAAGGCATCTGGGGCCACGTGCCGGCACAGCACCCACCCACAGAGCTCCCACTGGGCGAGCTGGGCTCCACAGGGCTTTGTCCTCCCGCCTCCTCTTCCGTCCTCTCCTCTCTGCCTCTTTCTTCATTATTCCTCTGCTCCTCCCACCCTCTCCCTGCCTCTCCTCCCTTCCCCTGGCTTTTGTTCCTTCTCTCCTCTTCCCCTCCCTCCTCCCAGAAGCCTTCCCCCATCTCCAATCCCTGCTCCGGCTGCCCAGCCTGTGTCAATTAAGTATCGATCCCCTGTTCTCTATCAGTGGTCAGCTGAGCTAACCAGTCCTGCTAGGTGCTTTTCACAGTGATGAATAATAACAATAATAATAAAGGGGTAGGGGGGGAGGCAGCTGCACTTCGTGCCTACAGCCCTTCACCTCTCCCTACCCCGTGCGCCCGCCCTCGCCCCCTCCACAGCTACAGGCAAAATCGATAGCGCGCGGAGTCAGGAATGGAATATTTTTATCCTCTAATTGGGAAATGTGCTTTGACAAAGCCCAAGGAGCAGGGAGGGGGCCGGGAGATACTGTACCGAGAGCCAGGGAAGGCGGCAGAGCCCAGCCAAAGCGGGGACGCCAGGGATTTTCTGCTGCAGCTGGCGACAGCTGGGAGGAGGTGACGGCGGTGGGGACTTTGTCTGGGTCCAGGGCACGGCTCTGGAGGACTGGGGCAGTGTTGGTCCCGTGGAGGAGCCAGTCTTGACCCGGGGATGTCAGTGCAAGGATAAAAAGAGGACAAAAAAGCCCATTCCCCCCACCTCAACTCCCTGCCAGTGCTTTGCTATTGCAGTTGCAAGGAAGAAAGTGTGCGCGCTACTCCCTGCTGGCGTCCAGGGGCCCCACATCCCATGGCATGATGTGCCACACGTGCTTGCCCAGGCCTGGTGGTGCTGAGCAACACGGGACAGATGTGCGCCATAGCGAGGTGTCCCAGGAAGCCACCAGCCCTCCCTGGGTTATCCTTGGGGAGATCCTTATCCCGGCAGCTGGTGCTGATGTGCTCGCAGAGATGCAGGCTGAACTTGATGGTCTTTAAAGGTCTTTTCCAACCTAAATGATTCTGTGATTCTAAATTATTCTGTGCCCACATGGGTGGCAATTCTGCAACGAGCCTCGTGCTGCAGCTCCAAGTTTATCCCGGCCAGAAACATCTTCCTGTCTCCAGCTGTGTGGGCCAGGTGAGTTGCACTGTCTTTAAAATACCCCCTTCCTCCGGTCAAACCAGCTGCCGGTGGGTTCTCAGGCACCATTGGGTCTCCAGGCACCACTGGGTCTGCAGGCGCCACGAGCCGCATCCTGGTCCAAGACACAAGGGTGCAGTTCACCCGAGGTCGGCATAAGGGATGCCAGGGAAGGGCTACAGCCCCGTGTAGAGGAGGGCAGCCAGGATGGGTTGGGTTGAGCCCTGGGGAGATGGCGGGAGACCCTGAGGAGCCTCAGCGTGGCTAAGGAGACCAGACAAGGCCGTGGAGGGACACCAGGGCACAACTCCCAATCCCAGGTCAGCCTCCCTCTGTCAGACCCAGGCACCGGCCTTCCCCACCAATCCCGTGCTGCTGCTCGGCTCCAGCCCAATCCCGGCCCCGCTCCTGACCCGCGAGGCTTGCCTTCCCCACCAATCCCGTGCTGCTGCTCGGCTCCAGCCCAATCCCGGCCCCGCTCCTGACCCGCGAGGCTTGCCTTCCCCACCAATCCTGTCCCACCACCCACCTCAGCTCTGGCCAATCCAGGCCCACCTCAGCGGGCATATAAGACCGTCACGGCGGCCCTGCAGCTCTTCTCAGGGAGGCCGTGGCTCTGCAGGGAGAAAGGGGATGAACATTTTTCAGGGCTCTGCTGAGCCTGTTTTGGGACAAGGAAAAGACAATTCTTCCCCAGGAGCCGTGAGGCACCAGCGTCTCTTTAGGGCTGTAAAAAAGATGAATTCTGTTTCTAGTGCTTCTCCTTCTTTCTGAGACTCCCGCGGCCCGCCCCAGCCAGCCCAGGGGGTCTGCAGCCGGCCGGGCTATGGGGCACCAGTGAAACCCAGTGCGGTGCAGAGCCCTCAGAATCCCCCTCCCCCAAGAGCGAGGGCTCCCGGAGCCGCGACCGGCCTGAATATCGGGGCTGCACCGGGCAAATTCTGGAGACCAAGGAGATTTGAGTCTGGCTCTGCAATACAGCCCCACTCCCTTCCTCAGGCTGCAGAGTTTGGGGTGAATTAGTCCGTTGCCTCTGAATGAGGTTGTTGCCTCTAAATTAGTCTCCAGCGCTCAAATTGGGAGCATGCGGCGTTCTGCTTGGCTCTTAATTAGAGCCTCGGTGCTTAGGCGATAGCAGGGCCCAGAGTGACAGGCTGGGGAGAAATCCAGCTGGGGAAGTGCGCCAAGCACTCAGGACCTCGTGCTTTAAATAGCCGGTGAGGCAGGAGCCTGGCTGCTCCCTTTGAGGAAAGCTGATGTGAAAATCAAAGAAAAGTTGAGCAGAAATGTCTTGGGAACCTGTGCAGTGGCGACTCCTTCATCAGACAAATGCAAGGAACGGTGTTGACTTCAGCTGACTGAAGTGTACAGGGGAAAGATCTGGAAGGAAATGCCATTTAAAAGCTGAAATTAAATACTTTGACCTGCCAACACAGGATGTTTCAAATGATACTTAATTTCCATGATTAAGGTGCCTATAATGTTTCTGAATAAGTTAAGAAGCCACTAGATTTTAGTCTAATGGTATCTTCCCCCGTTTTATTTCATAGGAGATGTTGAAAAGTTCTAGTTTAGGGAAAAAAATCTAAAGAATGAAGATTATATTTCTCATTACTCTGGGCCAGACCTGCGGAGGTTCGCTGCTCCCACTCAGCCCTGCTGTGCTGGGCTGGTGACCCTGGTCCTCAGCAGAAGGCTTGAACCTGGCTTGTCTGCTTCAAAGGATCCTAATGGAAGCAGAACGTGACCCAAAAATGTGGCCTCTCTGCATACCTTGGGACAAATCTTAAAACCTATTGAAATTCTGTCTTCAGCAATAAATGACAGGTTGGAAAAAGCCAACAGAGTCCTCAAGTGCAGGTGCTACTTTGCAGGGGTATTTCAGATAACCTCAAAAGGAAGGAGTTTGGGTAAAAGTCCAGGATGATCCTAGCAAGGCACCCACAGCATGAAACCCACAAACAGCACCAAAAAAAAAAATCTCCTTATCCAGTTCTGGGAGGGAGCTTGTGAGCGAGGTCTGGGCTCCCCCAGGGTCTCAAGGAGATGGGGCTGGGGCTGGGGCTGGCCAAGGACCCAAAGGGGTGGTGACTGCCTGTGTGCGAGGCAGGGCGGCTGGCCGGACCAAATCTCACCCATCTCATTTACTTTAGTCTCAACCAACAATCTCCTTAAGGAGGCTGAAGTGATCTGGAGAAGCCTGCGGTGTTTTTACGCCATGCAGTGGCTTTTTGATCTGGTTTTAGGTTTGCTTTCAAACCTTTTAAACATCTCATCTACTTGCATCCAGCCCGTGCCTTTGCCATAAGAGCACTCTTTGTCTGCCTTTAGTTTATTTTTAGGCGCACCAGGATGTGTGTCTTGTTGTGACCGTGCACATGAAGCCTTTGCAGGGATGGAGGGGGAGACCCAGCACTGAAACCACAACTCTGCTCCTATCCACCCAGGTCCAAAAGCTTGTCGCCACTAGATTTTACTTGCTTCTGGCTGCCCCTTGCCCCGCCAGCGGTGCCCAGCGCTCGCTGTGCTGCCTGCGGTTGAGATGCCAGTTTGCCCACCCAAGGAGAGACTGCCTCAGTGCATGCCTTGGGCTGGGGCTGAGCCAATCTTCTCAGAAATAAAGACAAATCAGCAGCTCTGCCTCCCGCAGCAGGGCAGGGAGTGATTGCAGTTGCCATAGCAGTGGGCACAGTCCTCTCCCTCCAGCCTTCCCTGCCAGCCTGGTTTATTTTTGGCTATTATTTTCCAAGCTGTTTTGAATGAAACCAAGAATGAGTTGGAGGGAGAAACAAAGCAAAGCGCTCCGAGCTGGATTGCCCTGCTTCTCCCCATGACGAGAGGCACACAGGGAGGTGTATGGCAAAGGTTACTGGGCAAGTTGGTATGGTTGGGGGGGCTGCTGCATCCTTCAGGACGTGGCGTGGCTGAAGGCCAAGGGTAGGTGATGCAGCATCTCCGTGACTCGGTCAGGAGTGGAGATTAAATGGGACGCCTTCATTCATGGGGTACAATGAGTGGGGGTACAAATCCCAGTCCTCTCCTCTTTATATAGACCCTGTGAGAGCATTTGGATTCCTCTTTGGGGAGAAGATGCCTGGATTAGGAAGGTATTTGCTTTTGCCCACAAAGCACAGGCTGACCGTCAGCCTGGCTGCTCCATCCTGCTGTTACGAACCTCCGAGTAGCAAAGAGAGGATGAAGACTTGTGCCAGGGAAGATGGGGTGGGTCATGGGCAAAAGGGCAGCTCTGAATCCCCTGCCAAAGGAGAGCCTGTCTCTGAGCACCTTTGCTGGGGTCGGTGCCCTACGCTATTCCCCGGCTGACCCAATCCCCGGCATCTGGGCTTCATTGCCTCCACATGCTCCTGGAGATCACCAGGGTCAAGGGCCCTGCAGACATCCCAGGAGAAATTCCTGCTCTGCAGGTTCCCAGGCCAGAATTGCTCACGTGGGATCCTAGCCCGGGGGATGGATGAACTGGCTAGGGAGACCTCAGGACGGACATGCCCATGCAGGACAGCAACAAAGGCTCGAAGACAACATCTACATGGGCAGAAGCCTTGTGCCTGGGTGACGGACCTTCCTCAACGTTCCTGATTATCTTATGGGATCTGTTGCTGCTCACTTCCATGTCCTCCAAAATCAGCTCCCTCCTTATGCAGAGTCCTGGGCCTGAAATAGATTTGCTTCTCCTGGAGAACCTGGGACCAGAAACGTGGCCAGGCGGAGCCTGGATATAATTTCTTCAGCCTGAGAACGACCCCCATGAGGACTTCCATGTAGGGTCCACGGGGACCAGTGCTGGGACCCACTCTGATCCACACGCTCTTAAATAATCTGGGAAAAAGCAGAAAATAAAGCGATAAGGCTTGGTGGGGAAGCAGAAATTTTCAGGGTAGTTGACACAAAGACTGACTGGGAAAGTTTTCAGAAGGATCTAAGGACACGAGGAGACTGGGCGATAAAAGGGTAGATAAAAGACAATGTTGATAAATGCAAAGTCATGCACACGAGGAAAACAACCCTAACTACCTATATACCACGATGGGCTCCAAATTAGCTATTACTGCTCAGGGAAGAGCTCTTGGAGTTAATGTGGGTAGTTCTCTGGAAATGTCAGCTCAATGTTCGGCTGCAGTCAAAAAGGCAAATCGGATGTTAGCAATGATTAAGAGAGGAACAGAGGAGAAATCAGAACACATCATTATAGTCCTGTGTCAATCCATGTTCAATAATCCTGTCCCCTCCTGCTCTGGGAGCTGAGCAAGGAGAGGCACTGAGGGTGGGATGGGCTGGTACCCGCATGGGGGGACATTAAGAGGCATATGAGGAGCCCTAAAGATGGTGAGTAGAAGGAAAGAAGAGAAGAAGAAGGGAAATGGTTATTTTCTTGTTTTCCTAACAGAAGAATGAGGCAAACACTCAAATCTCTCTGTTAAGCAGGCTCAGAGCAAACCAAAGGGAATCCTTTTCCCTCTGTGTTTCCTTGTGTTTAGGAATTCCCCATCTCCGGGCTGCCAAGACCCAAAGCGTAAATGTGTTTGGAGGGGCTGGAATAACCCCTTGAGGGCAGTTACATGGGACGGCCAGTGCAGCCTCGGCTAAATAAGTCATTAAGCTGAAGATAAGGAGAAGTGGTTCAGCATAAGTGTCACCTTACTTCTTACCGGCTTTTCCTCTAGCATCTGTCCCCCGGGGATAAGGGACGTGCTGAGGGTCCCAAAGGTCTCCTGGATTTCAAGGGAGGGAAGAGTGAATCTGCGGGGCAGGAGGAGGGTGGCAGAAGGAAAAAACCTCTCCCCATGAGACGGACTCGTGGAAGCCCATCGCTGCTCCGGGCTGATCTCGGTGCTGGGCTGGGAGCGAGGGCTGTTTGGTCTGTGCTGCCCCAAGTGAACTCTGAACTCAGGAGATCTAGTCCTCCGTTCCCCAGTATAGTTGCCCCCTTCCTGATGCTGAGCAGACACTGGGCTTAAAAACTAAGAAATCGGCTGTGAGAAATCCCACATTTCTCTCCCACGCCTCCCTCCCTCCTGCAGGAGCAACAAGGTCCCCCTTGCAGCCAAAACTGAAAAGCTTTAATGCACAAGGAGCATCTGAGCAGGGACCCGAGGGGCATCCCCCCTTTCCCAGCCATTTGGAGCATCATTAAGCTTCTCTCCTCACCTCAGTTTACCCATTTGTGTGGCAAGGAAGACCACAAGATGCAGGGTAAAAGCCGGAGGAGAGACACAGCAGGCTCTTCAGAAGTGGGCTTTGGGGAGGGGGGTGTTTGCGCTACTGCTCCTGCTGTTAGCACTTCGGCTAATGCCTCCGCACTACCTTGTCTTCCAGTGGCAAACGATAAAGCTCAAGGTGAGCATCACCTCTGCCCTATCTCTTAGATTCGCCTCTCTCCTGTCCATCCATCACACGCTTGCTCTCCTGCAGCCGATTGCAGCCAACCTGCATCAGCTATTGATTTATTGACAGAGGCCGGGTCTGGAAGATTCAGGGAAGCAGCTCCCCACAGAAACGCTTTTCAGAAGTAGAGATTTGATTTTTTATTTATTCTTCTCTTCAATGTATGGATTTAACAAGCTCTAGGCAACAAAGAACTTACTCTTCCAGCACGCAGGCTCTCACACTCCCTCCATCTCCTCCCTTTCTCTGGCGGTAAAGTCATCTTTAAGGGATTACTCTTTAAGGGCAAAACACAGCCCTGTGGATAGAGGCAGCCCACGGCATCCTTGGGGCTCGGATGCTACATAACTTCTGTGCTGACCTCTTTCAAAGGGGTAAATGTCTCCCTTGGTCTCCGTGTTTGTTATGTGCATGTGGCAGTGTCAATATGAGACCAAAATTCCCTTTTTTTTCTATATCGAGATGATGAACTTCCAGCCCAAACAGGCATCGGGGCCAGAGGCACCCATGGGGGTGCCCACCAGCGAGGCAGGGCACAGCGGGCAACATCTGCGTCTTCCCCTTTCCCGTGACTGCGGAGGGGGGTTGCTTCTTGGTTTGGTTCTCTTTAACCCCTCTTTTGCAGAAGCTCGCTGGCCAGGAGTTTGGAGAGACCGAAACCAGGAGAAAAGGCCCTTTTGCCCTCTGTGTTTGCTTTTCCCAGCTCCCAAACGCCAGCCTGTCACCCAGGCTTTGAGCCCGAGCAATTCTCCTGCTGCACCAGCCAGGACGTCGCTATGAGCTTTGCTTCTCCCGGGATGTCCCCAGCGCGTCCCCAGCCCCACGTGTCCCTTCCTCCACCTGCACCCTGCAGCTCCGGGATGGGGTGAGGGGTGAGCAGGGGGCTGTAATGAGGAGGAGGTGATGCTGCCTCGCTAGCACAGTGCTTGTGGCTGGCCCTGAGGTGAGGGATCGGTAGCATTTACAGGGCCGGGGAGATGCTGCTTTAGCAAACTCTGAAAGGCCATTTCCCAGGGACCCAGCAGGGCCAGGCGCCTGTTGTGTGGGCTGGGACCCGGCCTCGCTGACCTTCCCAAATGAGTATTTTTGGACCAGTATCTCTGGTTTTGCTCCACGTACACCAGCTGGGCTTTGGTTCGTCAAAGCCATCCCCCTCCACGTGCTTTTCAGGCTGGTGAAAACCTCGCGCTCAGAGCGTGGCTCTTGGTGCTCCCAGGTGGCCCCGGTCCCCCCGTCCCCATCACCAACTCATGGCCCTAAAGAGGTGACTCCAGCCCCTCTCCAGCTCCCCCTGCCCTCACTCCAGGGGGGACTTATTGGGCCGATCCTTTACAGACCTCTTGGTTTGAATAGTTAATGATGGGTGATTTCATTTGCGGCTGCATTAACCATCTGATTACTCTCCTGTGGAAGACTAATTTGCAGACAATGGAGACAGATGCTTCCCCAACTATCAGCCAAAAGGTCTAATTCCTGCACAGCCAACTTTTTTAATTTACTTCCTGGCTGATTAAAAGAAAAATGTTTTAAGCAATAGCAGGGGCCAAGCTGGTGCTAAGGCAAACCCTGCCAGAGACGCTTCAAAGCCAGGTCTGCCTGCAAGCTGCCAGCACCTGGGGCAGCCGCTTTGCGTAGCAGCTCTGGCGGCTCCGAGGGTGGGATTTACCCTCATGGAGGACAACTGCTCGACTTCAGAGATGGGTTGGTGATGCTCAGGAGCTGCTCTCAAAGCTCTCGTCCAGTTGTGATCCCCGCCTGCCCCTCTTCAGACCAGCTCCTCCCTGCCCTCCTCCCACTGCCCTGTGCCCGTTCCTTGCTGCAGGAGGGACATGGCTGCTTCAAGCAGAGGTTGGCCACGGTTGCCACCACAAGCCCTTTGACTTCTTGCGAGGAAACCTGTCTTGCAGTGATCGCTCATCCCCAAATTCGGAGGAGGACGGGAGCCAGCCACCAGTGCCCAGCACAGCTGGGCGGTTCTGCCTCGCCAAGGTCAGCCGCTTTCTGCAAGGACATTTGCAGCAGTATCTCACTCGCTGTCTCCCCCAGCTCCAGGCAAGCTGCATTGCTCGTAAGGGCTTAATGATTACCCTTAGATAACTTTATTGGCTGAGAAGTATTGGCTGGCTTTGCTGCAAAGACGGCCTCCTGCCTCTCTGCACGGCCAGCCACAGGTGAAGCCCAGCGTGGCTGGTGGGTGAGAAAACCCCAGGAGCCCGTGGCCTGGGCAAGC
The DNA here is from genome assembly GCF_965638725.1 of Aptenodytes patagonicus. NCBI lineage: Eukaryota > Metazoa > Chordata > Aves > Sphenisciformes > Spheniscidae > Aptenodytes > Aptenodytes patagonicus. The sequence goes on from NC_134973.1 coordinate 1,350,014, forward strand.
CGCAAAGGGGTGATCTGGGAGGCTTTGGTAGGGCATGTGGCCCCAGGTGTCTTTGCTTGCATGGAAACAAAGGAGGGGATGTCCATCCTTGGCTGGGCAACCTCCGGCTCCGTTAAGGTTTCTGACCACTTTTCTCAAGTGCTTTTCATTTCCAGAGCACTTCAAAGACATGATCTAATTAATTCCTCTAAGCCCCCGGGGAAGGAGGCAGGTAGGGAGGTGGAGCAGGGGATCCTGCACGGGCACACGGATGGTTGGGAGTGGCGATTTCAGCTGTGGCCTGTCGGAAGGAGGAAAAACAGGGTGAGGATTTTCTCCGCTGCTGACCATACCGTGGTGACACCCCACATCACATCATGTGAGGGGCCTCATCCAGCCTGCGGGCAGAGCCGACCGGGGTGGGGGTTGACTCCCATCACTGTGACCATGAGGGCAGCTGGACCCCCATCACCCCTTGGTAGAGAGCCTGGCGGGATGGCTGCCTTGCCTTAGGGTGCTGAGCGGGGTCCCCAGCATCACTGCGGAGGACGGGGTGGCGGGAGAGCAGCCCATCGCCATGGAAACATGCGCATCCTGGCAAGGTTTTTTTTTATTTCTTTTCCCCCCTCCCTTCCTCTCCTTCTGCGAGACCTCGGCATTGATCCGGGAACGTGCTCTTCGCATGTATGATCCATGCAAACACCGTGTTCCTATTGATCAGGCTCCTTTGCTGCTTGGGGTCCGTGCTGGCAGCAGAAACAAAGGCCGGAGGAAGGAGGGGAGAAAATTACCCAGCACCGCACCGAGCAAATACCATTGGCAGCGTCTATGGGGTCTCTCCGGAGCCGCCTCCTCATCCCTTCCCGTTCCTGCCATCTGCCCTCAGTGTTCCCCTCGTTCGTCCCTTCTCCATCTTCCCTTCTGCTGTACCTCTCTCGCTCCTGCCCCCCCAAAATGGCCAAAATCTCCCCACTTTGCTCTGATGGTGACTTCTTGGGGGCTATTTTCAAGAACCAAGGAGCTAACACGTCCCTGCGTGGCAGAGGGACTGGTGCGCTGCTGTCCCCCTCCCAGCCCTGTCCGGCATGGGGGGGCACACGTTGTGTGTCCCAAACCCACCTCCTTTGCCAGCCAAGCTCTGTGTGAGCCTTAATAATTACAGTGACAAGTCAATAACAATTAGGCCTAACAGCCACTCAGCAGAATTGACACAAATTATTTTAATTTTATGTTTCTATCGATGAACTTTTCCAGGTTGGCACCTTCTCCCCCATTCCCACGCCTCCCGGCCCCCCGCTCCCCGGGGACACCCCGCTGCCTGTGCCCCGGCTCAGGCCATCGCTGCTGGGGGCAAGGTGGGGCTCAGCCAGCCTCTTCTCGCATCCTTGCTCCAAAAAGCTGTATCCAAAGCCGGAGCTGCCTGCAGGAGAGGGTATTTGTGCACGGGCAGGTTTCTCCACTCGGGAGGAAAACCTTTGCTTTTCCCGAGAAGGTGATTCCCAGTCAAAGTTGCTCCTCAGGCACAGCTGGAGGGAAGAGGCTGGTTTCAGGCTTGGTTTGCTCGGGGGGGAGTGGGTACCAGGCTTTGTTTCACAGAGCTGAGTGCAATCTCCTACGATATGATTTCTGTGATATTCCACGCACATATCTTCTTGTTCATGACGGGGGTACATCGCGTCAGGTTTTGCTGGTATCGGGTTGTGTTTATTCTTCACACTATTCTATACAATTGACCCACTTAATATGTTTACATTACATAGAAATGATAATGAATCTAATCAAAAGAATGCCTCAAAAGCAATCGTTTTCATGATCCCACATCCAAAGCTGTCTTAAATGGCCTCGTCCAGGAAACACAGCCACGCTCCTGCTACCCAGAGGCTGCAGCTCATCCCGCAGGTTCAGGCTCTTCAGGCTCTGTGTCTGGGGGTTTGCAATACCTCCAGCCCTTCCAGTAGCCTAAGAACCCCCCCCAGCACGGAATGTATACCCCCACGGGCAGCTATTCATTGAAAGCGGAGAAAAAAGCGTAGATATTTTTTTTTTTATGCTGGTTGACGATCAGTGAATGCTTCCTTGGATTTTTTTTTCTTTCCCATTTACAGGACTGAGCAGCTAATGGCATGACCTGCTCCACATCCCCCGGGATGCCGGGAGCTGCAGAGCTCCGTGGACCAAGGGGTGATCCTCAAGCTGTGGTCATTGAGTCTCCCACCCATCCCGCGAGGGACCCCTGGGGAGGCTTCTCGTGGCTCCTTTCCCCCTTCTGCCTCTTCAGGTGTTTTTTTCTGCCCCTCTCAGAGCTGGGAGCTGGCACTGCAAAGCTGTAAATTGCCAGCATCCCCATCAGTGCTGACCTGCATCTTTTCTCTGCTCCTGTCATTAGGGCGATGCAGCCCATTCAGTGGGTGACAGGTGCTCAATTGCTCTTAAGTGGCTCCCAGATAATTGGGGAGGTCTTTAGCTACTTGTAACTTCCAATAATAAACGGGGGGGGGGGGGGGGAATATCCACACAGAGCACTTAACCGACAGCCTCGCTGTCAAAACTGCATTAGGGCTCTTCTCCTTCCCGTGGGCCAGCCCCAGGCCATCTCTTGCATGACACCATACCACCTTGACAAGCGGGAGCCACCTCCTTGCCATCACTTTGAGGTGGTGGATGATGAAGGATGAGACCCCGGATTCAGCCCCACCGCTGCAGGGTGTCGGAAGCCGGGGGGGCTGCGCGGGGGCTTGGGTGATGGAGGTTTGTGAAGCCCTCTTGGATTTTTTGGGGTGGAGGGGGCGCAGGTCCAAATCTCAGATCCAAAAGCCAAGTCTTAGATCTCAGGAAACATTGCTGAAGGAAAAGCTGATTTGAAATCCCCATCTTTGGTGCAGTTTGCAGGTGGCTGAGTCCACTTTTGGATCTTTTCTTTAAATTTAAACCCAGGGTGTTGCTTCTGCCAGCTCCGAGCCATCTGCAGTCGCTCGCCTTGCAAGGTTCCTCTGCTCCGAGCAAGGCTCTTCCCACCCCAAAAGGGGCTGAGAAAGGGCCTTTTCCCAAAGGTCCTCGGTGGCTCTGCAAGGAGACCTGTCCATGAAGCTTTCACAGTGTTAGACCAGAAAGCTGCTGGCGGGGCCTCATCCCATCGTAGTGGGAGGAAAAAGAGAAATGAAGGATGAACCCTTTCAAAATTGCTCAGCCCAGTGTGCAGCTGTGTTAAAACTGCAATTCCCCCAAAAGAAGCTCCCAGAAACATTTCTCCAGCTCGTCAGCTTGTGTAAATCGTCCCTAGGAGTCAATGGAGAGCTGCTGATTTCAGTGAGGATTTGGCCTCCATGCTTACACAGGCCAGGCAAAGGGGAGGCGTGGACCCACACAATGTGAACCCCGCCGGGCAAAACCATCCCCTGCCCTTCGGGAAAACTCCCTTCAAGAGCACCAAGCTCAGAGAGCTGCAGGGTTGGGATTTATCAGACACAGCAGGAGCCAGAGCTGGAAAACACACCCTGCTCTCCCACGCCTCCCCCTGCCCCCTTAGTGAGCCGGGATTGTGTCTGCATTTGTGCCACGGCTTCATTTTCTAATTAAGATCTGACTCTTGGGAGTCACGCAAAGAAATAGCTTCATTCACTCTGGCTTGGGCTGGGAAGGGAAGGTCCGCCCTCCTCGTCTCTCCCTCCCGTGACCTGGGGGTGGACCAGGGCTGGGGATGCCGGGGATGGGATGCGATGGGATGAGATGCGATGGGAGGCAGGGCTCAACACAGCATTAAATACCCGCACGGAGGCAGGAATCAGATTTGCCCTTGCCCCACTCCAGGCTGAAGGAAATGCAAGCTGAGACCTCAGAGCCGGCAGCAGAGCTGGGAAAAGGGTCCAGGTCTTCTCCTAGTTTCCTTGGACTCCTGAGCACCGGAGTAGCTGCCCCGTGTACAGAGCTTTCCCGGGAGCGTTGCTCTGCTTTAAATTCCTCTAAAAGAGCTTTCTCACAAAGTTAAGCCCCTGCTTCAAGCTGGCAACCCCAACTTCCTAACTAAGCCAGCGAGGATGTGAGGAGACATCTCTGAGCACGTTGGGCTCTGCCATGTGACCTCTGAGCACACGTGCCCGTAAATGTCCCCGTGCATGGGGTGCTCCCCCGGGCTGTTCAGGTGTTGCTGGGGGGGTCCGAAGTCATCCTTCCCACCGTGGAGCATCCTCCCCTTCTGCTTCTGTGCCACCCCCAGGCAAGGCCAGGCTTGACTTTGGCCAACGGCAGGTGAAATCCTTGTGGCTGTGCCTGGGGTGAGGATCTCTGTGCTTTGAGGCCCAGCGAGAGGGTGGCGAATACCCCAGTTTTTGCAAATGCTGCCTTCCACGCCGTGAATGGTCCCCAAATAACGGGGACCCTGTACCATAAATCGCCATTGATTCACCAAGAGAAGAAAAGGGCAACAAATATTATTCTCAATGAATAATTCAAGCAGCTCTAAGCCATGCGTTGCGCGTTCATTACCCTCCACGAGGACCTGGGGGATACAGCTTGAAAGGCCCTATAAAAGGAAACAGGGGAAGATTTATTTTTAAGGTTGGGCAAATCCCGATAACCCACCGCGGGAGGGGTTGCGCCTTGCGCCGGTGCGGGGTTTGCTCAGAGGCCGTCGTGCTGCTTAGCCCGCACTCCAGTCCTCCCGCCTCACCGATGCTTTGTTAAAAAAAGAAAGCACTTACGGTGCTGTTGGGGGATCAGTCCACTCGCCTTTCTTCCCTGCCGAAGCTTTCAGGGATGAAAGCACTCTAAAGTGCTGGCTTCGGTGTTTGGAGCTGAGTAGTGAATAAACCCCCTCCTTCATCCCCCTGCCTGCGTGGGAGGCGGCGGCAGGGTCACCGCACTTGCACAAGCCAAGGAGTGAATCTTCACCGGAGCCGGTGCAGGGTGCGGGTCAGTGTCTTACGGAGGCGTTGAGCCCACTGGGGTGGTGTGACTTAGCCGGTGCCACCAGGAATTGGGTACCAAGATGGGGAACATGGATGCATGAGCATCCTTCTGCCTACCCCATCTTGGGGCAGCGATTTCCATCACGTCCCGCTGCCGGGGACATGCGTCCGTCATGCGTGCTGCTGTGGGACGTGGCTTCATGGTGCCGCCTTCTCTGCACAACCCCTTTAATCACCCTTAAACCCCCTCCCCGGGGAAGCCAGGACACCTGGAAGTTTGATTTTGCAAGAGGGGTTCCTGAAGCCACATGGAAAGGGAGGCGCTTTTCCTGGAAAAGTTGCCTTTTCCTTTGCAGGAAAGGTACAGGGCTTTGCTTTTTTATTTTAAGAAAAATAGATAAAAAGACAGGATTGTACGATTTTGACGCAAGTCTGACGCTGCTGAGATATGGAGTCAGGTGTCAGCTCTGCCACAGAGTCACTACCTGGCCACCGGCTCCGCAGCTCCCCGGTGGTGGTCGTCTGTCTCCTCAGAGCAAGTACTGACTCTCCCTGGGTATAACCCCCCTCTCAGGATGCTCCTGTAACAGAAATAACAGCTTCTGGTGACTCCACTTACCTGCTCGCTCAAATAAGCAGCACCATTTCACTGGAAATTGCCGTGCCCAGATGGACCGCCTGGGCTGGGATGCTTTCGCTTCCCTGACTTGTACCTCCTGCTCTCCTCTCTGTTTTCTCTGCCAATAAAACCTGCTTCTGAGATTGAGCCCTTGATCAATGATGGCAGGATCCATCTCCCATCACCTGAGCTGGATGAAAGCGAGGTGGCCAGGGCGGCTGGATGGGGAGACGCGGCCTCCTCGAGAGGACAATTCATCCTGACTATCAGACACCAGCCGTCAGAAGGGACAAATGGCTCTCTGGAGGTGGCGATCCTTCTCTGCCGGCCATCAATGTGATGCGGGTGACCAGTCTGGATTTAACACCTTTCTTTTGGGCAGCCAAAGCCCAGGACTCAGCTGGGGAAAGCCACTGCTGACCTGACCTAGTGGAGGTCCCCTCCACCACCGCTTCCATGATTCGAGGGGACGAGTGCCGCCCAAGGGCTCAACTCATTGGGTTTTCAGTCCTGACAGTCCTGGACCAGGAGAGGGACTCTGCCACCCTCCTCCACGTCTAACTGACACCTTTTACATGTTTCACTAAGGCAGCAGATATTTTTGATTACTCACGTGTGGTTTGACCCATCACCTGTCGATCGGGCAGACTTCCTATTGCTCCCCAGGCTCAGGGGTGTGAAGGCCACGAGGACCATCACAAGGGACCACTGCATGTGTCCATCTCTCTCTCGAGCCACAATTTCTGTCCGAGGCAGGGCACACTCAGCAGGAAGGTGCCCAGTGGCGACTTAGAGTCCAGGTGATGGAGAACCCATCTCTAGCGCTAGATAACTGGTGATGATTAATTGCCTGTGCTATTAAGAGCATCCACCCTGTTCCCAGCTTGGATCCCAGCAGCACAAGCGTCTCATTAGGTCTCTGTCACAGAGACCCCGTGTTGGTATTTGCAGAACAAACCCATCTTTTAACCTTCTCGTAGACCTGTGAAATAGCCTCAGACTCGTGGCGTGGACACCAGCCTTTGCCGAACGATGGTCCAGTGGTGTCAAACCCCAATCCCAGACAGAAGCAGCGGGAATGCAGCGTTGGAAGGGCCACGGATCAGCCCAGCGGGAGAGAGTCACCCTGTGCCGTATGCATCCATGAGGGGGACTTTGCCATGGCACAGGGCTGGAGGGTCAGCAGGAGGGACAGGGACATCCGTCCCTGCCCTAATCGGGCTGCTGGTGCCACAGCTGTCACCCACAAAACAAACCCAGGCTCCTGCCCCCTCCCAAATCCGGGCACCGCACTCAGTGGGATGCTCCTCAGGCCTGGCCTCCATCACGGCTCCCCCCCGAACAGTGTGGCACGGACAGACCCATCAAGTGAAAGGTGGAAAAAGGTAATTAATCTACAGAGAAAAAAGTGTTAATACCTCTAAGACACCGGGGACACTGGCTGTCAGCTTCCACCAATTAGTCACCTAAAACCCTGCCTGTATGATCTCTGTGGTACAGCTGAGTTGATTACTCTAATTAATTTTGCATTGATCTGCATGGATCTGCAGCACCAAGGCCTATCACGGGTGAAGGAGGAGATGGATGCGTGAGCCCTGCTGAAGTGTGGAGGAGGGAGCGCATCCCGGGCACGCCGCTCCCGTTTCTGCAGCCCGGCTTTGATGGCTCATCCCGGTCCCCCCTGTCCTGGGGCTCCCGCGGCCAGAGGTGACAGATCTGTCCTTGAAGCAGGGCCAGGGGGGGGAAGGAGCAGAGACTCATTTTGGGAGCACCCTGCCAGGGGTGGGACATCCTGGCACGTCTTGTCCCATCCTCTTCCACCCCCCATGGCTGTCCCTACACACTTTCCCGCACCCTTTGCTATTTTCCCCATCTCCTAAGTGGTACCTTGGGCTTTATTTTGGAGCAAGGGTACTCTTTACCATCTCACATGCAGCAAACGCCATGGGGCACAGGTGCCCACCCATAACAGCCCCGGTGCTGGGGGCTGCTGCTTTCCCCCTGCCTTGCCTGGGTGAATCCCATCCCTCCTGCCGACAGAGTCCAGCTGGTTCCCTCTTTGCACCCTGCCCAAACAACAAGGTTTATTCCACCTCAGGCAGGCTCAGCCTCCCTTTTTTGGGGACCTTTCTCCCTGTGTTTATTCTGGGGGACGTTTTGTGACGGTGGAAAGCCGAACATTTGGCATTTTCTAATATATTTTTTTTTTTGTCTCACACATTTTTCTCTCTCTCCCTGGCTAAAATTTGACCCAAATTCACAAACCTGCTCTGAACAGCCCACAAGCCCCAAACTCCTCTGCGATTCCCTGGGGGGATGGCACTGGCAGGACCTGCACATGGCAGGGTCGGGCACTGCGCAGCCATGCTGCCCTGCTGAGTGGAGGCTCTCATCCTATTTAGGAATTATTTTCCCCCCTCCCCAATCCTCTCTCAAAGCCTTGCAGTAGGAGGGGTTGCTGACTGCAGTGCTGGAGGTTTCACGGCTTATTTTCCCATCTCCTGGGGCTCCGTGCATGCCTGCTCCAGCTGGCCCTGGGGACCAGTGCTCACCCTCCGACCCTGCCCCGATGGCACGGCCGATGGGCTGCACGGACCCGGCATGGTTTGCTGGAGGAGCACGTCCTGGAAGCCAGAACAAGCGGGTCCGCAGCTGCCTTGTCCCCAAGCAGCTCGCTGTGTCCCAGGGACCTCTTGCTGCCTTTGATGTGGTTTTCGCCAGGGAGGCAGCAGCGGGTTTGCAGGAATGCCGCTGCTGCTCTCGGCAGCTCTTTGATCTGCTCTTAACACTTCAGGTGTGCTGAAGGCTGCGGCCATCTCTCTACCACATGTAGTTTGGCGCAGAGACTCACAGCTCCCTGCTCTGCGTCATCCCGGAGCCACGAACCAACAGCCATCACGAAACCCCTCCTGGAGCAAACCCATCCTCGGGCCGAGGTCTTGCATGACCCGCACAGCAGCCCCATGAGCCCGCTGCTCCCACTGCTCATCTCCAACCATCTCCTCGGCAGTTCATTAAAGGTTCGGTGCTAAGGAAAGCTCCTCGCTCAGTGCTTTAACCAGTGCCACTTTCAGCTCAGGATTTATTCATCTTGCAGAAGGAAAACTGAGGCACGGAGAGATTTTAAACCACCTAAGGATAGGATGAGGCGAGCGAGGGGAGCATCCTCCTTGCAGAGCCCTAGCATGCAAAGGGTTAGCCACTACCTTCATAAACATAATTTCCTGGGATTAATATTAAAAATGTTTCTAATGGCTCCCACTTGTTTACTAAATAGCCAGCACGGAGATAAGTTATCAACTGCGGCTATAATTCGCTATTAATCAAATATTCAAATCAGTACTGCAGTTGGCCACAACGGGACACACGCATAATTCTCCAGCTCTGGTAATAATTAATCTTTTTCCCCCCTTTTCTTCCCTTCACTTTGGACTCTTGCAAATATCTTTTGGTGTTAAGAGGTCCCCAGAGAGACCTGCCTCTAAATGAGGTGTAAAAATCTAAGCCGCACAAAAAATAGCATGCGGCTGGGATCGATATTCTCTTCACAGCTACATCGATTAACAACAATATTCTTCATTTATTAATTATGAAGGGGAATTTTCCATCCTTGCGTCTCTTTCTGTGCTTGTTGCTTAGGTGGGTTGGCAGGGCCCCGGCATGCCCTCCCGTCCCTCCCCGCGCATCCTCTGGGTACGGGCCAGGTGAAAAGGGAGATGGCAGCTGTCAGGATGGGTGAGGATGGACGGGGCTTGACGGGTGGATGGGAGAGGGAGGAGAGTTTGTTTGCCTGGGAGGTCCGACCAGCTCGAGGCAGCTCTGCTCGGTGGGCTGAGACCTTGCGTGACGAGCTGATGCGCAGGAGAGGAGCTGATGCAGAAGGAGGAGGGGAGGATGAGGGAAGGGGCAGGCTCCAGAGTCGTGTGCTCGGGAAGGGGGATACGGCCCTGCCTGAAGCCCCGTTGCTGTCTCAGATCCGCGCAGTCCTGGTGTTGCGGGGCGGGTGTCCGACAGCCACCCTCTCCCCACCGCTCCCTGGGTGCTCTGCTCCTGCGGAGGCCGTCTCCAGCAAAGCTTCCAGTTCCTGCAATGGCTTTTGCTGGGCTACGGCAAAAACGTGCAGAGCTCCTGGCAGAGCTCGGCCATTGCCATGTGTTTTACTTGGGCACTGCAAGCTCCCCGGCCAGACGGCGAGATCCTTGCTGGGTAGACGATGCTCCAAGCGAGAAGATTCCCCCAGCTGATCCACTGGACAATCTCCGCCGCGGAGCATCCTGGCAGCTCCCCTGGGAAAACCCACTCTTCAGCGGAGGGCTTTGCTGGGGACACGACACTCTGCGGAGCCAGCCCGGCTTCTCCAGGGTGCACAGTGGTGACTCCTGGGTCACGGTTTGGGGTCAGGGAGATGGGAAATGGCAGGGGCAGAGAGCAGGAGAGGGCAGGGGAGATAAGAGGAGGTGGGCAGCAGGGTCAGAAACCTCAGGGGCTGAGCCCCTTTCATCTTGCATCATTTTTTCTCAGGGTGCTCTCGGGAGCCCTTTGGCTCTGCCTGGGAGGTGCCGCATCGCGCTCTGGGTTTCAGAGATGCTCCTTTAGCAAAGCCCCTCTGCAAGCAGTGATGAAGCTCGTGTCACCATCTCTGCTTAAGAGCTGCATCAGGCCTGGCGTCAGCACTTCCAAATAAAAAGTTTACCCCAAACCCCTCCTTCTAAATCTAAAAAGGACTGACATAACGGGTGCAAATAGGAACTGCACCCGCGGAGCACCAAGCACTATCACTTGGGTCCTGCCCTGAGCGAAGAGAGCAGCCAGGGACTGCTCCTCACCGCTGGCGGGGGTACTCAGTCTGGAGCCCAGGCACACCTTGTACTTCAAAGCGCGTAATCGTTATTTAAAGAGAAAATTACCACTGAGCTCTATTAGACTTTAAAATAAAAATTAGAGATTTTTAAAATAGATTTTCCCTAACGAGGAGCGTGACGGATGGGCGTATTGGAGACCGCACGAGCGGAGTGCTGCTAAGTGAAATGAAATGGCATTAGGTAGCATCCTTCGCCCTCCCCACTGCTCTCCTCCCTCGAAAATCCATACCGGCACCGTCCTTCCGGAGTGGCATTGGGACGGGGGCCAGGACACATCCTTCCCTCCAGGTTAAAGTGAGCAAAGACATTTCCTTCCTCTCCAGATACAGACATTTCCCTTCTCTTAAATCAAAGGCGACATCGGAGAGGCAAACGGTCCATCCCTTCCCCTCCAAATGCATTTGCACCTCCCAGTGCAACACGTGTCCCCAGGCACGGGGAAGCAGTCCCGGCTGGTCTCCCGTCACCTCCACCGTTCATTCCGAAACGCCCTCAATTTTGGAGCAGAATTCTGTTTAGATGGCAAATTTCTATTAAAAATTCAGCAGGGTTAAAATACAGTTTTATTTTGTTTTCTTTGTTTTTCTAGGTGACCAAAATCTGAAAACTTGAGCTGTGTGAGAACGATAAAGGTCAAACCTGGGGGTGAGGAGCAACATTTGGGTTTTGTTTGGGTTTTGCTGGTTTTCTTGCTTAAAGCACATTTTGCAAATCAACGTGTGGGGCTTTCATATCTGTTCCAACGCTGAAGCTTTTTCATGGGGAACATGGAAATGAGGTCTCTGCAATTCCAACAAAATACAATTGACATTTTTCCCAGCTTCATTAAATGTGCTATTTTTACCTTGCAAGATGTAATATCTATCCATGTCTCGGTAGTGAAGGGGTTGGGACATGTTTAAAGCAGCAGCTCTTAACATGAATTTCTGTTTGATTTCTGTGTTATCTTTCCAAGCACCTTATCAGCTGCTCTGGGCTATCTGCCTTCCCGATCCCTCCCCTCGCAGGCTGCCAGTGAGCTGGAGGATGCTAAATGCAAAGATCCTTTTCCATCAAAACCTCAGCGCAGGCGATGTCGATCCAGCCCTAAGCCAGCCCGGCCGAGCCAGGAGCTCATCCCATGGGTTTCTCCTGGGAGCTGCGGCCCAAAAACACTCAGCCAGGGCTGAGGACCTCCAGAGGTCCCTTCCAGCTGGATCTCCTGCAATGCCACCGAGCGCAGGGTAGGTCCTTGCTCATCCTGCCCTTTCCATCCAAACACTGCCGGGAAGGAGGGGCTGCTGGAGGGTTCCCCCCTCCCACCATTACCTTCAGTTCAGCCCCATAAGCTGCAAAGGTTGTCCTCAGCCTTCCTCATCACGATGACCCCAGTTCATCCATCCCCATCCCTGGGAATCTCACAGCTCGGATGTGCCTCCCTAAGAGTCTCTGAACCCCACGAGTTGTCCCAGAGCAAGGTGGTCCCCAAGACTGTGGTATGAACCCACTGTGAAGAAATGCCCCCAGGAGCTGCTAACTCTTCCCTCTCCCTCCAGCCGAAAGTGCCACCAGTGACTCGAGCCTGCAAGGTCTCTGCTTCCTCCTAGGAGCAGGCTGGGTGCCCCTGCCAGCCCGGAGGGGGAGGCCAGGACCTGTGCTGGGAGGGAGCAGCACAGCTGATGTTGGGGGTGATGGTGCTGGGGTACCTCGGGGCTCTGGCGTGAGGTTAGCACTGAATCCGCAAAAATCACCGTACCTTGAAAAGTGCTCAATACGCCTATTGATCAGTCCTTTTCGCCTTGATCAGTTTGCTGGTGTGTGCTGCCGCAGTGCTGCTTTCGGGAAGGGAGGGAGAGGCAGAGGAGGGGGCAGGGAGGCGAGAGCACGCCTGCGCCGGGGATGCTCCAACTTCCCAAGGCCAACTTTGCATTCTCCTGCTGGCCTCGGGGCCGTCTTGCCTTCTGCGGGAGGCAGGTTGAGCTCCGGCCTCGCACGTTGGCTCAGGGGGTGTTTTCGAGGCGGGAGGGTGGAAGAGCAGTCCAAAAAGCCTCCTCTTTCCTGTCCAGCAGCTTTCTTGCCAAAGCCTCCTTAGATGCCTAAAACTGGGCATCCATCCAAAGCCAAGAGCAGAAGCCAAGAGCCAAAGGAGGGAGAGGTAGGTGTGGTCTCCGTCCTGCCTTGGAGCCCGCTGAGGGCACCCAAGTAAGTGTGGGGAGCTGTGGGGCACTCATTCCTTCTCCCTGGAGGGTCCATGTCTCTCTATAGGACAGTTGCTGCGTAGGAGCAGATATGGGGTTGGGGTGTCCTTTCCTGCTCAGGAGGTTCTGTGCATGGCAGGATCAAGAGGCGGTCAGATACCCAGAGGCATCCAGTAAGGTGTGGTGGGACGGAGCAGAGCAGGAAGGGTGGGTTGGCGTCAGAGAGACCCTTTAGGCTCAGGCACAGGGGTGTGTGAACGCACACCTACAGGGCCAGGACAGCTTTGGATGTCCAAATAGCCTGGGCTGGGACGCCTGCGTTGTATGCCATCCCTATCATCCGAACACCCTCAGCAGCATTAGGGACATCTGCCGGGAGCTTGTTCGCATAAGCAGCCCCGTTTCTGCTGAGAGGACTGGTAAAACGCACTGGGCTTGAGAGTGGAGGGAGGCAGGGAGGTAAAAACCCACCCCCACAGGTCACAGAGTTAATTTCCAGCTCATGTCCCCCTCTCACACCTCGCTGATTAATAATTGAAGAAAATGTATTTCCTTTTTGGCTTGGCATAAATCAAAAATAAACACAGCATCCATATTCTGCCCCAGGGAGAGAGCAGGCGCGTGGGCTGGAGGATGCTGAGCCGGCTCTGCAGCGAGGTCCCCCTGGCCCCTCCAAGCTGCCTTGGAACAGGGGGAGGATGGGATGGCAGTGGGGGCTCTTTGGAAGAGGCTGGAGTTGACTTTGAGTTTCTCCCATTGAAATTGGCACTAAAAGGCTTCTTGGGATGAGACCTGAAAGGGGCCAGTGGAGCTAGGCTGTGAGCCCATTGCTGCAGGGAAAGCCTGAGGTGTTTCCAGCACCTGGGTCCTCCATCCCTCCTGCTCCCATGTCCTCCATCCCTCCTGCTCCCATGTCCTCCATCCCTCCTGCTCCCATGTCCTCCATCCCTCCTGCTCCCTTGTCCTCCATCCCTCCTGCTCCCAGGTCCTCCATCCCTTCCTGCCCCCATCTGTGGCTTGCCTGAGCTACCGGCAGCCTCTGGGGAGACATTTTTAGGTTGCTGGAATAGCGTTGGGGGAAGCCACCAGCCGGAGCTGGCATGTCAGTGCCTGCCACCCGCACAGTCCAGGGAAACCTGGAAAGGAAAGAAGAGGAAGGGTAAGGACACTGCCCTACCTCTACCAGGGTCACCTGCCTGAGCAGGTCTTGAGCATCAACCATCCCTCCTTGCCACTGGTTCCTTCTCCCATTTCTGGTTCCTCCTCCCATTTCTGGTTCCTCTTTCCAAGAGGGTTTTACTTGGAGCATGGCCGTACCAACGCGCTTGCCCTCTCCATCCATGGTCCAGGGGGTGACCCCATCCCTGCTGCTTCTCTCCATATTTCCTTCCTCTGCCTGCACTGGCTGCCTGCTGCCCATCCCCTGGGCTGCCTGCAGGACCTGGCCCCCAACATTTCGGATTGCCATAACATCAATTTGCTATGAACCTGTTGAAGGACTCCCCCCCGCCACGCACAGGTAGCCTAGGGGCCTCGGCGGCATGCGGGGGGGCAGAGCTTTAAATATAAAAGGACGATCGCGTCTTCTTTCATCTGAGAACAGGGCTGCGGTCTAGGGAGGCTTAAAAATGCGATTGGGAGAGAGCGGTGCAGAGGATAAATCAGGATCGCCTATGGCCCGGCTGGATGGGGCCGCACAGGCACTGGGACTGCCTGGTGCCGTGATGGATGCTCGAGGAACGCCCAAGCAAGACGCAGGCATCCTCAGCCGGATCCAGCTCCTCCATATTCATCTTCCAGTTGTCGTGGGTGTGTACGTGTTGTCTGTAACCTCACATCTGGGGGTGGGTGGGTGGGTGGGTGCGTGGGTGTGCGATGCTTACACATGCACACACAATTATGCAGATCCCCGTTAAGGTGGAGCTTAATTTTGCCCTTCCGGCAGCAGTTGAAGCCCTTTGTTCGGAAGATGGAGTTGTGCAGGTACAGCAAGGATGAGGTGGAGAGAGACCTCAAGGTGGAAGAGCTGCTGGAGAGCTGGGTGCTGTCACTGACACCCACAGCACCCTACTGTCGGGGCTGGGACCCGCAGGGCTGCGGGTGCACGGGTGCGTCTGCATCCCACAAAATACCCCGGGGAGCCTGTCCACTTCCCCCTGCAGCTGGGAGGGATCCGGAGGATGCGGCTGTGCCCCGGCAGACCCCGGGGGCCGGGTTGCTCTGATTTCTGGCAGCTGCCTGCTGGGTCCCTCCCCTTTTGGTTAAATAAAGCTTTGGGCTGTGATGAAGCCCATTAAAGTCAGAGGCGAAGGTGTGGGATTGAAATGTAGGACAGCAGCCGCTGCAGAATGTGGTTGCATGGGATCGATGGGAAATCAATACCCGGCTCTGCTTCGTGGGTTCCCACCAGGCCCTGCTGCCACTGCGCTCCCTGGGCGCTCCCCAACCTCCCGCACGCCATGGGACAGCCCCCAGCGAGACCCCCCCCACTCGGGCACGCTCCACACAGCCCCTCAGAAAGGAGAAAGGAGGAGAAATTTTGGCGTCCCAGTGAGAAGCTCCGCCAAACTGCTAGCACAAGGCTAAGGGCAAAGGTCTGCGCAGCAGCGGGGGGCTCTGTGCTTTCCGGGGGGCTCAGATGGGGCCGAGCCATACCCTGAATCCCCGGTGGGACCGGTGGGACTGGACTCACAGCCAAGCTGAGCCCCAGCCGCTGCATTTCCCCAGCTGATTTGGGAGGGTGCTGAGGAAGCAGCCCTGACCTGCAAAGGGGGTCAGGGTTTGGAGGCAGTGCCAGCTCCGGTGTGGGGTCCCTGCTCCCCGGGCGGACGGAAAGCACGAAGCATCCAGGAGCTCGGGGAGTGGGGCTGCTCCCGCTGCTGCAGCCACGGGCAGGGATCACCGAGCAACACAGCCCCGAGATGCAGGAGAAATGCGCCAGCAGTGCAGCCGTCTGCTTCCCCACCACTCCCGTCTGCACCTCGGGATGAAACTACAGGTGGTCCCTGGGGCTCGTCCTCTCCCAGGCTCCCGAGCATGGCAGCTGGTCCACACGGCACGGGCCGTGAAGGAAACTGCACATCCCTCCGACGCACCGTGCCCACGGCCGGTGTCAATCTGGCTGCAGCAAGAGAAGGGAGCACCCTCCAAACCATGGTCCTCGGCTGGAGCGGCCCGGCGAGGAGACAGAGACACAAAGGGATCTATCAGAAATGATAGTTTAATTGGAGGGAGGTGAGCACAGCACTATTTAACCACCGCTGCGCATTGATGGATTGATCCAAGTCTAGTTACACGGTGTTTGTGACATTCAGAGGGCTCCCAGCCAGCGTCTGCCGGCTCCGGTGATTTTGGCCGGACGGAGACCTGCACAGCTGGGGGCCACTCCTGGGAGTGACGAGTTGGGGAAGGGGCCGCTGACCTCCCCAGTGCTGCCTGCGGCACCCAGTGGTGACACCCACCCAGTGGTGACACCCACCCGATGGGTGTCATCCTGATGCCCTCCATCATGGCAAGGATGCCCACCCAGAGCACTGCTGCCACCCACCCTGTGCACAAACACCCTGCAACTGCCTGCTCCCAGCAGAGCCAGCTCCCCCAAGGCCCCACCGTGCTGTCCCCCTCCCCAAATGGCTCCCTGAGTCTCCTGGGGGGTCACCTCTGTCCCTCCTGCAGGAGGGGGAACTGCCCTGGGGAGGGCTGGGAACAGAAAGGGATCTCCAAAAGCGCCATTAAACAGTCGGTTTTATCATCCCAGCTCACGTGAACAAGGCAAAACCGTGACATGATCAATCAGGGCTGAACATTAATTATGATTGCACCCTGGGATCTAGATTGTGATTGATTAATTGATTCCTGGGCCCCTTGCAGCTGCAGCCCCTCTGTAGGAATTGCACAGTGGTGAGACAGCTGGGCTGGCTGTAGGTGAGATTTGGGGACAGGGGCTCAGGGGATGCTTGAGAGGGGAGAGGGGATGTTGCTTTCAAGAAGAGGAGAGAGGGAAAAGCCAATGTCCCCTCTCCTGGTGGGCCCGAGTGCTAACATCACGGCACTGGCTGCGTAATGTCACCTTCTCCATGCAGCTGCCCGTGGCAGAGAGGGGACACAGCTGCCGGGGACTCCGGGCACTGTGCAGCAGCTGGGGACACTGATGACATCCCAAGAGCGGATCCCGGGGTGGGATCCTGCTGAATCGCGGGCTGATGAAGGCTCTTTGTCGCAGGGTCTGCACACCCCCCCCATGCCTCCCCGCTGCTGATTTCCATTGACCCGCTATCGAAATCAATGCTGGCTGTACCAAGCCCTGCTCCGGTGGGGAGGAGGGACGGGGCTGCAGCACCTAATAGGTATTTTTCCATCATTAGGCTCCTGAAGGAGATGCCTCTGGGCTGCACACGGTTGGTACATCCAGCAGCGCTTCCCAGCCCGGCTTGATTAGTGAGGGCAGGAGAATAAAGCCACTGCCAGTGCCCCGACAGGGTCCGCACTGGGGATTCTGGGATGCGGGACCCTGCTCCAGGTGTCGAGGGGACGTGCCTGCAGGGTCCAGCAGGAGGATGCGGTCCAGCATCCTCCTCCTCGCCTCAGCTTTAAGGCCGTCCTTCCAGCTTGGCATCCCTGGTTTGTCAGCTCCAAGCTGTGGGCTGGCACTTAGCAGGGCTCCAATCTGCTCCCGAAGGAGTATCAGCCCTGGATAAAGCATGGACATGGGTGGAAAGAGCAAAGCCACGAGCAAATGCTTGCTGAGCTCCCACGTGTGCTCCTTGAGCTGCTCTACAGGCTGTCCCTGGCCCTCACCATGGCCTCAGGCACTGGGTGCCAGCTCACCCATCCCTTCCAACAAACCACTGTCAAATGATGCCCAGGGAGCTGCCAGCCCTGGGGCCCCGGTGCCGAGCTGAGCCGAATTGATAGCTTCTGGGGGCAGCCAGGCTGCCCAAGCAGTGGGAAAATAAATTATTTCAAATAAACTGGTATTAATAGGATATTGATAAACAGAGCGGGGCAGTACTGAGGGGAAACAAGCGGGGGAAAAGCTTGCTAGTGAATCTCCAGGGGAAATTTGTCCAAAGGTTAAAAAAAGGAAAAAAAAAAAAAAAAAAACCACTGGACGATTAATTTATTTTGACGGTAATTTTTCTGGCTGCCATTTAAGGCGGACACTCGGGAAGTGCTGGGGTTATCGACATATAGACCAAGGAGATGGCAGGACCCCCATCCCCCTGCCCCTCTGCAGCAGGCTGTAAGTGGAGGGCCTGTGATTTATTTAGTATCCATGAATACTGAGTGAAATCAGAATAATGGGGCACTTAGCCATGTTACTGAGAAATCACTATTGTGATGCAATTTACTTCAATTAATTAAGCCTTTTTTGTTACCATTATTCCTTGTTTTACATTTTGTTTTAAATTTCAAACGATTGGGCGCATTGTGGTGGGAAGCTGATAGCTCTGGTTAGAGCCATGCAGCAAGAGGCCATAAATACCCCCGCACTGTTTGCCCGACACCCCAGCCCCGCGCAGCCCCTGCCCCACGTGCCACCGTGCCCGGTGGTCCCACTGTCCTCCCCAAAACTCAGCAAATGCAACTTAGCCCCAACCCGCAGCTGCCCCGGCTGTGCTCGGTTTGATGCTCCAGTGGATTTAACGTGACGGTGATGCCGCCCTGGGAGGGCTTGCTCAGGGCTGCAGAGTCCCTGAGGCTTCTCTAAACGTGGCTTGTGCAGGAAAAGCCTGAGCTTTGGGTGGCCCAAGTGAAAAGGAGATTTTTTTTTCTCCCAGTATTAACAGGGAGATACTGGCTCGGCTCTGGCAACGTGGAGGGAAGGAGGTGGCCCTCCCCTGTGGCTGCAGAAGTAGCTTTTTCCAGGGTGGGAAGGCAAGTTTCACCATGTGTCCTTGGTGTTTCCATGCTGCTCCTCCCCAGGAGACCTTGGCCAAAGCCAGGGCTCAGGGAGGAGAAGCCCACAGCAGAGCAGCCACCAAGAGGGACTGTGGGGTCGGGCTGGCCCTGGAGGGTCAACATCTCCCAGTGCTGTTGCTGAAGGGCAATAACCTGCAGCAGAGGAGCAAGGCGAGAGCTGGGACCACGCTGGTCTCCACCACCAGCCATGCGCACAGCCCATCTTTGCTTATGCCAGGAGAGGAGACCCACCCATGGGACACCGGGGGCTTCACGCTCCAGCCGGTGGGTGATGAAGCGAAGCTTCAGCTGGTTTTGGTGTGCGGATGAACTGCTGTGTTTCTGTTTTCCTCTCCTGGTATGTCTGGGGCTGGGTCACAGGCCCGAGGACATGGCTCTGGTGGGCTGGACATGAGCACTGAGCAGTTGGAGACTTCCCTGCTTGGCCGCGCTGAGCCCTGGCTGCTGGTGGGGGCCCCTGTGGGCTCCTCCCCAGGTTGGGCATCTCAGGGTGAAGGGTTTAATGTTAAACTTGACCAGGATCCCCCCAGGACAGTGCATCCCGCTGCCTTCAGCCTGGATCTGTTGTTGGGATGAGTCCCTTCTGCGGTTATCGATCCCCCACAAGGGGAGCTGAGGCTCAGCTACAGGGCACCCAGCTTAGGTGAATCCCGGCACCACGGGGATCGCAGGTATTTCGGTCCTCCCACATCTCCAGCTCAGCAGCCCTGGGACCTGCTCAGCATCCCAGCGCCTCTTCCCTGCGTCATCCCTGCCCCTCTCCCTGCATCCCCAGCCACCAGCATCACGCAGAGCCAAGGGATGCAGGAAGCCATCGGCAAATAAAAGAAGTCATTTGCCACAGTCGGGAGTTTTCCTTCCAGCCCTCCGGGTGATACCCTTTAACCTCCCGTGATTTTTGTCCCCCGTGTCATTATACTCACTGCTGCGGCATAACTCCTGGGCCAAACACGTGAGGGGCCTCTGCATCGGGCTGGTGCTATCTCTTTAACAGAGGGGAGAGAAAATATTGGTGCCTCGGACCCCCCTGGGAATAAATTCATACTGCCGTATCGATTTGGTTTTTTTTCTCCTTTTGCCTGATTCCTACAGCCTCCTGGGTAACGAAGATTAAGCTTCAAGCCCTTCTGATATTACTTTGAAATGCAGAAACGTTCAGAAAAAGAGACTACATCTTCTCTCTTCTTGGAAAACGGCAGGTATCTTTGGGGATGGGCCAGTGCTTGTCTATTTTCTTCCCGCCCCCGGAACAATCGACACACACGTGTGCACACTCACAAACATGCGCACATGCACCCGTACGCGTGTGGATCTGCACGGAGGTGCCTGTCTCCCTTTGCTCCCTCTCACTGTGGATCACGTTAAAGATTCAAGGACTCACTTGATTTAACCGGTGTTAAACTGCGGCAGGGAGCTCGGGTGAGCACAGGAGCCAGCCACCTTAATATCGGATCAATTAATTATCAGCCCTGTTACGACGAAGGCTGCTGAAATGTGGGTTGAGAGATCTCAGAGTGCAAGCAAAGAGCTCTCATTTCCTCGGTCCCATAATCGCTGGAGGCAGACCTGGCCTGTGATCTCGGTCACACGGGCATAAATCTGGAGCAGCTCCAGTTATTTAATTGGTGTCACTTGGGAATTGCCAGCGATGCAACAGAGAGCAGCATCCAGCCCTTTGGATGGGAGCCTCGCCCTTCCCGCCGGCAATTGAACCGCACCGACCGCAGCAATTATTCAGTTGGGTGATGGCGGTGGCTGGAGGCTTCACCGTGCACGGAGCTGGAGGTAGAAATTTAGGACATTTAGGAAATTTAGGAGAGAATGGGTAAAGCTGAGACACGGGGAGCAATAGCTGGAGGGTCCTGAGCCCGTGGGTGCTCCTCGCTGCAGGGAGGTGAAGGCTGGGGAAGGAGGTGAGGAAGAGGGGATGGAGGTGCTGCAGGAGGAGGCGTGAGATGGAGCGGGCAGCGAAGCAGCCACACGGAGAGGGGTGGAGAGACGACAGGGACAGGGACAGGGACAGGGCAGGGACAGGGACAGGGGCAGTGCAGAGGGTTTTGATATGGCCATGGGGTGTTTGTTTTCCAGCCTCTTGGCCTGCAATGGGCTGGTCACTGCAGTCCCTCAGTAGAGGGCAGCTGGAAAACACCAAGCAACGGAGTTTTTTGCACAAGCCTGGCCCCAGCTGAGTGTCTGGGACCCACCAAGTCAAGTCTTCATCAGTTGAGCTTATTTGGGCTCTTCCTTGATCTCAGCCACACACTTCCCACAAAAGCAGGTCCTTCAAGCTTGGTTATGTCACCCCAAACACTTCTCCGTGTCCCTTTCTTTGACATCAGAGTCCTGAATCAGTCCAGACTCCTCCTTGCCTGGATCTGCTCTCAGCCTTGGCATCTCTCTGCAGCAAACAAGGCCCCTCTCATAACCAAGGCCAAGTCTGCTCCCTGCCTCTTCCCGAGCATGCTGCAGCTCTGGACATGTCCTTCAGGCTCTGCAGCATTCAGACCCAGCTTCGCTGCCTGCCCTGGCGTCTACAAAGGGGGAATTTCGCAGCTCCCGGCCCCTTCCTGAAGGCTGGCCTGGGTTTTGTTTCCCTGCAGGGAGTTTTTATCTCCCCTTCCAAAGCCCTGGAGATCTGGAGGAGACTCATCAGCTGAGCCCAAATTCCTGAATGTGCCCACCTCCACGTCTGCTTCAAATGGGCAGCTCTGGACACCTGCACTCCCTCATGAGCCTGTCCCTGGCAAAACTCACTTTGAAGGACCTCGTCATTGAGTGTTGGACATGCCCAGGGAAGCTCAGGGAAGCTGGGAGACACGTTCACCACGTGTGTCCATGGGTCACCACTCTGCAAAGCCAACCTGGATTTTTGAGGCAGGAACTTTTCCTCTCCAAGCCTTCCCAGGCTGTGAACGAAGTGATATTCTGACTCTTTATTTTTCTATCAATAAACTTCATTGTCCATTTCTTGCAAACCCTTCAGCAATTAAAAAAAAAAAAAGAAGAAGAAGAAGAAGAGGAAGAAGAAGACAAAGGGAGTTGATGTTTGACTGCTGGGCTATCACTTAAGTCCTTGTTCCTGTTTACTCAGGACTTATTAGAGCTCATTCAATGCCTATAGCATGGCTGGATCAATACCTGCTGGGAGCAAGAGAGATTCCGCTTGGCCACTGTAGCCCATGTTGCAGAATTGATCTGCTTGGCTGCTGCAATCTGAAAATCCATCTTTTTGCGCTCTCTGCCTCTCTCTCTGCAGCGGGTTGCTAAGCAACGGGGGCTCCTTTGGGCGGCCATTGGTCAGCGCCGCGGCCGGGCGCCGTGGTCCTCCCTGGTCACTTGGCCACTTTGGGCTGCAATTCCTCCTCCAAGGATGGCTCCGGGCCGCAGGGAGGTGGGGAAAGGGCAGGGAGGAGGGGAAGGGGCTGGGGGTGGCAAGAGGAGGGACGGGGAGAAAAGGGAAATCGATATCACCTCACATTTAACCTTTCTTTAAAAAAAAAAAATCTTTGCGAAAACTATATTGACCCATTCCTTATCACTTTGTGCCACTGCAGCCTGCTCGAACGGGGGCTTCGCTGCCTGCATATGTACTTCATAAACACTTCTCCCCCGCCTCTTTTTAGGGTAGATCATGCTGCCTTCTTTCCGTCTCCCTCTCTCTCTCACCTTGGCCGGACACAAAGTTATGCCAGTTTAGCTAAAGGTGTGTTTTTAAACTGATTTCATTAAACTGGGGCAAAACCTTTGTGCGGATGTACTGAAATCAATGTAAACCCCATTTGCATCGATTTCGCTTCGCTTTGGTAAAGGAATCGAATTATACAAACCAATATCAACCTGCTTTAAAATGATTTAAGAGTGTCTACACAAGACCAATTTTGGCTTGCAATTTTGTGTGTAGACAAGGTCCATCCCTCCTCTCCAAAGAGCCATTCATTAGGCAAATCTCACTGCCACAAAAGCCTCCGAGCTCTTGCTCCCATGGCCTCCCCAACAGCATCATCTTTACAGCCTCCAACAGCTCATCCCGAAAGTGGTGCCCAGGCTTTGCTTCTCTTCCATCAGATGAAGATCAGGGGTGGGCCGGTTGTTTCCCAGGTACTGTAGAGTATTTACTGTACAGATATTGATCCCGCTCTCAATCCATCCCACCGTAGATACAGGCATCTCGTGCGTGTGCGCGCACGTGTGTGTGTGTGTGCGTGTTCTCTAATGATGTCTTTTACTGTGGTCCCTAGATGATATCATATCTAGATCCCAAAGTCTTTGTACAAGAGCTTTACAATCCTTATTTTGTGATTATCTTCACGCGGCCAAAGGACAGAGGGGTTAATACTAGACCACAAGTGCTCACAAGTGGACGCTTTCCCTTGTGAGACACCTATGTGAAGTGGTCTCATTTCCACAAGTGCTGATCCGCTCCCTCAAAAGCCAGGAAAAGCCACATTTCTCCAGGGACATCAAAGCCAACCACTTTTATGAGCTACCACAAGAGGTAATTCACATGCAGAGATGCTTCCCAGACAGAAAACATGAGACCGGTGCTTGCTGAGCAAAGATGGACCTCTGATCCCAACCCTCAGCCTGTTTGACTCCACTTAATCTCGGGATCCCCCACGCTGGTATGTCCATATTATCGCTGGGTCAGGTGTTCTTCGGGTCACCCCTTTGCTGAATTTTTGGGTTCAACACACGACTCTGGGGTTCTCTGTCTTAACAGTTCAGGGCCAGCCTGCAGTGGAGAAGCTCACTAACCCATTCCTGATGGAAAGGTGAGTCAACGAGTACCTGGCGTTGCATCCGGGTAGGCCACGGCTCACCAATGGAGACAAGGAACCAGGCTAGGTGGGTCTTTGATCTGACCCCCCAGATACCGTGTGCAGGTTGATAGACCCTCATCTGACCTTGCATCCTTCACCTTGCATCCTTCAGCCAAAGGAAGAAGCGTCAGAGGACACGTATATTATTATCCTGTTTTAAAGATACATTATTATCGTTAAAGATATATTACTATCTTATTGTAAATTAAAAATCCCGGTGGTTTCATCTCAGATGGAAGAGCCGAACGTAACTCAGCCCAAGGCAGGGTTATGGTCTCTCGCTCAGACTTTACACACAGGCACCCAGGTAGGGCTGAATTTCAGCTGTGAGCCCCATCCTGCTACAGGGTGATGAAAGGAGCCAAGTCCCTTCCCGTAAAGAGTCATCCTGACTCTGCCGCTACAATTTCCTCCTCCTCTGAAGTCGCCTCCTTGAATTTTCTTGTCCTACACTAATTTTCCTCCTGGAGGAAGGCAGGACACAAACCTTGGAGGAGAGGGACGACGGCTTGAGAACCCTGTCAGTGCAGGGCTCCATTCCTGGGAGCATCTAAAGCCCTTCCCCATCCAGCAGAGATCGGGGATACTCCAAAAGTTTTGAAAAATCGGAAAAATGCCACTTCATCAAAACAAATCCTTTTCACAAAGGAGCCAGCTGTTTCATTAAATCTCCCTTTTCAAACATTTCATTGGCCACATGAAAAGAGTGGGAGTCGCCATATTGTCCCATTTCAACATTTTCCGAAAGAATAATTTTCCTCTTCCAGCCCTGTGTGATTTTATTTTTGTTTTAAAATCATGATTAATTTACACTAAAAGGAAATTTGAAAAACCGCCCAAGCTTAAATTTAGCTCCAACTTTAAAGCTTGTCAAAACCACCTGCTTTGATTGACAATGTCTGTAAAGATTTTGATTTTTTTTTTTTCAATTTCTTGCTTTTTTCCCTAATTGAAGAAATTAAAATTTGCATAAATTCTCACAGAAGGAGGAACCCATCTCCTGTCAGGTCCCAAAACGCTTCTCCAAATTCCCAGGGGGGTTTAAGCGGGTACTTATGGGCTCTGATGAATAGCACCACTTCCTCGAATCGGAGCAGTGCTTTCCTCTTCCCACGGGGATTTTTCGGATATTTTGTTTTATACACATGTTAATGGCTGCTGAATGACCACTTTACTAAGCAGCGCATCAACCCCTCGAAAATCATCCGCCCCAGGTTCTGCGAGGACTCCCCACGCCAAAAGGATGGCTCGGGAAGACCATTAACTGATTTTTGCTTTCACTTAGAGCTTGCAACATTGATGTACCTGCTCAATATTTGACAAGCCCTCCGCTGGCCCCGAGAGCTGAGCAGCGTCTCGGGAAAATATTCCTGGTCTTCATCACCACAGAAACCTTCGGGTTTGATCCTGAGCCACAGCATCCTGCCGGGGCGGATGCTCCCCTGCTCTCCTGACTGCCTCTCCCCGGCTTTCCGGGTCCAGCAGCCTCCGAACGGCTCTGCCTTCAAGAGCCGCTGGATGCCAGAGCGATGGGGAGCGGGTTTGATCCCCAGCTCGAGCCCCTCGTGGTGCCCCCACGGCGGGCAGGACCGCGGCCATCCCTGCCCCAGCCTCCCCCAGCCTTCCAGGCACCACGCTGGCGTCGAGGGCATTCCATAACCAGCTGAAGTTAAGCACGTGCTGAAGTGCTGGTAAAATAGGGATTCTTGCCGGCATCTCTGCCGGCTGCTCAGGGAGCCCTGAGGAAGGTCCCACAAGAAGGGGCCCAGCTGCTCCCTCCAGCCAGGCCAGGTTTCGGGGGGGGTGGGGGGGTGGGGGTGAGGGTCTCCCTGGGCTCGGGCACCTGCTGCTGGGTTTGAGCTTGGGGCAGGGGTTTAGCAGGCAAAGAAGGAAGTGGCATTCAGGAAGGACTTACCCCGGTCCCCTCCAGCAAGACCGCTCAGGGGGTGCATTGTTTAACTGGCTGCTTGGCCTTAAAGTGGAGATTAAACACAAACATCAGCTTCAGCATCTCATGCACCCAGGCGCTCGGCCCTTGCAGGCATCTGGCTGAGTCTCGCCGGAGCACACGGGCCGAGTCCCCAGATCCTTTTGGCAATTACCCCATCTTTCCCCGCGACCTCCTTTGGCCTGCCCCGAGGTTGCGCAGGGACACCCCCCTGGGGAATTCGGGCCACGCACTTTGATTTGCCTGAACGCAGCACGCCGGGGCGTTGCACTGCCTGAAGATGCCTGGCTGAACCAGAGCCAGGAGCCTGCCAGCAGCCAGCGGGGAGGGTTCCCCTTCTCTGTAGAGATCGCGTGGCTGGGAGGTGAACCCTGAGAGGCCGTTAAAAAGCTCAAGTCTGGAATTGCTGAGGATTAACTGGCTTTTTTTATTCTCTGCTTGTTTTTTCATCGAACATCTTCTGCAGACAAGGAGAGGGAGGAAGAGGAGGGGAGGCAAGCGGGAGGGAAAGGAGGTGGGGAGGGGGAGAGAGTGCATTGACAAAGTGAGGTTATTAATTTTTCAGAAAAGAAAATGCATTCTACATTTTGAGGAGAAATATTGATACGTGCTTTAATGCTCCTTTATTTCTTTTGCTCTCTCTTCTTTCTCGCTGTATTTTTTGTTCTGCAGGTCCTGTGTTTTCATAAGCCCCTGTCCCCTTGCAAGCCCCCAAACACCTGAAAGCCTCTTTTCAAATTCACTTTGAAGCTGCAGTTATTTGGGGGGGGGGGGAACAGAAGCTCCCCCTTCCCAACACACTTAAATTTGTTGTATAATTAACATGAGACAAGTGTTGAGAGTGGAGCCCACAGCAAGAGATCTCCCCCGCCCCAGAGACCTCAGAGCCAGCCTGGGCAGACGATGGACACAAGAAAAGGATGATAACTTTGGGGTTTGCTCCCCAGGTCACGGCCAAGCCACCCGTGTAGGGACCAGGGGGACACCGAGCGCCAGCCAGCACCTGCTCGGGTGCTCGGTGCATCTCCTCAGCGGTTGCACCTGCTCCCTGCGGGTCCACATTGCCAGGCTTCGCTGTGCTGGGGCTCCGCAGGGGCTGCAGGTCTCCACCAGAAGGTCTCCAGGCCGGTTGGAGCTGGCACCAGCCTCCCTCACTTTCCCTGCTCAGGTCCCTGTGGACATCGTAGCTGTTCCTCTGGGTCTGCGATGCTTTTCCAGCCTCTTTTTGCTCTTCACTCTCTTCTGCATCTTTTTTTTCAGCCCTCTCCATCTGCTCCTCTCCTCTTTCCCTCTGCATCATTTAACTCACAACTGCTGGGGGGTTTTCACCCACCACCATTGGCTCCGCTGGCCCAAAGCCTCCATGAAATGCCACATGAAGGACTCCAGTGCCCGGGGGAGAAGGAAGAGCTATGAAATAACCTCCGCGGCCGGGTGACACGGGGGTCTGTTTGTACACCGGCCGGATAAATCAGCCAGAAGACTCCGCTGTGTCCGGAGCACACGTGTGTGCATTTAGCCCTTTATACGCTACATAAATGAAGGGCAGGAAACAAAAACTTCATCCATTAACATAATGACAGGTATTTCCCTGTTCTTAGGACGGGCCTAGTCAAGCAAAACACTTAAGTACATGATTAATTTGAAGTCTAAGAGACTTAAGCACATGCTTAAGTGTTCCGCAGCTCCGGACCTAACAACAGAGGTTTCTGCAGAGCAATCCACGCTCACGACATGTTACAGTGGTGCTTAGATGTATGGATTAAGGGTGCCATAAACAGTTGAGATATTCTGTTTAAACAATCATTTGTTGACAAGACTATTCTAAGCCCATCGAATCCCTAAGTGATAGATGTATGTTGTCTTTCTGAGTCTCATGCTGTATCAGCCATTGATTTTTTTCAGCCTGGATGCTAAGGTAACCTTTACCTGAGAGCTTAAGCAGAAAGCGGTGGGTGTATGCTCACCGTACCAGCCACTGTTTGCATTGCTGGAGCCAGGACAAAGCGAAGACTCAGCTTTGCATCCACCCGCATAGCATGAGGCTGCCCTGGACCGCTCCGAGGGCTCGGGACGGAGGAGCATGTCTGGCCAGTATCGCTCGGTGCTACAGCGCACAGGCTGCGGGGGGACAGCTGGGGACATCGGCTGAGGGATGCTTCCCCTTTCCCCAGAGGCACGAGCCTTTGCCGGGGTCTTGCTCCAACCCAAATCATGTCTTGGGGCGGTTTCTCATCCCCAACCCACCACGGGCCACCCCAGGGAGGAGCAGCCTTGTCCTGCCATCCATCTCCCCATTCAGCACCCACTTCAGGAGACCCACGGGTGCCCCGATGGCTCCATCCCTGCGTGGGCACCGTGTCGGGACACCCTTATTTTAATCACATTTATACGGTGTAACCAGGGGAAGGAATCTATTGACAGTCTGTCTTCACATTTCTGTCAATTCTTCCGGAGACATCATTAAATCCAAGAGCTGATCTTAATTTAACGTGTTAGCTAACGGGTAATTTAATTAGTTTTCAATACCCCCCAAAAAAAGTGAGGGGGTGGGGAAATGGGCTAAGTATTAAGGGGAGAAAAAAAAACAAACCGAGAGCAAGATGATGAACACATCCAGGATTCCCGGATCTGCACAGAAATCGTCTCCTCGGCCCCTTTGCCCCTTCTCTCTCACAAGAAAGAGCCCCGTTGCGTTTCCCCTTCTCCCCACTGTGTTCAATAATAAATGAAAATGGTAAAAAGCAATTCATACACAGGCTAAGCGTCTGGATTTATTATCAAGACAATTACACCGAGGAGAATTCCCGGAAAATTACTCTTCGAGGTCTTTCTCTGCCACCCCCTCCTAGTTTGGATAAATACAGCAGCAATTACTGCTGCGGGAGAGAGGAGGGCACGGGGAAAGGGGTGCCAGCACCTCGCACCCCAGCCAGGCTGGCTCTCGGGGTAGCATCTGCCATGGGGGTGGCTTTGTGCCCAGGACAGCGGTGGAGTTTGGTAGGAGGGGGTGGGTTTGGGGTCAGGGGATGCACGTTTCCCTTGGACAGGTCTGCGCAATGGGTATCGGCGACGGCCGGCCAGCGCTCTGTGTGCGTCTGTCTCTCTGCCCGTGTCTGTGTGTCTGTGTGTGTAATAGCCCTGTGTGGATATGAGCCACTTTGGATTATTTTAGTGACCAGCGCAGCATGACCCAAGCAAGCCGGGGTGGGCGAGGGGCAGGCCCGGGTGCCCCATCCCGCGGGGACCCGCTGCCTGTCCCCGCTGAGCCCCGGGGCGGCTGTTTGCTCTGCCTGGGGGTCGGCAGGTCCCCGCCTCGTCCCTGCTTCGTCCCCCGTTCCTGCCTCGGTTCCTGTTTTACCTCATCCCCGTCCCTGCCTTGTCCCCTTCCCTGCCTGTCTCCGTCCCTGCCTGTCCCCGACCCTGCTTCGTCCTCATCCCTGCCTCGTCCCCGTCCCTGCCTGTCCCCATCCCTCTCTCGTCCCCGTCCCTGCCTCATCCCTGTCCCTGCCTCATGTCCCCGTCCCTGCCTATTTCCACCCCTGCCTGCCCCTACCCCTGCCTGTCCCCACCGCTGCCTCCCCTGGGTCTTGCCGCAGGACGCTCCGCCTCGGGGCGCTCCGGGTCCCCGCAGCCCCGGGGAACGGAGGTACCTGTTGCGGGGGCTGAGCCGCAGGGACCGGGGGGGGCTCCGGGCCCGGCAGCCTCCCCCCCCCCCCCCCCCCGCACCCCCTCCCCGGGCCGCTCCGCGGTGAGGCCGGGCCGGAGCAGATCGCGCAGGGCGGGCGGGGGGGGGGGGGGGGGGCGGACGTACCTTCCCGCTGCCCTCGGGCTTGGGGAGAAAAGTCTCCAAAACGGGATCTTTTCGAAAAAGCAGAGACGCTTCCCGAGCCGGCAGAAGGAGCCCTGCGGCGACAGGAAAATACCTGCGGGAAAGACAGAGAAACAGAGAAAATATATATATAGCGCATATATATAAAATAAATATGGTCTCTTTCTATATAGATAGCCTTATATATATGATGTATAAAATAACTCTCTTGAATTTGCGTGCTTTCAGTGCACGGTGTGATGCAGGAACGCGCTGCAGCGCGGCAGAAAGCGCCCGGTTCCTCTCGTCTCCTCGATGTTTCACAACGCACCGGCACCGGCTCCGCGCCCCCGGCCCCGCGGCGAGGCTGCACTCACGGCCCCCCCGGCCCCCCCCCCCCCCCCCGTGAGCCCTCGGGGAGCCTTTGGGGTGCTCAGAGACTCGGGCTTGAGGGTCCCCGAAATGCACGAAGAGCGAAAAATGGAAGAGGGCAGAGGCGGGGGGAGCGAGGGGCATTTCGGAGGTCTGGGGGGCACCACCACCACCCCAGCCCCGCCGAGCACCGACGAACTCGTTGCATGTCTCACGTTGTAGTTTATGAATCCACCCGCACCCCAGCCCTGCTCGGGGACGGCCGGGCCCGACCGCGGAAAGGTGGAGAGGGGACGGGAGGGAGGGGAAAAAATGGGGGGGGGGGGGGAAATATATCCCCCACCTCGGAGCTGGGCGAAATCTCAGCGATTTTCACCGCTTTTCCCCCGAAAGCCCCGGCGGGGCCGAGGCCGCACCGCGCTGCTGCCAGGGTGTAAAGTTCAAGGCTGCCCCGCCGGGAATTTTGAAAACAAATTGCGGACGAAAGAGGCTCCCGGAGGCCCCCGTTGGTTTTCCCGGAGCTGGGGGCGGCGGGGGGGCCCGGCCCGGTCCCCCGCCGCGGGTGGGTGCGGAGCCCCGGGGGCGCACGGCCCCGGCCCGGGCTGAGCCGGAGCTCGGCGGGGCCGCTTCGTTCGGGGGAAACCTGCGGGGGTTACATCGAAAAGAGCAACCGCCCGTCCTCAAACTGCCCCCCCGGGGCGAAATTGGATGGAAACCCCCCCCCCCCCCGGCCCCGCTCCCCGCCGCCGCCGCCGCCCCGCCGCTCCCGGCCACCGAGTTTCAGGGCGGCCCAAAGTTTCGGGGTAAACGAGAAAAGTCTCCGGAAAGGCTGTGGAGGGGCCGGTTCTCCCCCACCCCCGCCCCGCCGCCCCACCGCTTGATTTCCCCCCGTTGCTGCCGCTTTTCGCCGCTCCCAGCCCGGCCCCGGCCCGACCCACCGAGCCCCGGGGAAGGCGGGCGGCAGAGGCGGGCGGGGGCGGGGGGGGCAATTCCCGACGGGCCCCCCGGTCTGTCCCTCTCCCTAAACGTCTCCGGGGCCGATTCTGCAGAGAGAGGGAAATTTTTCACGGGGCGGGGGGGGAGGGGAATTAAATATATATATATATATAATATCCCGCAAAAGGGGAAGGAAAAGAAGCGGGGAGCGTCGGGGAAAGGGCCTGATCTTGCAGCTAAAATTGTCTTAAAATAAAAAAAAAGCCGCCGAGGGCGCAGAGCGGTGGGGGGGGCGGGGGGGGTGCAGGATTTTTAGCAGAGGATAAAGGTCGGCGGGGAAAGGGCCGGAGTTTGTTCCCGGCTGGATTCCTGCCCGAAGCGCCACAAACCCCGGCGCAACGCGCTGGGCGCCGCGGGGAAACCGGGGAAGGGCAAATCGCACCCGAAAACGCAGGAGAGGCCGGAGGGGGGGGGGGGGGGCGGCGGGAGGTGCGGGGCTGCCCCCGCCCGCGGCCGCCCGGGGATGCGCGGAGGCAGCGCGGAGCCCCGCGGAGCCCCGGGGAGGGGGCGCGCAACGTGGACCGGCGGGGATCGGAGCTTCGGTGCTGGCGCTGCGCCCCCAGAAGCGGGTTTCCCCATATCCCGCTTTAATAACTCCGAATCCGGGCGGAACTTTTCCGGCGTCGCTGTTTTTTCCTGCCTTGTTTTGTTTTGGAAGCGAAAGCGTTTGAATCCCCTTCAAGAACCGGTATCAAAGTCTCTTTTTTTAAAAGCTATTGATTGCAAAAGTCTTATTTAAACCAACACATTTTAGTTTCTCACATTTTAAAACATCATCTGGGGCCCATTGTATGGAAAATCGATTAGCAGAAATTGCCACGCTCTTTGCCTCCCGCTTGATTGTTGTAAAATCGAGACATCCATAGGCAAGGGCTGGGCTGGGGAAGATTTGGAACCGAAATGAAAGGGTTTGCGAGGAATCTATAGGCACTAAATAATTCACCTGCCAGGCGATGGTGCTGTTATTTTGAAGCATTAAAGAACTTTAAGGAACTTGGGCTCCTACAGGGGCAGCGCTATGGCGGGATGCGCGGGAGCCACGTTGCCGGCTCCTTCTCCTTCCCTGCCCGGCAAAACAAAATGGTTTATCCCCTGCCTTGTACCTGGTCGCCGGCTGCAATAAATAGTGCCCGCAGGTGCGCGCCCCGCTCCTCTGGATGTATTTCTGGCCGTGTCGTTTGGGCTTTCGAGCTCTTCCTAAGCGGGGGGAAATAAATAAAAATAAAAATACAATAGATTTGAGCGCAAACCGCCGCCGGTGCAGCGCAGGGGCACGGCCCCGGAAGGCAGGGGTAGAGGCAGGGAGCGGGCAGCAGTCCTGCCTCCGACACACCTTCCCCCCGGGCGCCGCCCCGCCGCTGCCGCCGCCTCCTCCCGCCCGGGCCGGCCGGGAGCGGGGCCGCCTCTCCGGTGCGGGCAGCCCCGAGAGCCCCGCTCCGCCCGGGGGGGCAGCCAGGCGCAGCCCGGGGGGGGGGGTGCTGAGCGGGGCTCTGCGCTGGCAGGGAGGGTTTTTTGGGGGGTTACTGGATCCGCCCGGTTCCGCCTTTCTCCCCGCTCGTCCCGTCTAAGCGAAGCCGTCGGTCCCTCCGGGGGGGTTACGGGGGGGGGGGGGGGGGCGGGTGGAGGCTGCCCTGGGCCCGCGCTCCCCCTCCGCACTTACCGCTCTCCGCCCCCGGGTTGCCGGCACCGCCCGGCTCCTCTCGGAGCGCTGCCCGGGCGGCTGCGGAGGAGCAGAGGGATGGGAATTAAATAGGGAGAGGGAGCTCAGGAAGAAAGAGGAGGCGAGGGAAGGGATCAATAGCATCCAGCTGGCGAATGGAGACCGGGCCTCTCCCCCGCGCTGCGCCCCGGCCCATCGCCAGAGCCTCTGGGCGCTCCGAGGGGTTTCCCCCGGGCTGGGGCCGCCGCGGAGGCAGCAAACCCCGCCGGGCTCACGCGTGCCCGCAGCGGCTCGGGCCCGGCTCCGGACCCCGGGGCCCGGCCCGGGGAGCTCCTGCCGCCTCCCCGCTCCCCCGGCCCCGCGTGTCTCGGTGCCTCTCGCCTAATGATATTGCATCGATCGGGGAAGAGCCGGGGGGGGGGGGAGGGGGGCGCGGGGCTACCGCATTACTCAATTATGTCGCACTAATTACTAAAAAGTCCTCTCTTTTTTGTTGTTTGCTCGGTGCAAAGCCCGGCGGAGGGCAGAGTCCAGCGCCTGCCCCGGGGGGCCCCCGGTGCTGCGGGCCCGGAGGTGCTGGCGTGGGGGGGGGGGGGGGGCAGCGAGCCCGGCCCGGGGACGCTGTGCGGACGGCGGGCGCGCTGGGCAGCTGCAGGGATAGATCTATCGATGGGCGGTCGATGGGCCGGTCGATGCGCTATCGCCATTATTACACTCAATGAAACCCTTCCAGACGCGGCTGCTTCATCCCTGGTTTGTCCCCCACCTCCTCCTCGCTGCGCACCTCGACAGCCCCCCCCCCTCAGCATCCTCTGGCGCTGCCCGGCTCCAGGCCCCCCTGCCCATCCCTGCCCGGCTCCGGCCCCCCCCCTGCCCATCCCTGCCCGGCTCCGGCCCCCCCCTGCCCATCCCTGCCCGGCTCCGGCCCCCCCTGCCCATCCCTGCCCAGCTCCCGCCCCCCCCGCACATCCCTGCCCGGCTCCGTGTCCTGCCTGGAAGCCCCCCCGTGCCCACCTGGATATCGGGGACTTCGCCCCCCGCCGGAGCCCCCGGGACGCGGCTCCCTCCCGGTTTCGGGGTCCTGCTCATGGCCCGCGGACCCTCCCGGCAGGGACGCACCGGGGGTGAGAGCTGGGAGCGGGGCACGGACCGAGGGGGGCCGGATTCCTCCCACATGCCGGCTCGGCCGGGCCCGTCCCGGCTCCAGCGGGCTGGACCGCGGTATAAGGGGGTTACGGGGGCAGAAAAGGCGCTGAGGGGGGACCCCCGCTCCCCCCGGATCATCCTCTGCTCCACGGGTGACCGCCCTGCGCCCGCGTCCCGGGAACTTGCAGGGCTTTATTTTATTAAATTGAGCACTTAAGCGACTTGCCGGGGGCGGGATGGGGTGGGATGGGATGGACGGGGTGGATGGGATGGGACGGGATGGGATGGGATGGGAAGGATGGGGAGACATGGAATGGGATGGGATGGGATGGGATGGGGTGGGGTGGGCTGGATGGGGTGGGATGGGATGGATGGCCTGGGATGGACGGGTGGATGGGATGGATGGGATGGGATGGATGGGATGGGATGGATGCGCGGGGTGGGATGGATGGGATGGATGGGATGGGATGGGATGGGATGGGATGGATGGGATGGATGCGCGGGGTGGGATGGATGGGATGGGTTAAAATGCGCTGAGATCGGACGGGATGTTAATTTTGCTGAATTATTCGCTGCGAAGCCGGGTGGCGGGTGACACCCTGAGCACCGGCCCGCGGCTCCCGCCCCCAGGAGAGCAGGGACCTGCTGTCCTGCTGCTGCTGCCCCACACCGGAGCTCCCAGGCCCGCCAGGACGACCCTCGGCCGTGGGAGCCGCCTGGAGCCCGGCAGTGACCGGGGACCGAGCAGCCCACGCGAGGCTGGCGGGGCCCACCCGCGCGAAGCCGTGGATTTTATTTTTATTTTTTCGGTATGTTCAATAAAGCTTGAGAAACCGGCACGTCCCGGCCTGCAGGACCGGGCACGGCCGGGAAATGCCGGAGCCGCTTCAGCCGGCGCTCGCCGGGAGCCGCCGGCGCTGCCCGCCGCCCCGCGGGGTGGGGAGCCCGGCTCGGTGCGGCGGGGCCGGGGGCGGCTGGAAACGTGCCTGGGAAGGACACCGAGCCCCAGCCCGTCCGGTGGCCTAAACCCGGCTCATGTCGACTCTTCAGCCCGCCTTCCTCCCCTGCCTTTCCCTTTCCCTTTCCCTTTCCATTTTTCCTTTCCCTTTCCCTTTCCCTTTTCCCTTTCCCTTTCCCTTTCCATTTTTCCTTTCCATTTTCCCTTTCCATTTTTCCTTTCCATTTTCCCTTTCCATTTTCCCTTTTCCCTCTCCCTTTCCCGTTCTTTCTTTCCTTTTCCCCTTCTCCACCACCGCTGCCCAGGGCCCTGCAGCACAGCGCCGTATGCCGCCCCACGCGTGTCCCTGTTCCCCCCATCCCCGTGCCGAGGCAACCCCCCACCTCCCGGTAGCCTCCGCTGCCCGGGAGCGGGCGGCAGTGCCCGCCGGGGGGGCGGGGGAGAGGTGGGGATGCTGGGGACACGCGTGGGGAGACACGGGTGTGTGGGGACGGGCGTGTTTGGGGTAGATGAGGGCAGTTAGGCCCTTGGGAGGGACGGCGGGGGGAGCCCGGGGGGGGGGGGGCAGCGGAGCGGTGCTGGGGGGCGCCGGGGACAGGCGCATCCAGGGGTGGGGGCAGCCAGATGTGTTCACGGGTGGGGGGGGGGTCAGCCAGATGCGCGGGGGGCGCAGGTGGGCACAGTCGTGCAGCGCCGCCAGTTGCGCGCTGGGTGCCGGGTGCGGGGGGTCACCTCGGTGCGTGGGGGGGGTCACTCCGTTGCGGGGGGGGCACCCGGTACGGGGAGCGTCACCCCGGTGCGGCGGTCACCCCGGTGCGGGGGGGGGGGGGGGGGTGGGGGTGTCACCTCGGCGTGGGGGGGGGTCACCCCGGCGGGGGTTGGGGCCGCGCTGCGGTTCCGCCGCGTGCCGGGAGCCGCCGGCTGCGCTCGGCGCTCCCCCCGCCTGGCCCCCCCGCCTCGCACCGGGAGAGGTGGCGGGGGGGGGGGGGGGGGGGCGGCGCGGCTCCGTTCGGCGGGGGGGGCGGGGCGGGGCGGCGCTGACGTCACGCCGCGGCCCAGAGCGAGGCTGCCGGGAGCCGGCGGCCGAGGCGCGCCGCAGCCGCCCCGAGCGCACGCACCGCGCCCCGCTCCGCTCCGCTCCGCGCCGAGCCCCGCTCCCCGCTCCGCGCCCGGCCGCAGCCCCCGCGCCGCAGCGCACCGAGGCGGGCTGGGGCGGGCGGGCGCGGCGCATCATGCTGGCCTGACCGCGGGGCGCGGGAGATCGATCCCCCGAGCGCGGAGTCTGAATTAATCCGGGCAGCCGGCGCGGGGAGGGAGGGAGGGAGGGGGCGGCGGTGGAGGAGGAGGAGGAGGAGGAGGAGGAGGCGGCGGCGGGGGGGGGTGGGGGAGGAAGGCAGCGAGCGAGCGGGCGAGGCAGCGGCAGAGCCCGGCGGCCACCATGGAGCTGGCGATGGAGAACCTGGGCAGCCTGCACGGCGTCCCGCACTCGCAGCCCGCCGAGCTGCTGAGCCCGGCGCACGGGCGGCAGGGCTCGCACCGCAACCTGGTGCCGCACGGCCGGCCCGCCATGGTCTCGGGCATGGCCTCCATCCTGGAGGGGGGCGACTACCGCGCCGAGCACAGCCTGGCCGCCCCGCTGCACCCCGCCATGAGCATGTCCTGCGAGTCACCCTCCGGCATGAGCCTGAGCAGCACCTACACCACGCTGACCCCCCTGCAGCACCTGCCGCCCATCTCCACCGTCTCGGAGAAGTTCCACCACCCGCACCACCACCACCACCACCACCACCCGCACCAGCGCCTGGCCGGCAACGTGAGCGGCAGCTTCACCCTCATGCGCGACGAGCGGAGCCTGGCCTCCATGGGCAACCTCTACAGCCACTACCCCAAGGACATGCCGGCCATGGGGCAGCCCCTCTCGCCGCTGCCCAACGGGCTGGGCAGCCTGCACAACGCCCAGCAGCCGCTGCCCCCCTACGGCCCCGGGGGCCACTTGCCCAACGAGAAGATGCTCTCGCCCAACGGCTTCGACTCGCACGCCGCGATGCTGTCCCGGGGCGAGGAGCACCTGGCGCGGGGGCTGGCGGCGCCCAGCTCGGCCATGATGCCGCCGCTCAACGGGATGCACCCGCACGGCCACCCGCACGCCCAGCCCGGCGGCTCCCTCCTGGGCGAGCGGGAGCGCCAGGCCTCGGCCACCGGCTCCCAGCCCGGCGGCTCCGGGCAGGTGGAGGAGATCAACACCAAGGAGGTGGCTCAGCGGATCACGGCCGAGCTGAAGCGCTACAGCATCCCGCAGGCGATCTTCGCGCAGAGGATCTTGTGCCGCTCCCAGGGGACCCTCTCGGACCTGCTGCGGAACCCCAAGCCCTGGAGTAAGCTCAAGTCGGGCCGGGAGACTTTCCGCAGGATGTGGAAATGGTTGCAGGAGCCGGAATTTCAGAGGATGTCGGCGCTCAGGCTGGCAGGTAGGGCACGGCACGGTTTGCTGCCACGGCCGCCCGCCCCACGCCTCCGGGCGGGTGGGTGAGGGGGTGCTGCGAACACGCGTGGGGACCCCTCCGTTCGCGGGGAGCCATCGCGGGCTGGGGCTGGGGCTGGGCCGGGTGCTACCGACTTGGTTTGAAGCCTTTAGAAGAAAGGGAAGGAAATGATATTTAAGGCGAATGATATTTGAGGCGAATCCCCCCTTCCCGGGCCTGCTCCTGCCAGCGGGAATTGAGGGATCCCGGGTGGCGGGAGCCGGGAGCCGCCCGGCGCTCCCCGCCGGCTCCCCGCCGCCCGTTCGGCTGCCTCTAGCCCCGGCGGTGATTTCCCGCTCGGTCCCGCCCGCCGAACCGGCCCCTTGTCCCCCGGGCGGACCCCGGAGAGCTGCTGGCAGCCCCCGGCCCACGCTCCCTGCCGCCCGTGGGTGCGGGCTGAGCCGCGGCCCCGGCGCCGCTGGTGGAGCTCCTTCGCGGTCCGTTTGGCACCGCCGCTCGGTACCGGAGCCGCGCTCCGGGGAAGCTCCTGTCCGTCCCCCCGCTGCCCCATCGCTCCCCGCCGGGAACCCGGCTGTGGGGCCGGGGATGGGGCGGGGAGAGGCGGGCCAGGGCCGGGGCTGCGCTCCGCTCCCTCCGGGACACCGGCTGCCCTCGGGGAGAAGGCGCGACCCCCACCCCGTGCCCGCGGTGCCCGGCCCGGCCCGGGGGCCGGCTGCTGTCCCGCAGCACCGCGGGTGCGGAGCGGAGCGCAGCGCGGCGGCAGCGCCGTTCCCCGCGGCCGCCCCCGGCGGGGCTTGTTCGGCCTCGGGCCGGCGCTTGGGCCGAGGGTTCGCTGGAGAAACGCGGTTTTTCAGCGCGGCCGCGCTGTGGCTGCGCGGGGGCGGGCGGGGGTCGCGGCTCCGCGCTCCTCCGCGCTGCGCGGAGCCGCCGCGGGGGAAAGGGCCGAGGGCTGGCAGAGGGGTCAGCGCCGGGCGGGGACGTGCCCGGCCCGACCCGCCACCCCCCGGCACCGGGAGCCGCTCCAGCCTTTCCTCCCCCCGGCTCCGCCGCGCCGTCCCCGGCAGAGCCGCGCCGCAGCTCCGCGGGGCCGAGAGGGGGTGGCCGTGGGGTAAAAGACGCGCGTGTATGATTTATTTTTTTGTTTAAAAGGAAATCCGAGCTCCCCGTGGGGCCGGGCAGAGTCCGGCCCGCCGGGCGCTCCGCACGGCGAGGAGCCCGCCGTTATTTATGGAGGAGAGCAGCGTTCATATGTATTTAGTGTAATTCAGTTGCTCTTTAATTAGGGCAGGGTAGTGGCATCTTTTAGTTCCAGTCGATGCCCTATTGAAAAGCAGTTAATAGAATGCAAATTGTTCCTGGCTTTACAAGGTTCTGGTAAATAAAGATTTAAACACTGCCGCGATCGGCCGTTTAATGCCCCCGTTGTTCGGGATAATTGAGCAGCGGGTGGCTGGTTTCTGACTCGCCAAAATTTGAAATAATAACCATGATGGTGATCATAAAAATGCGGCCCCGGCTGGGGGAGGCTCGGGGAGGTCCCTGCCCGCCGGCCCGGCTCGGGCTCTGGCCCCGCTGCCATCGCTCCGCTCCTCCCACGGCGTCGGGGGAGGTTTATTCTCCCCAAAATGGTTTTTATTCCCCAGCGCCGAGATTTCCTCGGTCCCAGGGGCGCCTTGGAGGCATTATTTACGGAAATTAAACCCCCAAATTTCCTGGGGACAGGGTTTAATTCTTTGCTTTCTGCGAAGACAGGAAAAAAAACCCACACCAAAACAACAACCAACCACCCCGCCATGAATTCGCCCGCGTTGAACCCCGGCTCCCCACGCGGGACCCGGCCGCGGCCGCCCCACGCCGCCCCGAGCGGCCCGTGGCGGGGGATCGGCCGGGCCCCGGCCCTGGGGGGTGTGGGGGGGGGTGAGGGGGGCCGCCCCGACCTCCCCGCGGCCTCCCCCGGCCCGGCCGCTTTGTTCCCGGCTCCCGGCCCCGCTGCCGCCCCGCTGGGACCCGCTTTCGTTTCGCTCCTCCCGCCGTTTCTCCACCCGG
Organism: Aptenodytes patagonicus; assembly: GCF_965638725.1. Taxonomy (NCBI): domain Eukaryota; kingdom Metazoa; phylum Chordata; class Aves; order Sphenisciformes; family Spheniscidae; genus Aptenodytes; species Aptenodytes patagonicus. The sequence goes on from NC_134973.1 coordinate 1,388,717, forward strand.
GCCCGGGCGTGGGGCAGGTTTAAGCCCCTCGGGCTCAGCCCCGGCCCGGCTGCCTCGAGAAGCGGGGTTATAGGGGAGGGGGTCGCGCTGGGGGGGGGGGGGGCCGTGCCCGGCCTCCCCGATCGATGCAGGCGATCCCCCGCAACCCGACCCGCTCCGGGGCCGCCGGTCGAGCCTGCTCGTCCTTTCAGGCCGCGCCGGGCTGGGGAGCTGGAGGAGCCCGGAGTAGCCCGGAGGCCCGCGACCCCCCCGGCGAGCAGGGAAGGGACCCCTGCCCCGCCTGGGGAGCGATCGGCTTTTTTCCCCCCCCAGTGCAAGCAAAAAAAAAAAAAAAAGAGTGTTAGACAGGGGGCACGGCCGGGAGGAGGGCTGGCCCTGGTCCCCGTCCTGGTCCTGGTCCTGGTCCCGGTCCCGGTCCCGGTCCCGGTCCCGGTCCCGCCCGGCTGCAGGAGTCATCTGATGGATTAGTCCGAGTCAGTAAGTCGCGGATCAATAAACACGACCGGGCCCCTATAAATGGCAATTGCCGCTTTTCTCCTCTTTCCACTCCAGTTCCCCCCCTCGCCGCCCCGTCCGCAGATGAACCATTAATTATTCAGCCGGGACCCGGGCAGCGCGGCAGCCGGGGGGGCTGCGGCTCCCTCCCGCCCCGGGCTCCCTCCTGCTCCGTTCCCCCCACGGGGCTCCGCAAAATAGGGGGGGTCCCACGGGGAAACATCTGGGCGGCAGCTGGCGGCGCCCGGCCCGTCCCCTCGGGCCATCCATCTCTGTGACTCGCTGTCACGGCCGCAGCCCCCCCGCGCTACAGATGCAGCTCTACAAACTTCGGGATCCCCCCCACGAGGCCTGCGAGGGCCCGTGGGTGGCGGGGAGCTCCCACCGTGGCACCTTTGGGGGTCCCTGCTCGGCGCAGCGGGGCTTCGAGCCCCCACCCGCGACTCCCCCACCCGCCACCCCGGTCCCTCGGTGTCCTGGGGGCGAAAAAGGCATCGGCTTCGTTCTCGTGGGATCATGTGGGAAGCGGGCGCGCTCCTGCGCTCCCGTCCCCGCGTGTCCGCGGGGGGCGGTGGGTGCCTTCCCAGCAGGCGTGTCCCTGGGTGCCCTCCCACCATGCGTGTCTGTGGGTGCGCTCCCATCCTGTCGGAGCCCCCGCCGGTGGAAATCCCCTCCCCGCCACGGATTTATTCCGACACTCAGGACTGGGAAATTCGCTCGGGATTATTTCTCGGGAGGGCGACAACATCGTTGTGTCCCTTTCGCGACGCGGTGGCTCCCCGCTCTCCGCGTTCATTCGTCCTTAACCCGAACGAGCGCTCGGCTGACACATCCTCCCGTGTTTTTCCCCGAGACGCGTGTCCGTGCGCGAAATTCACCCGCCTGCGTGAAGCGTTCGGGCCGCGGGTGGGGTGTGAGACCGGCCCAGAGGAGCCGGCTCCGCTGGGACCCGGCCGCTGCCCGCGCCCCGGGAAGGCAACGCGGTCCCGAGTGGGCTCCGCGGCCCCGGGGATCGGCTGTTTCTGCCCCAAAGTGTTTCCCGTGGCGCGGGGCCGGGGGATCGCGGCCGCGCTGCCCGTGGGAGCCGGCGGCCGGGAGGGACCCGCGGGCTGCGGCCGGGGCGCCTGGGCAGCGCTCCCCGAGCGTGTTCGTTTCCCTCTTCTTTTACGTTTTCTTTCCCCTTTCCCTCTCTCACCTTTCTTTTTCTTTTCCTTTAGCCTCCCCCGCCCCCGTATTTCGTTCTCCTTTTTTCTCTTTTTTTGTTTTCGTTTTCTTTTCGTTTTTCCTTTCTTTTCGTTTTTTCCTTTCTTTTCGTTTTTTTTCTTTCTTTTCATTTTTTCCTTTCCTTTCCTTTCCTTTCCTTTCCTTTCCTTTCCTTTCCTTTCCTTTCCTTTCCTTTCCTTTCCTTTCCTTTCCTTTCCTTTCCTTTCCTTTCCTTTCCTTTCCTTTCCTTTCCTTTCCTTTCCTTTCCTTTCCTTTCCTTTCCTTTCCTTTCCTTTCCTTTCCTCTTCCTTCTTTCTTTCTTTCTTTCTGTCCCACTGTCTTGTCTCTTTTCTTTTCTTTTCTTTTCTTTTCTTTTCTTTTCTTTTCTTTTCTTTTCTTTTCTTTTCTTCTCTTCTCTTCTCTTCTCTTCTCTTCTCTTCTCTTCTCTTCTCTTCTTCTCTTTTCTTCTCTTTTCTTCTCTTTTCTTCTCTTTTCTTCTCTTTTCTTCTCTTTTCTTCTTCCCTCTCCTCCCCGGGCTTTCTCCCCCGAGCAAATTGCCGCCGCAGCGCGAACCGTCGTTATTAAAAAAAAAAATAAAACCACCCCGAAACTGCGAGCACGATCGCGAGACTCGGCCAAGGTAAATGCCCGAGAGGTTTGGCAACGCCAATAATTAATGGCCCTAATTAATACTGCGAACTAAGACACAGAATTGCCAGAATCAGGGACAAGATTACGCCGCGTAAAAACTCGGGAAATATATATATATATATAATTTTTTTTTTTTTTCACGAGTTTTGTTTCAATTTCAGCTTCTCTCAAACGGCTTTGGCCCAACGACGGCTCCTCCCCGCCGGCGGCCACCGGGCACCGGGGCGGCTCCGGCCGCGGCTCCGGCCCGGAGAGCGGCGGAATATCGCGGACGGTTTCGCCGCTTTCGATCCGCGCGTGTCCGCGGGGCGACGGGGAAAACGCGCCGCGGCCGCGGGGGAGATTTGTAAGTTGGAGAGCGAATTATGTCGCCGCCGTAAAATGGGGGAAAACGAGAGTTGGGGGCTGCAGGCGCCCAGCGCCTCCCCCCTCGGCACGGGAGAGATGCCCACTCGGGAAAATGCAAAGAAAGAACGCGAGAAAGGAGAGAAACCCGTTTTCCCCGTTGGAATTGCCCCCCCCCCCCTTAAAGTTCTTAAATTTTTCTTAAACTATTATTATTTTATTTCATAATTTTTATAGCACGTTAATAACAGGCGACTTGCTCCGCCGGCGCGGAGCCGCCCGCCGGGGCCGCCCGCCTGGAGCAGCCGCCGCTGCCGCCGCCGGCTCCGCGGGGGCGGCCGCACCGTGCCCTGCCCCGCACCGCGCCGCGCTCCGCACCGCGCCCTGCCCCGCACCGCGCTCTGCCCCGCACCGCGCTCTGCCCCGCACCGCGCTCCGCACCGCATCGTGCCCCGCTCCGCCCCGCGCCCCGCCCCGCGCCCCGCACCGTGCCCTGCCCCGCATCGTGCCCCGCACCGCGCCGCGCCCCGCACCGTGCCCTGCTCCGCACCGCGCCCCGCACCGCGCCCCGCACCGCGCCCCGCACCGCGCCGCCCTTATCAGCGCGGCGGGGCGGCCTCGCTCCGCCCGCGGCTGTTTTTCTGTTGACTCCTAATCTGCGCGTCAGAAGGGGCCAATAAACCTCCCGTCGGTTAAATATTAAATTGGGTTCCCACCCACCCCGCAGGAGGAAATAACCTCCCCCTCTCTGCGGCCGGCAGCTCCGGGTACAACCCACCCGTGCCCGTGGGGTCCTGCTCCCCCGAACGCCCGCTTCCCAACGCCCCCCCCCCCGGGTCTCCGCTCATCGTCTGCCCGGGAGGGACACCCCCCCCCCCCCCCCAACCCCAAAGCAGAGCCAGCGCCGGGTGCCCAACCCGGGCCCCTTCTTGCCGCCGCCTCATTTTTGGGTGCACGTTTTGGGTGGGGTTTTGTTGGGTTTTTTTTTTCTGGGCGTACAACGTGGGGGTGATATTTTTTTTCTCCGTCCTGTCAATCGCCACTGAAACCATAAGGGAGAGATAACAGAGAAGAGAAAACTCTCGAGTGACCTTTGAATCAATTTGAAAAACCTCATTTAACTGATAAGTCTTGAAAGGCCCAGAACTAATTTGAAAATACATCTATTAAAATCTCATTGCCGCTGCCCGGGAGCTGCTGGGAAGGGTGTGCGAGGCGACATCCCGGGGTCGGGGGAGCCGGGAGAGCAGGTTTAAGCCCTGGTCAACAAAGAAATTGCAAAGCCGCCTGCAAAATGACGGGGCTTAAACCAGGAAAGAAAATAAGAATATTAAAAGAAAATCGGTCTTTCTTCCCCAGCTGGTGGGGAAAGGGGAGATTTACAGCATTTTCCTGCCATAACCAGGCGCGAGTCTGGGATCGCAGACAGAATATTGGATTTTTTTTTTCTTTTCTTTTTTTTTTTTTTTCCCTCCAGAAACAAATCCAATATTTTCTCATTCTGCTCAGATGCGGTTGCAGGGCCGGGGAGCCCGCGCCTCTGCGGGAGGGCAGCCGTCCCCCCCCAGGAGCGGCCGCGGGGGGAGGCTCTGCCCGCACTCCCACCACAGGGGTTTCTGCCCAGCTTCCTCGGTGCCCCGGAGCGGATGCCAAAACCGGGGACAAACGCGGGGTCTGCCAAAGCGGAGGAAGGGGAAGGATGGTGAAGGCAGGAGGAGACCGGAGACAGGGCCCAGGCGCCTGTTATCCTGCCCTGGGGACATCCCACCCTGCCCCGGGGCATCCCTCCAGCATCGCCTGGGTGTAGAGGAACCAGAAATCCCCTATGGAAACCTCCCGGGCACGCGGGTCTCCTCGTGCGAAGCCTTCGCAGGGCTCGTGGCAGGGTGGCGATGGCCGACGTGCAACACCAACAAAAAAATAAGAGGAACAATAAAAAAAAAACCCAAACCACCGGAGCCTGGCTCGAAAGGCTGGGGCTTTGCACCTCGGTGGGGATTTGAAGACCCAACCCGTCCTCCTGCTCCAGACCTTGGGGTGCAGTATGGGACACCGCTGCCTTAGGACGGGCTGTGTTTCCCATGGGAATCGCTGCCTGCCTGGCCGCGGAGGAAGCCGGACCCGTCACCTCCCAGCCCCAGCACCCTGTTTGGTTGGGGGGGGGGGGGGGGAAGAGTTTTCCCCCTTGCTGCCTGATTCCCTGAGGTTTCTCAGAAAGGATTGGGCGGAGGGAGCCTGACACCCCAAGAACTGATGGAGACGTTAGGCAGCTTTGCTCTGCCCTACCCCCCCCCCCCCCCCCCCGCATCCACGCACCGGCGCGGCTCTGCCCCAGCTCCCTTTTCGGAGCTGAGCTGCCATGAGGAGCACAAATCCGACAGCTCAGCATCGAGCTGAGGCTCTCTCTGTGCTTCGATCAGCCCGGGATGTGTCCCATCAAACGGGGGTGTGCTCTTGGCTGTCGCCCTCCACCCGTGCGGCACCGACGGCAGTGCAGAGGGTTTGCGGTCAGCCCCTGGCTTTGAAAACTGGTGAAAAAGGGAAGTTGGAGCCAAAAATTTTCTCCTCCAGCCCACCCGTCTGCAGCCAAAAGCAGTGCTGGGTTGGTGCAACGGGAGCGATGCAGGGCTGCGTCGGCGGCGGGAGGGGTCGGCGAGCAGCCGGCAGCAGGTTTCGGCAGCCGAGTGCATTTATTACTGGTCCGCGCAGGACCGTGGCCATCGAGTGGCAAGATTTTGCTGATTAAACGGAAATCCAAAAATCTCGTTAATACCTCAAATAATATAGAGCATCTCCAGCAAGATTTAAACCCAGGCGGGGTTGGACAGGCAAAACGGATGATGGATTTTTTTAAAACATTGGGGCTGTCAAAAAGTAGCGAAACAGAAAGGCAACCTGGCTCCTCCGTTGCTGGAAGGAGGGGCCAGGACATTTAAAAAATAAAGACCCGATATTAAAATCGAGACACATTTGCAATGCCATGGTTAGGATTTCAAGAATGACCTTACTAACTCTGTCTTAACACATATATATATATTCAGCTGGGGATATGCACCGTTGCTCTAAGTCCTGGCGGTTTCTGCAGTGCAAGGCGAGGAGGTCCAGAAGTTATTTACAAGGGATTCGATGGGGTTCAAAGCGTTTCGCAGGTGGTCCAGTTAAGGCACGGCGAAGGCAGTGCTTTGCCGGAGCAAAAGTGGGGCCAGAGGCGCCGCGCGGCGAGAGGACGTACACCCACGTAGAACCAGGTACTCCCATGATGGGTGGGATGCGGGCAGAGGCGATGGGCTGAGACGGGCAGGGCTGCAGCGAGGATGCTCCTATTCCATCCCATCCCGCTACCGGTACCGGCTTTTTGCCCCCTCAGTAGGGATCAGTGACGGGCCTTTCCTTCGCCTTCTCATCCCTGGGCTTTTGCCTCCGAGCTCTGCACCGCAGGACCTTGTCATTCCAACCAAACCGTGCCCTGATTCCCTCCAGCACCGTTTCTGAATGCGGGAGGACTCGGTGTTGCCGTGAGCTGAGTTTGGGGGACTGGGGGGGGTGGAATCTGCTGCCTGGCCTCTAACCTGGGGAATGGCAGATGCCACCACCGCTGCCCTGTGTTGGACAATGTCCCCGTCAGGAGACCTGGACCCGCTGTCCTGCCTCTGTTCTGTATTTCTGTGCTTGTCCCTCTTCTTTTTCTGTTCCCGAACCCAAGGTACAGAAATCGCCAAGAGGGAGTGACCCCTTCGGGGCCTGGGAAACCTCGTCACCCCTGGCAGGCTGGGGGTGGCTCGGCTCTGCCCCGCTTGGGAGAAGGAGCCAGAAAATCCCCGCGTGGGAGCCTGCCGAGGGGGAAAGCAGGGGCTGGTTGTGGGAAGGCACTCGCTGGGACTGGCTGTCATCTCCTCGCTTGCAGAGCAGCGAGGAAAACCCTGCCATCTTGGGGAAAAAAAAAACAAAAAAAGGGAAAGCAAATTGCAACTTTTTCTGCTGCTGGTGGCACGGGCAGCGGTAACCGATCCAGCTCTGCTGAGCCCAGGTCTCGGCAGGAGGAGGCAGCAAGGGGAGCTGCTGGTCTCCCACCCAGGTCAGAGGAGAACCGAGGTCTCCTGCTGTTGGCATGAATCCAGGGAGCCCTAAATATTGGGGGCTGGCGGGCTCGGGGCGTGCTGGGAGGGCTCGGTGTGTGGCCCGGCTCTGCAGGGCACAGCCGGGAACCCGACGCACCAGGTTTGGCTGTCAGGGACCCTATAAAAACCCAAAGTGGTCCAAACTCAGGAGAAACACCTCGTGCCAAAGCAGTCTTCAAAGGGCTGCAAAGGTGATGGTCTCCCTAAGGAGCCCCCGCAGCGGTGCCCGGCATGGGGAGGGCACAGCCCGGGGAAGCCGAGAACCACGGCAAGACTGGCGCTGGCCACCGGGAAATGTCCCAAAGCCTCGTCTCCCTTCCCCGCGCCAAGTGCCACCACGCGGCTGAAGGGACACGAGCTGTGACCTGGCCGTGGGTTGCCAGGTTGAGCGTCCGCAAATCCCTCCGTGCCTCAGTTTCCCCACACACGTAAGAGTCGGGATGGCGGTGCTTTTACAGAGCGTTTGAAGACACCAGCGCCAGGTTATTAAAGCTGAGGAACTCGGTGATGCCATGTAAAAGGCCAAAACTTTAAGCTGGGGGATGAGCTCCAGAGATCGATGCCCCTTTGTGGGAGTCGCGCTACCCTCGGCCGATAAAGAGCAGGTAATGAGCAAACTCTCTCCATTAGGGATAAAATTGCAAATGTATTGGGAGCTGCTGATGGGCGATAGTATCAGGGGCTGACAGAGATATCAACGGCTCTGCTCTGCCGCTGGCAAAGGCTGCTCCCACTACAGAGCATCGGAGACCCTGGCGCTCAGCGCCTGTCGCAGGGCCGGGGAGCGCAGCAACGCGTGGCAATGACTCCGCAAGCAGCATCCCGTCCCTGCCTGCGGCACTCGTGATTTCCCCAGAGGTCTGGCCATAGTCTGCATTTTTTCCCATCTTGCAAGGGTCCCTGGTCTGCCCCGGACCCAGCGTCCCCCCAGATGGTTGCTCGGTGGATGGACCAGCAGGACCCGGGGCAGCATCTGGCCCAGTTTGGCTCAAACATGACGCTCCAAAAAGTGCTGGGGTTGGTGCCGCAGGTGGTTTGTGCTTCCGAAGCCCCCGTGGGATGGGGGAGTCCCTTCCCCATCCGCCCCCCCTACTGCAGGGGGGGAGGAGGAGGAGGGAGGGTGGGACGGTGGCACTGCGCCGCCGGGCTTCGGAGTCACCCGTAGGGACCCAAGGTTTTAACAAGAGGCCTCTGGAAATGGATCCGTGGATCAATGCCCACCTTTAGTTGTCTTTTTGGGGCCAAACTTCAGGATTTTGATGACATTTCTCACGTGGAAGGCAGTGAACCCCTACCCTGATATTCCCGGGGGAGCTCCTGTACGGGGGGCTCCTGCCGGACCCCCCCCAAAGCCACTCGCCCACCTGCCTGCACACACGGGCAGCCAGAAGCGGGACCACGCTTGATTTAGGGCATTTAATTTGCTTTCTGTCGCGTGTTTGTGGTGAGGTAGGCGTTCGCACGCGCGGCTGCGTTGCAGCTGGTTTCAGTTTGGGTGGGTCAGAAACGGGGCGACAGGAGGTGAGGCAAAGACGCGGCGAAGCGGGCGGGTATCATCGGATGCTTTGCATGCCAAGAGAAAAAAAAGAAATTGAAAAATTAGTCAACCAAATCAGGGCATTTATTCAAAATAATGGTGATTTCAAACCAACTTGCTTTTCCCGGAGAAAATTTGAAAGCGTCTCCCCGAAACTGAAAGAGCCTTTTCCACCCCAAATTGGTGATGCCCAGCCATTCCTCTGCCTTCAACACCTCCAAGAAAAAAAGAAATTACTTATTTGCTTTCATTCTTGGCACCGTCGCGAGGCGGTTGCCCCGCCGGCGGGTGCCCAGGGACGGAGGAGGATCGGCCCCGCTCTCCGCACGAGAGGATAGTGCTGAATCGATAGAGGCAGAGCCGGGATCTTCAGCCCCGGGGGTGCCACTACAGCACCGTCATCTCCCCTGGAAAAGGGACCTCGGGGGGACGTTTGGCGCGTCGCGGGCTCAGGCGTCCCCCTCGCCCTCCCGCTCGGGAGCTTTTCTAGTGGTGTTTGTGGAGGGTTTATGCTTCCTTTGGATGATGATTTCATTCCAGCCGGCTCCTCTCACCCGTCTCTCTGATGCTCCTGAAGGTGCCGGAGCCCAGGCCGGGTACCCGGGGGGTGCTGGCGGTGGGAGGGGGCGGCCCCCCCCCCCCAGCAGTGTCACCGTCACCCAGCAGAGACACCCCCCCCTTGGCCGTCTCCTGTTCTGCAAAAACGGGAGAAAACAGACAAGAAGGGACAGGGGGACGGGAACGGGGAAAACAAAGAGGCTGGTGGCTGCTGGGTGTTGGGCTTGGACAGAGCTGTGACACCCGGCTGGGATCCACTCGCTCCTCTCCTTTCCGTCCCTTTTCTCTTTCTTCTCCTCGTTTCCTTTTTCTCTTTCACTTTTTTATTTTTTTCTTATTTCTTTTTTCCTTTTCCTTTTCTTTTTCTTTCTCTTTTTATTTTTTCCTTTTTCTTTCTTCTTCCTCTTCTTTTTCCTTCTTCTTCTTTTCTTTTCTTTTCTTTCTTTTCTTTTCTTTTCTTTTCTTTTCTTTTCTTTTCTTTTCTTTTTTTTCTTTTCTTTTTTTTCTTTTCTTTTTTCTTTTCTTTTCTTTTTTTTCTTTTCTTTTTTCTTTTTTTTCCTTTTCTTTTCCCTTTCCTTTCCTTTTCCCTTTTCTTCCCTTTTCCCTTTTCTTTCCTTTTCCCTTTTCTTTTCCCTTTTCTTTTCTCTTCCCTTTTCCCTTCCCTTTTCCCTTCCCTTTTTCCTTCCCTTTTTCCTTCCCTTTTTCCTTCCCTTTCCTTTCCTTTCCTTTCCTTTCCTTTCCTTTCCTTTCCTTTCCTTTCCTTTCCTTTCCTTTCCTTTCCTTTCCTTTCCTTTCCTTTCCGCTTTTCGCTTTTCTTTCTTTTTTTCCTTTTTTCTTCTCCCCCCCCCCTTTCTCTCCTCCTTTCTTTCTCGGCCCATCTTGCCCCCCCCAGCCCCTTTCCCAGCCAGCAATGAAATCTCGCCAAGAGAAACCATTCCCTTTGACCAACCCCCCCCCAAACACTCCCCCTCAAGCCGTGCCATTACCTTTTGCTCTCCCACCTTTGGGGAGAAGCCCCGGGGACGGGCACCTCGAGGGAACAACCCAGGGAATAACCCAGCTCCGTCAGGATTAATCCCCCCCCCCCCCCGCAGCCCCTTCCCCTTTGCCTCCCTCCCTGCAAACCTGCCCGCGAGCTCCCCGCCGGTCACGTAGCCATCAAACTGATGTGCCAGCAATATCCAACACGCAGTTAAAGCCACTCGTGGGAGTTTCAATAAAATCGACCGGGCAGGATCAATGGGCTGCGCCGGCCCCAGCCCCAGCCCTGCACACGGCGGGGGGGAAGGAAAAATACCCAGGGCTGTGAAATGGGGGCAGTGGGAGGGGGGGAGCTGATTACAAATCCATCCCACACTTGCCGTGATTAATTGCTGCTTTAGCAGAAGGAACAGCTCCGCGCGGGGGTCATTTTTAAAGGTAACGTTGTGGGAGAAGTTTCTTTGCCGTGTTCAGGTAGGAGGAAGCAAAAGCCCTTTTCCTGCGGGAGTTTCCCTCCCTGGGCAGGACGGGGTTGGAGAGGGGCAGGGAGCAGGACCCGGGGGGGGGGCAGCGACAGCGGGCGCAGCCTGGGCTGGTCTGGTGTCCGTGTCCCCCCCCCCCAGCAGTGGTTTGAGAGTTGGGAAGGGCCCTCCCCAGCCGCTCGGGAACATCTCCAGCTGCTTTGCAGCCGCAGGGGGATGCTGAACCCCAGCCAGCCGGGATCGCTGGTGTCCCGGTGCCAGGAGCCCATCATGGAGCTGGCCAAGCTCCCAGCCAGGGAGTCGCTTGATGCTCAGTCGCCCAGCGGGTTCCAGGTTTCTGGCTGCTCCTCACCCCAAAACCCCTCCCAGGCGCTGCCGCCTGCGCCCGGGCAGCCCCTTCATCCCATGGCAGCGGCGAGGGCGTCCAGCCGGGCTCGCGCGTCCTCCCCCGGTGCTCAGGGGTCTCGGGCCCTGCCCTGCCCTCCCCGGAGGTGCCCGGCTCGAATTAAAACATCATCCATCGTTACAGCGGCAGCGCGTAATCCCTGGCAGATCAGTGCAATTACTCCGGGAAATACCTTGGGAGCTGAACTAATAACGCCGGAGCGGTGTATTAAGAGTCACTGGCTTAGCGCCGGCCGCAGCCGCGCCAGCCCCACACGTGTGGGGGGACGGGCTGAGGCGCCCCGGGGGGCAGCGGGTTCCCGGGGGTGGTGGTGGTGGTTGTGTGGCCGGGGTGGGGGGGCCATGGGGAGGGGGTCGATGGCCCGTGGGGCAGCCGTGGGGCTGTTTGTGGGGCAGTGACGGGGCGGCGATGGCGTCGTGATGGGGCAGCACGTGGGGGGTCGTCATGGGGCAGCACGTGGGGCAGCGATGGGGCAGCCGTGGGGTGGTGATGGGACACAGTAAGGGGTGATAATGGGGCAGCCGTGGGGCAGCGATGGGGCAGCCGTGGGGCAGCCGTGGGGTGGTGATGGGACACTGTAAGGGGTGATAGTGGGGCAGCCATGGGGCAGCGATGGGGCAGCCATGGGGCGGTGATGGGACACGGTAAGGGGTGATAATGGGGCAGCCGTGGGGCAGCGATGGGGCAGCCCGGGGGCAGCCGTGGGGCAGCCGTGGGGCAGCCGTGGGGTGGTGATGGGGCAGCCGTGGGGTGGTGATGGGACACGGTAAGGGGTGATAATGGGGCAGCCGTGGGGCAGCGATGGGGCAGCCGTGGGGCAGCCGTGGGGTGGTGATGGGACACTGTAAGGGGTGATAGTGGGGCAGCCATGGGGCAGCGATGGGGCAGCCATGGGGCGGTGATGGGACACGGTAAGGGGTGATAATGGGGCAGCCGTGGGGCAGCGATGGGGCAGCCCGGGGGCAGCCGTGGGGCAGCCGTGGGGCAGGCGGAGGTGCCCCGCCCCGCAGCCGGGCCGGGAGGTGCCATTCCCGCGGCTCCCGGGGCTGCCTGGGCCCGCTCCCCCCCCGGGACGCGGGTGGACCGCTCCAGCCCGGCGCGCCCCGTATGTGCGGCGCGGCTGGAGCGGCCCATCGCGCTGAGCGGGGGGGGGGGGGGGGGGATGGGGAATGGCCCATCTCCCTCGTGGCGGGGGACGGCTGCAACGCGCCATTGGGCAGCGGCGGGGGGGCGGGGCGAGCTGTACCACTGCCACCGCCCCCCGGGGGGGGGAAAATGCGCCCGTCCATCCGCGGGGGGGCGCCAGCGCGGCGGGGACGGCCCATCGTGGCTGCGTGGAGGGGGGGCGGAACAAACCATTCCCCGCCGTGCGGGGGGCACCGGGCGGGACCAGAGCTCCAAAATGGCGGCGGGGCGGTGGGGTGGGACTCGCCGGGCCTCTGCGGCTGCCCGGGGCCTCCCCGGGCCTCGGTGGCTGCCGGGGCCTTGGGGCCGGGAGTCCCCTCTGCTCCGCCTCGGCCCCGCCGCCCTCACGGCCCAGCCTGGAGGCAGGTGCGGTTGAGGGCCCTTTGCCCAGGCCAGGGATGAGGGGGGCCTGGGGTCGCCCCGGGCCTGGGCCGGCCTGGTGGGGGAACTCGCCCCAGGGGACCAGGCAGGGTCCCCTCGCGGGGTCTGAGCGGCTGCCCTGTGTCACCCCCCGCCCCCGAGCAGCCCCCAGCTCCCCCTGAGCGGCAAAATGGGGGGCTGGGCCCCGCCGTTGTCCCCAGACCCCTCTTCAGCATGCGGTGACCAGCCTGGGCACATGCCACCCATGCTGGCTGCTGCCTCGTGACACGGACAGCTTCGTGCTGGGTGTGAATAGCTGGGAATTGGGTTATGCTCGGAGCCGGTCTGTGGCACCCGTCGAGGTCGGGCTGGAAATTGCCTTCAGAGGGCCAAGGCCTTCTGGAGTGGGGCCTGGCGGCAGGGAAGGGCTCAAATCTGGAAGCTGCCTCCTGCAATGCGCTGCTGGAGCTAAGGGATAACCCGAGAGCAACCAGTGTCCCTGCTCAGGCCCTCCTGCCTGCCTTCAGAGGGTCCCAAACCCTGGTGAAGCAAACCTTGAACACCCAAACCCGGAGGATTACGGATTTTCCTGTTTTTCACAGCACTGCAGAGCAAGAAAGCCAGCAGCCATGCAAGAACTAACTCGGCCAAACTGTAAGGGAGCTTCCCATCTCACACCCGATAAAACCACCTGAGACCAGATTTAATCAGGAAATGCAGAAAACTGTTGGTTTTTTTCCCCCCCACTGCTTTTCCCCTCTCTCCAGCAAATGGTCCTTAGCTGGTAACGGCTCTGGCCCCTCTCTGGACACCATCTCTCCACCAAGAGCGGCTCGGGAGCGACATGCGCTCTGATGAAATACGCTTCATTGATTGCTGAATTTGTTTATCGGCCCCGCTCACAGAGCCAGATCTGGGAGCTGCTGAAGGCAGCGGGAGTTTGGCAGGAGGAGCCCAACACGAACGGGCTGAGAGTCACTTAACAGTAGCCCGTGCTGATGCCAAAGGGAGATCCTTGCTGCTCCGTCCCTGTGCGAAGGAGTGAGGACGGAGGTGGACTGTGTGGGACCCACAGCTGCGTGGGTCACAGGGATGTCACTTGTCCCAGATTCCCAGGGGGAGGCTCCTTGTCTGGCGTTACTTGGTTCTCCCTGTCATTGTGGCATGAATCGAACCCCAAACTCCCTTTCCCCCCCCGGATTCTGCAGCTGGGGCTCTTGTGCCGAAGCTGAGCATGAGCAAGTGTTGCTGACTCCAAAGAAAACTTATTTCAGGGGATGGAGGGTTTCCAGCCGCTCCCCCCGAACCGTCCCTGCGTCCTCCCTCTCTCCCAGAAGGCGACGACCTTCCCCTGCCGCTGCCATCCCTCGCGGCGCTGCCGGCTTCTGCCTGCCGCGCTGCCTGACTCCAGCACTTCATTAGCACCAATTTGCTCTTGTCACGCTAAGTGGCAATGACTCGGGAGAAGAGTAAGGAGAACGGAGCAGCCGGGAGGACTCCCAGGGCACCTCTGCCCGGCCCTGCCTCACACCAGGCAGCTGGTCCGGTCCTGGGCCGTGCTGGCAGCATGAGCACTGAGCAGCTTGTGACAGCAGTGGTCTCCACTGAGACAATAAGAAGCAGCTGACCCTGGTCCAAAAAAAGGGCTAGAAAGGGAGGAAACGGGACAAATGGGGGAAGCGACTTTGCCCGCAGACGTGATGGCAGAGCTGGGGGTTGAGCCCGGTTCGCCTGGGTGCTGGGGAGAGCGGAGCGGGGCACCGGGTCTCCCTTTACAAAAGCCTCCAGAAAAGCGAGTGAAAAATCAAACCTCTGCAGAAAGGAAATGCTTTTAACAACAAGCCCACATTTTTAAGTCATCTGAAACTGTTTATTTCTGTGCCAACGAGAGGGGTCTGATGCAGCCGACTCAGCCCAGGGCTGTCTCTGGCGGGGCCGTTAGCAGCTTACAGGACGAGAATGAAAATAGGGCAGACGTGAAGGGATGGAGCCAAGCACACCTGCAGCCACCACAGCTTCTTTGTGTCCCCGCACCCTCCCTCAAGACCAAACTCATCGGCTTCAGCACTGGCAAAGCTGAAAACGCCACGCCATGAAAAAAACAGACAGAGCTTGAGAAGTGCAGGAGAGGCAAAACGAGGCGTCCCGCGGGGCTGGCATTGTCGCTCTGCTGTACGTTTGGGTGGCTCTGCTGGTCTCCAGCCTCTGCCAGTCCCAGCTGAACCCACCTCTTGGGAGGGACCGTCGTCACCCAAGTGGAGGACCGAGGCCTTGTGCTTTCCCCTCTCCCTTCCCTCCGCCTGCCAACCCGTGCTGCTCTGGAAGCCCCCGGGCTGTTGGGGAATGGGCCGGGGGCATCGGTGTGGGCGGCTGGTGATGACTCGCAGCCCCATATGGATCGATCGGAGCCGCTCGCTGGAACGAGTGACCGAAACCCTTTGCAAGGGAAGGAAAATGCACCCAGCAACGCGGAGGCGAGCGCTTTGTCTCATCTCATCTCCTCATTTGCAGCATTCAGAGGAAGATTTAATTTGCTGGGCTCGGGGAAGCGGCTCACCCTGCAGCACGCTGGCTGCATACCAATGACCAGGGGCTCTCCCCGGGCCTCGGGACTCATCCTCCGGCAGCTCCCAGGGACACCAGCGGGGAAGCCTGTCCCCACCGAGGCAGGGCCACGTGGCATAGGGACACGCGCGAGGCCAGGAGCTCTGGCCGGACTGCGTCACTCCGACCCAGCAGGACCGTGAGGCTGCAGCTCTGCAGACGCATCGCAGCTCCTAACCGCATCTCTCGGGCTGCGGATGGACTCTGACGCACGGTTTTCCAAACCTGCGGGTTTCTAGAGTGGGGCAGTTTTTATTACAGCGTCGTTCAAAGCTTTCGGGTGCTGCGGGACCACAGCAGCCAAAATCCCCGCAGGTTTTGGAGCCCAGAAGGTGGGTTTTTTTAATAGCGTGCTGCTGAAGTCTGGGGGATCGCAGCGTTGCAGGGTGGCATTTGCAGGGATGGGCAGCCTGGGGCAGGCTCTGCCCTGGTGGTTGTGTGGTTGGCACTGCATCCCCTTTGCCTGCGTGTTTGTTAGTTTTTGGAATCAAATGGGGTTTCAGAAAAAAAAAAAAAGGCAAAAAGAAAGTTGGGGTTTGGTTTTTGAGCACTCTTTCTTCCTGTACGCTGCTGACTGTCCTGTCAGCACCGAGTCTTCCCACCTAGAGAAGACCTGAATTTCCCCTGGAGAAGCCCATTTGTGACAAATCTCTTCGGGCTCTTTTGGCCCTACGTGGGCTCTACACCTTAAAGAAAAGTCAAACAAACCACTTGCAGTTACTAAGTTGCCGCAGTTCTGAGCATCCCATCTGGTCCAGCTGTGGACCAAAGGATTTCTGTTTTGCAGGTGAAGCCCCCTGATCTCTGGTCCAGACTCTGCTCCAGCTTTGGGGGAGCAGACGCCATGAGGTTAATTCAACTCGGGATCAGACGCCACTCTGCTGTGGGAGGCGCTGGGCTCATCCCAGTTTGCTCAGAGCTGCAGCTCCCAAAACCTTCCAGAATATCGGGGCAGGGTCTGAACCCGTAACACCCATTGCACAACCCTACACCCAGCCCCCCTTCTCTGTGAAAGAGGTTGAGATCCCTCTGCCCTTTCAAGGAGAAGGGGAAACTGAGGCAGCCCAGGGGCTAGACCCATCTTGAAGGCATGGAGAGCAGCCAGCTTTGCTCAGGGCCATTTCCCGCCCGGTGCCCACCAGTGGAAAGAGCCCGTCCCACCTCTGCGTCCAAGAAACCTGCCCCGACCTGGCCAACCACAACCAGCTACCCCCTCTCCATCCCTTCCTCCACCTCCCTTTGAGCCCCTAAATGCTCCTCGGTCCCCTTGCACCACTGCGAGCCAATTTGACGGGGAGGAAAAGAGAAAAGCTGGTGTTCTTTTTTTTCCCCTAACCTCGCTTACAGCCGGCATGCTGGCTTTGAAAGCCCCTGGCTGTCTTTTGTGATTTCAACAAATCACCAGCACTTAAGCAAAGTGGGCAGAAAATTACAGGTTGTATTGCAAGTGAATGGAGAGGGAGAGCACGCTGGGGCTGAGAAAACAGAGGTTTGCGGGTATAATAGAGAAACCAGTGTCTGGCAGGCTGTGGAAGCCTGCAAAGCCATCAGGTATTAGTTAAATGCTTCGCGGAGTTCACGCTGCGAGGCATAATCGCAGCTTCTGAACAGCAGCCATTTGATTGTCTCTATTATGTCCCTTTAGAAATGATTTGGGAGATATTTTGCTTTGAGCTGTCAAGGTTAAGTCAAGGAAAACGTGCTCCCTCTGACGTAAGTCTCCGGGGAGGCAGAAACCCTCGGCAGAAATCCTCGGAGGGAAGCGGGTGGGATGCCTCTGCTCTCAGAGGTCTTTCCTCCTGCTTTCCCCCCCTGAGATTCCTCCTTGCCTTTGCTCCCTGTGGTTTTTCCGCAGCCAGGTCAGCTACCTTAGGGATACCGCTGGGGTTGTGTGCCCAGCGCCCCGGAGGAAGGGGCTCTGTGCAATCGCCCCATCCCACTGCGTCTGGCATTCCCTCCTTGTCACTCCTGCGCTTGTTGGCTGGTTTCAGCCAAGCCTGGCTGAGCTGTGGAGGTCTCGGAGGTGCAGGTGTTGTGAAATGAGCTGGGGAGAGATGGAGAGAGGAAAGACAGACCTCCATTGTGGGTGAGCTCAACCCCTTACTGGCCGTCGGAGCATCCTGCCTGGCCACGGGGGACCCCGGTCCTTCTCTCCCACTGTTGGTCCTGGTACCGCCAGGGTCTCCTGTGCCCCAGGAGGAGCGGGGAGCAGGACAAGCCAGGGGATAAATCCCGTCCTTCGGGCATTTGCCGGGGAGATAACACAGAGGCAGGGGTGGAAGCGCCCTGAAGCGTGTCCCCATCCCCACGGACTGCGGCCAGGCCCAGTGACCCCGGAGGGACGTGACCCAAGAACAGCATTAAGCCAAGGATGAGTCGTTTGGATCTTGGGACTTGGAAAAAAGGCATTTTGAAGCACAAAGAAAACCCCTCACCCTATGCTGACCCGGGTGGGAGTCAGAGCAGCGCCCCCGGCCGCCCCCTGTCCCCGGCTCCCACCGCCTGCGGGGACACCGGGATGGCCACCGCCAGCCTGCCTGGGAAAGCAGCGCCTGGGGGATGGGGAATAGGAAAAAGATCCTCCGTTGGGGGGTTGATGGCCGCCGTAAATAGATCTGACCAGCGTCACTATTGATTTTTGTTGTGCGGAGCTGTAATTAGATTGAACTGGGGAAGAGGGGGTGTTGGGCTGCGTCAGCAGAAAAAGAAATTAATAAATAAACAAACGAGCACAGGAAATGTGGGACGCGTCCGCCGCCGGCGTCGCAGGCCAAAGATAACAGGGGTATCAAGGGGTGCGGAGCAGGGTGTCACCTCTGCCTAATCAGTACTCGGCACCAGTTTAAATGCTGGATCACAGTTTTACCGGCAAGACCCTGCTGGTTAGCATTTGCCTCGGAGCTTTGAGTTATTAATGGGCGACTAGTTTGTAATAATTGCTCCTAAAAATTGAATGGGGGGGGGTGGGAATGTGAGGTTGAAAAGCTGAAACACTGGGTCTCAGGCTGGCTGTCCAGCACCGCCGGAGGGAATGGGTGCCAGCAGGCGGGAGAGCAAGAGGACAACCTGGATCCCAGTGGCTTTGCCAGGGTTAAAGCTGGGTCGGCACATCACCCCGCGTGTCCCATGGGGGTATGGATGTATCTACAGATACCTACACACATTTGTATGTACCTGGTGTGTATGTGGTAGAGAGATATAGTGTGAGTGCCACCCACGCAGAGCAAAAGCCGCGCTCACAGGGAGCGTGCTAGGTGCCCACTATAGGCACGAGGGCCCACCCACGCCACTGGCACGGGGCCGGAGCCGAGCATGCCGGGGGGACGCCGGGAGGGCACGCGGCGGGTGGGCAAGGGGTCCGGCAGGGCGAAGACGTGCTTCTCCGAATGTGCACGTAGGGTATGGGGGGGGACTTTTTCTGCTTGTTGTTTGGTTTGGGGGGAGTCTGGGGAGGGGTCTTTTTTTTTTTTTTTTAATTCATGTCTGGAAAAAAGTCAAATTTTCTATAAAGGCTTTTTTTGTTTGTTCTTTTTGCAAGCATCTGATGGTCATAGGGTAGGTTTCCACTAAACCATTCTCTGCTGGCTGTTTGAGTAAGGTACCCCTGGGACAGGGTCCCCCGGCACCACCAGGGCTCAGACTGTCCCTTGTCCCTAAGGATGGTGGTCTGCAGCCAAACCTGCCTGGGGGGGGGGGGGAGAAGGGGAGGGGAAGGCTCTCCACTAACCGTCTTTACCAGGGATGGCTGATTTTGACTGAGTGTGGTCGGTTGTGCCAAGCTTGGTGCCTCCTGTCCCCTGCCCCAGCGGGAGCAGAACCGATGGCTCCCACCACCCGCGTGGGGACGGGGCAAGGACCGAGCCCAGCAGCCGGGGAAACAAGGCTAAATTTGTTGGATAGATTATCTGCTTCTCTGAGCTCTAGATCTCCCCAGCTTTGGGTGGAAGGGGTGGATATCATCCTTCTCTGTTAGTTCAAGGTGATGTAAAGAGGACTTGCAGTGCAGGCCAGCTGAAGAAAAATCGGAGGAGGGCCTTCCTTGTTCTCTAGTGAGGAAGAAGTGACTTCGAACACCCTCCCGTTACTCCTAGGCTAGACGGCTGCCTACCCTTTTACTCAGCCTGGCCGTGGAGGTGTGTTTGTGTAGCAGGCAGGTAGTCAGCCTTCGGGGAATACCTGTCCCGCGGACCCAAGATGCCGTCCCATTGCGGCGGCAGCGGCTTTCAGCCTTGGCCTCTGGCCCCTCCGAGGTCTGGCCCCTCCGAGGTCTGTGCACCAGGTCGAAGAGGCTCCTGGAAGTGCCTGAGAAAAGCAAGTTGAAATCTGTCATCCAGCAACGTTCCGACAGCGAATGTCTCGAAGGACCTGTGCCCTCCCTGCAAAATCCTTTGGAAGATCCAAGAAACCCCAAAGGCTGAAAACTGCTGCTGTTCGGGGCAAGAGTGGGGGGTTTCCTCAGAAAGTCTTTAGCCCATCGTTTCCTGACTCTTTTCTGCGCTTTCCAGGAGGAAATGGTGTGGCCCCCGCCTTGGAGGGCCAGGTCCGTGCCCTGCCTTGCCCATGGGCATCTCACGCTCCCACAGTGCCCGCACATGCCTGGCCAAGTCCTGACCCAGCGAAGTCCCCGAGCACCCTGATCTAACCTCGACAGCTTCGAGGTCGTACCTGCTTTGAGTATGAACTGGACCAGCAACCTCCACCCACCTCAGTTATTCTATAATTTTCTAGAAAAATACCATAGCAAAGGGCTCCTTTTCTCACCCCTTCCACCAACAGCGTGCTTAATATTCCTGCAATTAAAATTCATATATTTACCAAAAGGGGCATACTCCTCTCCCTCCCTCCCTTGCACGCGGCGTGGCGGTGTCAGGGGGCTTTCCTGGCTCCCGGCAGCCTGTCCCCGTGTGACAGCACCTGTGTCCTGACCTACCGCTCAAGCCAAATCTGTAGGGAAGGCTTTTAATTCGGTGCTGGCTCAACCTGACACACGTGCCAAAAGATCCAGTAGCAACGGCGTGCAGGGGAGACTGAATTTCCTGGAACTTCAGGTGGCTCGGGCTGTTCTCCAGCCTCTGGAGGCAGAAAAACCCCTTCCCAGAGCAGGTAGAACCACGAACGGTCCTTCCAGGCTGTCTGCTGTCGGACGTGGTGGCTGCAGACCGGCCTTTTCACAACGTCCCTGTCCCCGGCTCTTCCCTGCGTTTCGGAGGTGGCAGCTGGACGTGATGGCCAAGAGACACCTATTCCCTGAGTCCTCCAGTGAGATCCACAGAGGTGACGAGGAGGCGAGGGAGACCATACCAGGGTGCAGCAAGGGAGGGAGGCTGATGGATGACCCCCAAAATTTAGGGATGGAGCAGGTCCCAATAGCCAGGCTGTGGGAGCAGAGTCAGCCCAGGAGTTTCCTTGGTCTCTAGACCCAGGGTAGGCTGGAGATGCTGAGACTTGGGCTTTTCCTGGGCATCTGAAGAGGTGATGGGCTTCACCCAGGCTTTTCTCATACCGATGTCGCAAGAGGCTGTCGTCCCATCTCAGCAGACGCTCAGAAGGCACAGGGAGGAAGAGGAGGGAGGTAGCCTAGGGAGTGGTGGGCAGCAAGCCAGCGGGTTTACTGGAGGGAAGGGCCTGTTTTCTGGGAGGCAGCCAGGCAACCTGCAAGCGGGCCAGGGTGGTGAGCACCAATTAATGGCCCTATTCTCTCTTTTGAACATCTAGCTTGCAAACGCAAAGAGCAGGAGCAGCAGAAAGACAGGAGCCTGCAGCCCAAGAAGCAGCGGCTGGTCTTCACGGACCTCCAGCGCCGCACCCTGATCGCCATCTTCAAGGAAAACAAGCGCCCATCCAAGGAGATGCAGATGACCATCTCTCAGCAGCTGGGCTTGGAGCTCAACACCGTCAGCAACTTCTTCATGAATGCCCGCCGGCGGTGTATGAACCGCTGGCAGGAGGAGCCAGGCGCCAACCCCGGAGTCCCCTCTTCTTCTACAAGCACTTTCTCCAAAGCATGATGTCCCCCAGCCCTCCCTGCCCCTTCCCGGACATCCTCCTCATGACAAAGCCAACCCCAGACTCACACGCGTGCCCCGAGCTGACCGGGGTGGGTGCTTTTGGATGCTGCGGGTCCATCAGCCTCCCAAACCCTCAGCCAGGTGTCACCCTGGGACGTGGGCCTCGTGCCACATCCTGCTCCTACGTCCTCCCAGCTTGTAGAGCAGGGAGAGGGTTTGCAACCTGGTCAGCTCCGTCCCCGGGGAGGGCTCGGAGGAAACCCCTGTGGAGCGAGGGATGATGTGGGATGGAGGGAGAGGGCGAGGTGCTGTTTGGAAGCATGCCTGGTCCTCGGGGACCACAGAACCTTGTCTTCACCTGCCCACCAGGGTCTCTGGGGAGAGGGGCACCCCCTGACACCCCCCCACCCCCCCTCCCTCAATCTCTGCCGCAGCCACCCTTATGGCTCCCATGGTGGAAGGGTAAAGGTGGGGGAGATACAAGAAGTGGAGTCATGGGGCTGGGCCCTGGCACAACCCCGCCGAACCAGGGCCAAAACCACGTGGCTCAAAGGGGGACAAGCAGGGAAAATGCTCCCCGTGTGCCTGGAGGGTGACCCTGGGCTCCTGCCAGGTCTCTGGCTGCTGAAGCTTTTCCCCCCCCCCGAGGTGCAGCGGGGTTCCCCAAGGCAGCCAGACCCTCTCTGCCATTGACACACGGGTGTTTCTCTCCCTTGAAGGTTTTGAAAACCTGATTGAGGGCATTCCCGCAGCCCCAGTCTCCTCCACAGGCATCTTCCTCCGACACCCCCCCACCCCGGACACCCCCAAGAGCACCCACATGTCTCAGCCCCCCCCCCATGCACCCCGACCCACGAGAGCACCCGTCCCCGGATCCCTCCCAGAGAAACTCCACGGCAAAGGAGACGCCTCGCCGTGGCCGTCCGCCTCCGCGCGCCCGAGCATCCCCCAGCGCCGCGGCTGGAGGGGGACCCGCGGCTGCACCGCGTCGCCTGGCGCCCAAGCAGGTCAAAGAAGCACATTTTAGCTACAGAAATCGGGTATTTAAAAATAATAATTGTTTGAAAGGAGACGGGAGGAGAGACTTGGAGCGAAGGATTTGATCTTTCCTGGTGACTGGCTCCACCATTCACCACTGGATTTCTGGTTCACTTTTCGGTTGAGGAATGGATTCAGACAAAGCAGATTTGTTGGCTTTGTGTCTCGCCCCATCCACCCCTCGACACACACTATTGCCCCCTCCCATCCCCCCTCTTCATCTCTGTTACCAAAGAAATTACAAAACCAAAAACCCAACAACAAAAAAAATTCCCTCCTGGGAACCAACATCGGTGTACGGTGGGAAAAGAAAAATCCGAGGGATCTGGTGGCGAAATCCAGCCCTGGGTGCGAGAAGGGGGAAAACTCCCCGATGAGATCGAAAGGGAAAAAAACAACCCAAAAAAAGGAATAACAACAGAAACCACAACCAAACAAGCTCAACGCAAAGACCGGCAACTTACCAAAAAGACGCCAGATTTTTTTTTTTTGTGCCAATTAACAACCTGCCTTAAAACGCGAATTTCTGGAGCAATGGTACTAGCTTCAAAGCGATCGTTTCCTCCGAGCTCTCGATGGTGACTTGTGCCATATAAAAAAGCAATCACGAGGCCAAACCCTTACAATCGGCCCTTGTCCCAGCTGCCCCACGGGCTCCTTGCCAGCCCGGGGCGTCCTCGGGAGGAGCAGGAGGTGCCGCCAGGGACAGGGAAGGGCTGGGAGAGGTTTGGGGATGGAGGGGAGGCGAGGTCCCCTCCTTCCCTCACCACTTGAGGAAAAAAAAAAAAAAAAAATCCTCCAAAACCAACCATCAACCAAAAAAGAAAAGGGACACTATTGAATTTATGCGGGTAAAATAGTACCATCTGTGTTCTAGCGCTATGGTTTCTTCGATTCACTTTACTTTGAGAGCGATCTGTTGTGTAACAGGAAGGCACCTTGTTGAAAAGAAGGAAAAAAGGAAAAAAAAAAAAAAGTGTATGTGTTCACCAAAAAAACCCAAAAAAAGCACCCCAAAAAAAAGAGGAAAGAAAGGACAAAAGAATGAAAGAGAGAAAGAAAAAAAAAAAAAACCCACAACCCTGCACACGGAGCCCTGACCGGCCGCGGTCACCGGCGGGGTTAGAGGACGTCTTTAACCAAAGATCTCCTGGGGTAGGTGGGCGGTGGAGGGGTTGGGGGTGTCAGACTGGACACGGTCACACCAAACTAAACCAATTTATTGCTGGAAAGAGAGGGCGGGAGAGAGGGATGGAGAGAGGGAAGGAGCGGGAAGGGGCAGGTGCCGCAGCGTATTTTGCCAACCGCAACCCAAAAACTAATGGCAAAGCGAATCTCATCCCCCCAGCGCCCCGCTCCCCGCCACTGATTTTTTTCCCCTAACGTTGTTTCTTCTTGTCTTGTTGTGACGTGGTGACGATGGTGGTGGATTTCTGAACCCCATCGAGTAGTATTCAAGGGCTGAAAAGCCAGGAAGGGGGCCTTGGTTTGGGAAGTGAAAAACACACAGGAAAAAAAAATGGGAAAAAAAGGAAAAGAAAGAAAAAGAAAAGAAAAGAAAAGAAAAAAAAAAGAGTAAATGCCACAGGCCCTCAAGGATGCAAAGACATTTCTAGTGAGAACCCGAGAATAAAGGCTACCTCACTTGAGTTTTCAATTTTTGTGATTTGAAAATCACGTCTGATACCAAAGATTTTGTTGCCTTGTCTGGTCTGTGCTGGAAACGCCACTTTCCCTGCTCCCCGCGGACGGGCTGGCCGAGTGTCCCGTCCCGTCCCCCCCGGCCGAGAGCCCCTCGCCGCCCCCAGCACCACCCCCCCCCGCCCCAGCCCCATCGAGTCCCCAGAGAGCGAGGGAGAAGGCGAGTGAGCGACCCCGGGATGGCAGCGTGGTAGATGAGTGCCTTTTTCTTGTACCAAAGGTGTGTGGCCATTTCTTTGCTCCTCTGCTTTGATCCTAAAGACTCACTATTACCTCAGCTCTCCAAAGGGACGGATTCTGGCAACTCTTGTAGTCTTTGGGTGTTGGGGTGAAGGAAAGAAACCCAACCCTTGTCCTAATTGAAGAGAAAACATCCCCCTCGCCGCCCGCTGCGGGAAAGGTGCTAGTTCCCCGGCGTGTCCCCCCCTCTCAGATGTCCCTGCGTCCCCCAACCTGGCGTGGTCCCCAGGGTCCCTCCATCCAGCCCCTCTTGCCCCGGGAGCACTGACCTGGTGTCTGGGTCCCGTCTCGCGGGGCGTCGCTCCCGGGGGAAGGCTTTGCTCCACGTCCTTCGCCAACCCAGCTCAGCACTGGGACCCTGCAGAAGCCCACGAGAAGAAGACGTGGGTTTCATCACAGGGTGTTTCTTCCTTGCTCAGCTCAGACTTGGGCTTCGGTTTCCCTTTTTGGTAGCGCAGGGAGGGTTCGTGGCATGTCTGTCTGGAAAGACGAAGGCAGGAGCGGTGGAAAGCCTCACCCCGGGCTTTCTCCAGACCCCTCCTTTAGGGAACGGTTTGGAGCTGTGAAACCTTTCAGCAGGAAACCTTTCACCATTTCCAAGTCCCCAAAGGGACATTTTGGCTTGTTGGGGGAGACGGGTGCAGCCGGGTCTGCTCCACTCCACCGCTCGGCTTTAGCAAAAGGCAACGGGAGGACCCGCTGGAGAAGATGCTCTTCCGCAGCAACCTCCAGAATGTCTAGTTTAGGGCAATCTTGGGTTGAATTGTCCCTACTTGGTTCAGGCTCCGGCCGAGGCGGCTTCTTTTGAGTTGGACCAAACTTGCCCAGGGCCAACACCCCTGGCGACAGCAAGGCCGGCCGAGACCCCCGCAGGGTCCTCCATCCCGCTGGGCAACCTGACAGAGCAGGGCAGAGCATCCCCGACCCCGGCGCCTCCCCGCCCCCCCGTTCCCCCTCCACACTATTGCCTTGGCCAGATCTTGCCCGACCCCACGGCCGCGCCACCCCGCTTCTACCTGATACCCACATGGCTTGTGATACCAAAGACGTTCTCTATGCAGGAGAAAGCCTTCTTTTCCGCCCAGCACAGACCTTACAAGCCTTTGACAATGTTCTCTGAAATACCTCAAAATATTTAATGTATAGTTTATGTGATAAAAAAAAAAAAAATTACTTAGCTAGTTTTTGGAATTTGTGACTTGAAGCTTTATACTGTTAAATTATAATTTTGCAGAAGACGGCATGTTCTTATTTCTTTGACGCGTTCAATGGGAGACATATTGAATGTTAAGGAAATGAAAGCTGGATAGTTTCACGATTAAAAAAAGAGAGAGAGAAAGAGAGAGAGAAAGAGAGAGAGAAAGATTAAAAAAAGGACCCTTGGAGTTTACAGATTTCATATTTAAACAAGTCCTTTTAAAAAAAAAAAAAGAAAAAAAAGAAAAACTAATAATGATGACGATACCTTTGCGTTCAGATGTGTTACTTTTCTCTGAGTCATGTCGTACAAGAGTATTTATTATATGTGTTCTGTGTTCAAATGTAATTTAAAGAAGACAAAACAAAAAGACAAAAAAAAAAGACAAGATGAGAATTTGATTTATGCATGAAAAAATATACTCTTTCTTGAAGTAATGTAATAATTATTCGGGGAGGGGTGGTCGGGTGGGAGCGGGAGGGGACAAACTGTGCTTTTTTTGTCCACGAGTTTTCGGTTGATGAGGACTTCTCTGCATGGATCACGTTTCCAACTCACGCAACCACGGGAGAGTCGTCGTTTATCCCCTCGGTTTATGCCTTCGCCTCTTTTCTTCCTTTCCTCACCCTGAAAATTGCGTGGCAGCGACGTGGGGAGGCAGGGGGCTGCTCAGAGGACCCCCGGGGAGGACAGGGCGCACGGCGTGGCCCCGTGCCCAGAAAACAGGGTAAGGGTATCTGGGGCACGGGACCCTGGCGTGCGCAGCCACCCGTCCCACCCGCCGCCGTGGGGTCCAGCTCCTCGCCGTGCTTTGGGTTTGTTTTTTTGGGGGTTTGGTTTGTTTTTGTTTTTTGCTTTATCCAGCTCTGTGGGTCAAATCCCAAGTGCAGAAGAGAGAAGGAGAGACAATCAGCCGCCACGACCTGAGCCGGCAAAACCGTGGGGCTCCTCGTGTGCTCTGAGACAAGGGAAACAGCCCCCGGGCACCCCAAACCTCCCCCCGGGGCTGAGACCTTCCCAGACGATGCTCCCAAGTCCCCGTCCCTTGGGGTGACCTCACAGACCTGCCTCTGCCCTTGGCCTGCACGGAAAGAGGCGCCGAAGACGGTGCTGCATCAACGCCCAACCGGACCCAGGGATGGACTGGAGCGACCTATTTCTGAGGTTTTTCTCCCCAGGGATGTGGTTTGGGTCAGAGGCACCGCCCAGCACACAGTGTCTGCCCCTGCCAGGCTTTCCCGTGCCACCCAGCCCGGCTTTCGCCCTGCACGGAGGCACCCACTCTGGTTGAAGGGGTAAGAAGAGGAAGAGTCCAGCCAGTGGAAGAGGTCCTGGAGGACCCCAGCCCACCGGCGGGTCTCAGGGGACTTTGGAAGGTCTCCCTGCCTGCCCTAGACAGCCAGGGAGCTTTCTGCAAATGTCCAGAGAGCCTCCCCTGAACAGGGCTGCACCCCCTCCTCCTTCCTCCCCCTGCTCCTCCTCCTCTCCTTGCTTAAAGATGGGAGGAGAGTAGCAGTAAGGAGTCACGTCTTTGGAGGTCAGAAAGGTGATGGGGGCCTGGAGGAGGCAGTGGTACCTACTTCTTTCTGTTTCCCCACCATTACCAGAGCATTTACCTTAAAATGCTGATTCCTCAGCCCTCTCCAGCCTCTTCACCGCTCCATCCTTCGCCTCCGTCGCTAGAGGTGGCCCCCAAGCTCAGCCCACTGCGAGGAAAGAGATCTCAGCTTCTTCGGGGCCCCACCAAAGTGGCCCCCAAAAGCAAAGTAGGGTTTGTTTGGGTTTTTTTTTTAATCTGCATCTCTTGTCTAATGCGGTGTCCCTGCAGCCTTCGCCTTCTTCACGGCTAGCACTGAGGT
Organism: Aptenodytes patagonicus; assembly: GCF_965638725.1. Lineage (NCBI taxonomy): Eukaryota > Metazoa > Chordata > Aves > Sphenisciformes > Spheniscidae > Aptenodytes > Aptenodytes patagonicus. The sequence continues at coordinate 1,415,686 of NC_134973.1, forward strand.
GCTCAGTACCAGGCGGTGGTGGGAGACATGGGACCCACTGACCGAGGACCTGGGTTTTAGAAAGAGATGATGTTTATTCCAGCAGCACCATTCATCTACTAACCAACCCTCCTGTCCTCCGGGGAGCTCTGCATCCCCCCCGTGTCCCATTTCCTTCTACAAGACCTTTTCCAGCATGAAAGCAGCTTTGGTGCTTGGAGGCCGAGACCTCGTTTCCAACTGCAAGAAGGTCTCACCAGACTTGGATGCAACTCACAGTCACAAGTCCTCGGACCTTACGGAGACTAGCTGGTTTCCATCACGGGGCATGAGCCGAGTGGCTTGGGAAACCCCGGAGAAGCCAAGACCCGAGCGCTCTCCCCTGTCCTTTAGCCCCCCAGGACTCGCTGGATCAACCGCAGGCAGGCTGAGCCCTGCCCCACGCCGGATCTGGCCGTGCCTGCTGCCCACATCAACCAAAATGCCTTGAGGAGCAACTTGCCACGATACCAAAGATTTTTTTTTTCCTGCAGGTAATGACAATCCGAGCTCTGTCCTAAAGACAATTCTCTCGACCAGGGTTGCCCCCGAAGGGCGTTTTTGTGCTGTGGGGAGCAGGAGCGAAACCGGGGCCTCAGGGGCACCTCCGAAGGCGATGGAGAGCGGACGGTCAGGGGGTGAGGAAGAGGAGGCGACCCGGGATCTCCCACTGAGACCTGCTGGTTCAGCCTGGCCGCCGTGTCCTACTTCAGTTGTGGAAGTTTTCAGGGATTTGGGTCATTTCATTACCCGTGACGCCCCTCAGGCCCTCCAGTTCTACCTTGGGTGGAATTTTCCACCGATGGCTTTTGTGCTTTGAAAACCCACTGTCAGCAGCGGGGCAAGCGCTGTCCCCGTCCCGCCGAGCGAGCAGGAGGAGCGCGGGCTCCCGAGGACGCCCGGCTGGGTTTTAGCCATTGTCGCCCCATTATGGCACAGCCAGAGCCGAGCTTTTCCTGCTCTGACGACTCCACTGACGGGACGTCGCCACAGAGCGGGCCGAGAAATGGCTTTGCAAGTAAAAATCACCACTTGGCCCTTTTCCTGAGCATCCGAAGTCTGGGTGGGGAAGACGATCGGCTCCTCGTTACCTCTCTCCCCAGTCCACTTTGGGCACCGTGAAGATGCCACTGGGCTGGGTTGGCTGCCGGCACCACGCCGGCCGGCCGCCCTCATCACTGCCGTGCGTCCCCAGCATTTAAATCGGCTCCTTTTCCCTTGTCTCAGAGGACACCCGCAGCTGAGGCGGCGCTGGCGGCCGGCGCTGGGGCTGGACCCGCAGACGCTGCCACGCAGAATCCGGTTCCTCTTGCGTCTTTCTTTGTCTGGGGTTTTTAAAGAGAGGAAATTAAAAATGCAAAGAACAAAATTCAGGGTTTTTGGTTTGGGGTTTTTCCCCCCCCCCCCTTAAATTTCTAAAGGAAAAAAAGAAGTCAGGCAGAATTAATCCCGGCCAGGAAGAACCCACAGCCTCGGGTTTGCCAGTCCAGCCACCTCCAGAAAACATTGCTCATTTTTCTGTATAGCAATAGGCAACGCTCGCCCTCATCCCGCACGGTCCGAGGGCCGCATCTCCGAGTTTTTAAATTACTTTTTCCTTCTAATTAAATTGAATTTTTTTTTTTTTTTTTTTTTTTGCTGCTGCTTCATTGTTACTCTCATGGGATAGGTTTTACTCTACAGCGAAATGCAATTGTTACTCCTCTGTGTCTTGCAACTATATTTGTTTAAGCTATTTACAAACATTAAAAAAGAAAAAAAAATTTAAAAAAGTCTTATGTGTCAGGCACTTTATCCAAACTGTGCTGTGTGCTCTGGAGTTTGTTCCTTGTTCTTTGCAATGACTCATGCAGGGGAGGTTACCAGGAAACTTAACTCCAGCCTGTCAACAGGTTTTAAAAGAGAAAAAAAAACAAAAAAAACAAAAAAAAAAATCTCTATTTGTTCATCCTCTACTGGTCATGACTGTGTTGTATTTCTGCAGCTTTCTGTTTCTTCAATAAATTATTTTCTAGTCATTCACCCCGGCGTGTGTGTGTGTGTGCGTGTGTGTCCGTCGCCGGTCAGTTCCTTCCTGATGCAGCTCCGCTGCCCCAAGAGCTGCTCGGGCAGGAGGGCGGCTGCTTTGGAGGAGCAGCCCCATTTTAACCATCTCAGCTCCTCTCCCTCCACCTGGCCTGAGAGCATCAGGGGGTAGGTTTGGGGATCAAGCCCAGGCAGCTGGGAAAGTTCCCCCCCCCCACCCCACAGTTTTCCACCTGGTAGTTGCAGGGGTGAGAGCTTTCCCAGAGGAAGCCTCGGATACTTTTATTTCTTGGCGCCATCCAGCACCCTTCTGGCCAGAGCCCAAAGAGAACACTTTAATTCTCACAAACTCGGTGCAGATGAGGCCAAAGCGCTTGTTAAACAAACCCATCAAGTCACGTGTGCTGCAGGCAGGTCCAAGCCCCCACGGCTGATTTACTTATTTATCTTTTTACCCGAGTATCTTGTCCTACCGTGCGTTTTGCCGTGGCGCAAGTGCTGGCAGGTGGCAAAGAGCTGGTGGCACACACCGAGGGACCACAGGACCTTTCCGTGCAGCTTTGGCCCTTGGTGGCGTAGCAGAGATTTACAGGAGAGGAGAGAAAAGCTAAACTCCTTTTAATTAAAAAATAAAAACAATAAAAAGGGTGATCCGGTCACCAGTTAGTTGTTCACACACAACTTCTCCAGCAGCCACTGCTGATGTCCCCAAAGCGCGGCTCTGCAGGACGTGTGCTCCCATGCCCGCTGGGCAGAGCTGATGCGTGTCACCCCGATGCTTCGCCCTCCCCCCAAAAGTACTTTTCAGGGCTTTGCAGCGAACAGCCTGTGGCCCCAAGCTGTCCCCAAAGATGGGGACATCAGTCCTGGGGGAGCGGGACATGGCTGCTGTGGAGACGGGGCATGGCACATAGCAGACACCACCACCGTGTGCACCTCGTGCAGGGATGGCAGACGAGGTGGAGATGGCGGGGAGCGACGAGGAGAAGCTGCAAGAAGCCAGGCTGGTTTGGCTGGAGAAGAAAACCCTGCAGGTAATCGATCATACATAGGTCCTCCTCCAGAAAACAGGGGGCATTTTAAAATTACGCCGCTCGAGTCTGATCTGTTGGGTTGATGCACGTGAAAGCCACGGGCGCCAGATCCAGCCCTGCCTGGGGAGGGCGGCCGGCTCTGCCCCGCGCCCCTTGCAGCCATGGGAAAACAAGACGAGGATCTTCACGCAGCTGCTGCAGCTCGGCCCCCGGCACGGGAGGGAGCGAGCAGGGACGAGGGGCTGCACCCGCCACCCGGCCCTGCCGCTGGTCTTGCCTCAGGGCATTTTATTAATTGAGAGGTGGAATAAGGAGCCTGGGGCAGCAGAGTTGCTGTTTGTGGGTGCAGCCTGGAGCAGGATCAGCCTCGGGCAGGAGGAAGCCCCGGCTCTGAGGGGGCTCAGCAGAGGGAGGGGGGCTGGGGTGCCAGACAGGGAGTCGCAGGGCGAGGGGCCAAGCACGGTGGCAGAGGTTGGTGGTTTTCACAGCTTTACAGGCTCCTCCAAAGCCCACGCCCACACTGCGTGGGGGAGATGGAGCTGCTGGCGGGACACATCCCAGGGCTCAGCGCCTGGAGCAGCAGCCCCCCAGGCTGGGCCACCCCCTCTGCAGCCACGGGGGCTGCCCACGCTTCAAACCCATCCAAATAAGATTAATAAAATGCCCATAAAAGGAGGGAGCCAGCCAGTTCTGCGCCTTGACGGCACCTCCCCTGTCCCAGCATGGTGGGAGGTTGATGCCGGCCAGGGCAGCTACGCCAAGGGGCTGGGGAGGGAGGACAAAGCCGGGGCCATCTCTGGGTGCAGGAGACCCGGGGTGGCTCTGCGGGTGTCCCCGGTGCGCAGGCTGTCTCCGCGGGTGATGAGGCCGGCGTAGCCCTCCTGGTGGGAGAAGGCATAGCTGGAGCGGCGGTGGAAGGAGCCGTGAGGGACGTGGGCACGCAGCTCCACCGAGGGCTCCGGCTCCTGCCTGGCCTTCAGGCGGATATTCTGCAAGGAGATGGGGAAATCAGGGCTGTGGCCGCCTCCCAGGCAAGCCCTCACCCCAAGGCAGGGACAGCGCAGGGAGAGCAGGGATGCCCTCCACCGAGACACAGTTTGGCTCCCAGCTCCACCATGACCTGAGTTGATGTGATGGGATGTGTAACATGGGGACCCTCATGGGGGTCTTCAAAGCTCTCAGAGCTCTGGAGCACAATCTCAACCCCTGCTCTCATCTGGGACCTCTTTGTACCACCGGCAAGGTATGACCCACAACCCAGACGGGCTGGGGGTGGTACCAAGACCTGCACCAGACCCCAGTGCCTCCTAAGTGGCAGCTCCAGGGAGTCCTGGAGGGCAGTTCCTTACTGCAGCCAAAAGCAGACCCTCTCCAAGAGCTGGAGCATGTCTCTTGCCTCAAGGGCCTCCTGTTGGGCCATGAACCGATTTGGGGAGAAGGCCCTGGAGCCAGACTTGGACACCAATGTCATGAGAGACCATCACCAGTTGAGTGGTGCCACCAAGGAGAGGTGACGTCCCACCGCTACAGCCCAGGCAGTGGCTTCCTTGGGGAACCTCACCCTTCCCATCACCAGCAGCGCCCTGGCCAGCCCTGGCCACCGACGCCGGCAGGAGGCAGACCCCTCCCCATGCCAGCCCCCACGCAGCCCTCACCTGCTGGATGGTGTTTTTGCCCGTGATGGTGCGGTACAAGCGGACGGTGAGCGAGGGGACGGTGTTCACCACCAGGGACAGCAGGACCACGAGCAGGATGTAGGGGTCAGTCAGGGCATTCCGGCTGGCTTCTGTCAACGCAAGAAGTCGGTGGTTGATGTAGGAAAGGTGGAGAGGACAGAGGGAAAAACTGTCGGGGGACAGGCCCCCACCCACAAAGGTGTTGAGGGGTCTAAAGAGGAAATGGCACCTAAATTGGAGTCAAAAATCAAGACAGCAAGATCGAGAAGTGGCGACGAAGAGATGATCTACAAGGTGGGAAACAGCTTGTAGCACCAAGCCCAGGCTGGGCTCCCCTGGCTCAGGGAAGGGAAGGACCATGGGGTTCCCTGGGGCATCTCACCTGGGAAGTAGAAGACAGCAGGGGCTATCCTGAAGGCATCGATGCTTTGGGTCAGGAAGGAGAAGAGGCAGAAGAGCAGCAGACTGGCTGTGACCATCAGGAAGGACAACACCGTCCAGAACTTGGTGTCCAGGATGATCTGCAGGGGCAAGGGGAGAGCACACAGAGGCTGTGGGGACCCTCTTCCATACAGCCACTCGTCCCTAATTCCTCCCCTGCCCCAAGGGAGATCGTCCCCCAGCCACGAAGCTGCTGGGGATCATGTCAGACAGCCCAGGGCTGAGCCTGGCTGCGGTCCCTGTACATCTCCCCGGGACCAGGATGGGGAAGGGCAGGCTGGTGCTCACCTCCACAAGGACCGACAGCAATGCTGATGTGGCCACCGTGACAGCAAAGGACTCGTAGTCGCCAACAACCTTGCTGCCGATGCCGTCCTCAAAGGCCCAGAGCGCGATGTAGAAGCTGGCGAGCGAGGTGCTGACCCCATGCAGGAGGGTGATGCCAAAAACGCGGTAGTTGAACAGCTCGTCTTGCTGCCCAATCACATAGAGCTCAGGGAACTCCAGGCTCTTCTTGGCACTCACGTCCTGCCGGGAGGGGACTAAGCATCACCCTCCCCACTCACACTGGGGAGCAGGATTGGGCCACCCCACCCAACACACCCTTCAGGAGAGCTGCAGTGAGTCCCTCCACCCGCTTGCTTCGGGGCAACGGGGAACAGAGGCACCCCGGGCCCAGTGGCCCATCGAGCTGCTCGGTACCATGTCCCATCACAAAGAGCCACACAGATGGGGTGCGACGACCGTCGGGCCGATCACACCCGCCGAGGATGCAGCCTCCAGGCACGGGGGCTGGATGCAGCCCGGTGAACCCATACCTGCTCCAGAAGGCCCATGGACAGCACGGGGTAGGAGGTGTAGAATATGTTGTAGAGTGCAAGGAACCAGCCCTCATACAGAGGCTAGAAGGGAGAGGAAAGCAGCTGTGAGCTCAGTAGTGCTTCGGAAAGACTCAGAAAGGATGCCCAGGCACTAGGGGTGAGTCCAAGAGACTCACATCCAAACTCTGGGGAAATCCCCGTGGACTCGCCCCAGGCTCTGCATCAGCCCCACATTGTCTGCAGCGATCAGTGGGCTGTGGGGCCGTGCTGCAGACGGAGATGGGGGGGCTGGAGCCACACGGTGGTGGTCACGTCACGCTGATGGCCCTTGGGATAAAAGCTCCTATTTTGGAGGAAACCAGCTCAATGCACGTGGGATCTTTCCCTGCGTCTGTCCGAGACTGAGCTGCAGCTCACAAGGACATCCCAAATCTCCCCAGGGTGCTTTTCCCAGTCCAGCCAGGTACAAAGCAGATAACCAGTTGCATCTCAGCCAGGCTGCCCCAAAAAATTGGACAGCCCGATACCAGGGCAAGGGAGAAAGAATACAAGGGCAGTGATGTGGACACGTGCCCATCAGGCAGTACCAGGCACGAGACCTGCATGTGGTCCCTCAGCAGGTTGCAACACTGGTGTGCAAACCTCCACGGGATGGTTGTGACCCCTGCTAATGGCAGCATCCCCTCACCTGAGCTGTGAATCCGCTGTGGAAAGCGAACCAGACCTGGGCCATGAGGCCAGCAAAGGTCTTGTAGAAGAAGTAGCGGAGGAACTTGCAGATGCGCAGATATGCCCAGCGGCCGTGGACAAGCAGGAGGCGCTGGAGGTAAGAGAACTGTGCCAGGGCGTAGTCGCTGCACTGCACGGCTTGCATGCCCTCCAGCCCGCTGATGCCCACCCCGATGTCAGCGGCTGCAGAGGACAGGAGGGTGTAAAACGCAGGTGGGGAGGTTTTTGGGGAGCTGGGCGCTTGATTTCTCTATAGATTGCCCCCAGGCTGATGGGCAGAGGGTGAATCTAGGAGTGATGGGCAAAGGGAAGAAGCCCCCTCCATCACATGCCACGGCTGCGGGAGTGACATGCCAGGCATGGTTGGGCGTGCGAAGAGCACAGCCCCATGTCAGGGCTGCTGAAGAGGGGCAGGGACGTCTCTGCCAGCTGCCCAGGTTGGGGCTTGAAGTTTCATCAAGGTTCACCCCCACTGCCAAAGCAAGTGGTCCACCCTGCTCTTGTCCCAGGCTGGTCCTGGTCCTGTGCCTCTCGCTCCCCTCCCGGCAAACCAACGTGGAGAACTAGTTTGGGCGTTCCCCTCCCAGCTCCTCATCTCAAAGGAGAGGGTGAGGTGGTGGAGATGGCAGACGGGGCACCACCACTCCCCACCAGTGGGATGCGCCGGCCAAAACCCACAGTCCCCCCTGCCCCGAGCCTCACTTTTGATCATGTTGACATCGTTGGCCCCGTCCCCGATGGCCAGCGTGATGGCCTTCTTGTGCTTCTTCACCAGCTGCACGATGAGGGCTTTCTGCTTGGGGGTCACCCTGCAGCAGATCACCGCCTGGCAGCTGGTGGCCAAGTCCACGAAGGCCTTCTCCACCAGACTGCCCGGCTCCTGCGGGCTCGTAGCCCTGCAGCAAGCCAGCCTCCGCCACAGCCACCCCTTCTTCTCCTTCAGCACCTCTCCCACGTGGAGGATTTTGTCCTTAGGGGAGAGCACACGCGGTTGGGACCTCACCCATAGCCTTCATAGCATGAGAGCCCCCAGCTCCTCAGCAACGCTCTTAAATCTTGTAGATGCTACAAAAAAGCGACCCCAGTTTTCTCCAAGTTCCTCACGCAGCAGGCACTGTGACCATGAGACCAGTTTTTCCCAGTATGACCAGAAGAGCATGTGATTACCCACCAGCCTGCATCATCCCAGAAGACCGGTCGGGCAGGTGTGGTCGAAGCCCCCCAACACCAAATGATGGGTGCAAGGTTGCCCTCCTCTCCACTCTTCATTCCCCAGCCCAAAATGGGCTTTTCCCACCCCTTGGGCAGGAGGGGCATCACGTCCTCCGCACGCTGGTGCCACCCAGGACTTTGATAGCACCAGGGCAGAAACAGCAATCTGCCAGCGCGGGCAGGGAGCAGAGAAGAGCATCCAAGTGCCACCTTACCAGGAAGTCCCCGCTGACGATGATAGCTCTCTTCTTGTGGCACGAAGCCTCCGGGCATGGCTGGGAGAGACGGCTGCTGCACAGGACTTCCCCACTGCCACTAAGGTTGTTGTTGCTCACCCAGTAAGCCTCGAGGATCTCGCTGTGCGAGGAAGGGGTGGTTGGAGCTGAGCTGAGGACACTGGACACACTGCCTGGCTTCGACTGAGACCTACAGTTGACCTTTGCCATCTCAAAGCCAGCTGCAGGGAGATGGGGCTGGTACCCAGTGGTGGCAACAGGGGGGACAGAGAGGGAGGCCCCAAGGGCTCACTGATATCAGAAATCAGCCTCTGTCCCTGTGGTTTAGAGGCTGGAGAGGCAGCTTAAGCACTTTCTGGTCAAAGCCTGCCAAGGGAGAGAATGCTGTAGAGGCAGAAACAGATGGGGGGGCCTGGAAAAGCATCAGCAGATGAGGGCCATGGACATCCAGGCTGGGACAGGGAAGGAGAAGCATCTCTGGCAGAGTCGAGCTCTGCCCACCCCGCACAGGTTCCTATGCCCTCGGGTGTCTTCAGCGGGGACAATGTCCTGAACCAGGAGGTCACGGTTCCTCACCTGATCTCCTTCTCCTCCAGGATCTCCATGTCGTCCGTGAGCAGCTTGCACGCGTAGCCAATGTTCATTGCGGTCTCTGCAACACACAGGTGTCAATGGCCGATGGTGTTGCCCCCGCCCCCATCCCAGGGCAGCCCCCAGCCCTCAGGTCCAACAGCCCTTGGTGGGCAGCAGCTGCTGGGGGCTCTGCTCCAGCTCTGTGCCATCGCACAGATGGCTTCTCCTGCCTCAGTTTCCCCATGGATGACATGATCTGTGGGACGTGCTGCTACTGTATATTAAAGGGAACAACAGAACCTGGTTGCTGCCCACTCCCAGAAGCTGAAATGTGTTGGTGGGGTCTGGGGTTGCCTCCACTGACCTTGTTTGTCTCCCGTCAGCACCCACACTTTAATGTTGCCCAGTTTCAGCAGCTGGATGGTCTCAGGGACTCCATCTTGCAACTTGTCCTCAATGGCCGTGGCCCCAAGCAGCTGGAAGAAGGATCAGTGGGTGTCATGACTTGGGGCAGGGCAAGACACGGAGGTAGGAATTGCCCCTGGATCCAACCAGGAGTCCTTGCCCATGGGTGGACACGACCTGACAGATATCTAACCCAGTGTCTACTGGCATGTCACAAAGTCACCCCTGGGGGGGGGACTCCACCTGCCCTCCCACCCAGGGGATGGGTGTTGGGTTGGACACTTCACCCCCTCATCCCGGAGAGCCAAACCCCACACTCCTGCCCTCTGTGGGACCAGCGCAGCCGGTTCCTCCTAAACCCTGGCCTCATCCCACCTGCAGGTTCTGCTCCATCTCCTCGTACAGCTTGTCCAGCTCCTGCGTGCGGTCCTGCAGCAGGACGCTGGCCTCGCGGTGCCTCCTGCTCCACTTGCTGTACTCGACCTCGCTCACCTCCTTGCTGGCCAGGCATAAAGTCCTCAGTGTCTCCTCTGCGAAGCGCTGCAGAGATGAGACATCAGGTCTCCCTTCCCTCGACCGGATGACTCTCGCAGTGGACCAGGGCATCATGCCAGCCAGCCACGATGCTCCCATGGACAGAGCCAGAAAAACTCCAGGATCTGAGGGTCTCCTTCTGGGCTCTGACTCCCTCCCCCATCCTACAGCATCCCCCTGAGCATCCTCGCAATGCAACTGGTCCATGCAGAACACCGAAGATGGATTTGATGCCCTCTTACCCCCTGCCTTACATGCAGGTGAGGATCCTAGAGCAGAAGGAAGACAGACGGACCAAAATCCTGAAGCCAGAGGGAAAAAGAGCAGCAGGGGACTCCAGGACACCCAGCCCACAGCCAGCAGCAGGGAGACCAGCCCTTTCTGCCCCAGGCTGGCACGGGACTCACATCCAGCGCCATCTCGGTGAAGGTTTCATTGGGCCCTCGCCTCCGCAGTCTCTCCAGGATGACTGTGTCAGCCCCCTTGGTGTAGAGCCGGATCGTGCCCTGGGGGTCTCGCACTGGGGAGGGAGGGGAAGGACAGTTTAGGTACTCAGAGAGATGGCTCCCACCCGTCACTGTCCCCATGCAATGGCCGTGCTGCAGAAGGCACCGCAGGGGACGCTGGCGCTTTTCTGCCTGCGGTCATAGGAAGCACAGGAATTTTCCCAGATCTACACCACCACGAGGCAGGATCAGGCCTCAAGGACTGTCAGTTCCTCACACACCTCCTCTGAGCCTCTCATTTACTCGCTCTTTCTTGGCTGCTCAAACCCTGCTCACCCAGGACGGACATCCTCTTGCGATCACTGTTGAAGTCCAGCATGGCCAGCACTTTGTACGTCCTCTTCTTCCCCAGCTCACTGATGGTGATGGTGTCTTGCGTTCGGGCCAGAAAGACGTACCCCAGGTTCCTGGCTGCCAACACCAGCGCTTCTTCGTCTGGTGAAGCTGCCTGATAAACCAGCTGGTCTGCAGAAGAGGAGTAGGGGTTAGACAAGGAGACTCTCAGCCAAGCAACTCTTGGACATCTGAAACACCTTGTTCTTGCCCAGCACCAACATTATCTATGGACGCCCTAAAGTCCAAGCCACCAGGCTTGGGAAACTCAGTCCTACTTGTCTCATCTCTTCTGCTCATTGCCCCAGGGCAATGACAAGTGCCCAGACAGGGCTGGGTTATCCCCCCTGTGCTCCTGTTCCAACTAATTAGCTTTAAAACAAACCCAAATGTACATGTCTGTGATGCTAGGACAGTGGCACAAAGCATCCCCAGGCTCTCGCACCACCTGCTCGCCGCACAGCAGAGCTTTGCTGGGCAATGGAAAAAGCCATCGTGGCCTCAATGCCTTGAACGGCAGCTCGACCCCGCTCTGAGCACGTCAACCACTGCGGCCAACCCACCGCCCTTCTCCTCCACCATGACAGTGTGGCAGAGGGCCAGCAGCCTCAGGAACTCCCTCAGCACGGGGTCGCTGTCCCGCCAGGCAGCTTCCAGCAGCGTCGCGTCACAGAAGTCCAACTTCTTCTCCCCGTGGTGGCTCCAGGTCAACCCTGACCCCTGCAAGAGGCACAGGCAGGCTGCAGGCACCCAAGAGAGAGACCGACCACGGGGCTCTGCACCGGGGATGCTGCTGGGTTGCAATACAGCGACCCTGTGCTGGCACGGTCTGATCCAGATCAGAGTCTGTAAGCCGAGCTCTCCATTGCCGACACCAAGGGGGTGAGTATAAAAAGGTTGGGAATTTAAAAAAAAAACAAAAAAACACCCCAGAACTGCATTATTTTATAAATCCAGTTCCCCTGTCCTTAACTGGCAGCTGAGGACCGGCAAACTCGCCGGCCCAAGGAAACACACGCCACTCTCTTACAGCATGGGACACCGTTGTAAGCAAGCTGTGCTCCAAAACAAAAGGCTGGGCCTGTAATCGATAACTGCTACGGCTTTGGCCCCGATGAGGAGCGGCATCTGGCCCCATGTTACGTGGAAGAGGGGAGTTACGCACCGATGGCTCTTCGTTCTCATGGCCTGGGCCTGTACCTGCCAAAATAAGAATAATTCAATTAATAGAGAGCTGGCAGGGAGCACCACTAGTGGGGGCTGCGAGCAGTTTCCCTGGAAGGGACTGCTGCTTTTGCCGGCCAAAAGACTGGCGCAAAGGGACGGGTTTTCAGCATCTGCTCGGTGTCGTTCACGAGCCAGGCTCTGTTAGGATATCCAGGTTTGAATCATTTGGCTCTGGGACTGTTTAGACTTTCGGCACATTTTTGACGTTAAAAATTCAGGTCTCGCTTTCACCCGCGTGTCCTGGGAGGCTTCTGCAGTTGGCCAGATACTGGTGGGATTGCGGCGATGCTGCTGTCACGGAGGTGCAACACGATACATCAGGCAGGGGAAAACTGGTTTTATTCCTGCTTAAAAACTTTGCTAGATATTTTTTTTTCCCTCCTCTTTGCTTTTATCACAGCCCATTTGTCTCAAGTGCCTGATACTTATCTCAGGAAAAAGGAGCTCCATGCTAAAGCTCTGGCCCTCTCCACTCACTAAATTTCACTAATTAAGCACTGAGACAGCTCCCAGAAGCCAGCCGAGAGCTCGAGTAAGTATAGCAATAAGAAGAGGAAGGACTTGGAAGGACTTAGAAACAAGCAGAGTCATTAAATAAAAGCCAAGAGCGATTACATGCATTCACTGTAAAGAAACAACATAAGGGGAATGATAATTTCTTTGCCTCCTCCATAGGTCACCTGAAAGCCTCAAAGTGCCCAGATTTGGAAACCAAGCCGGAGATTCGCCAGAAAACGATGCAAAGAAGAAAAGCAAACCCTCCTTTTTCTCTCCAAGACCTTCACAGAAAATAAAAATCCATAGGCTTCCCTGGCCCATCACCCCGTGGCTCCTCTGCCTGCCCTGTCCTGGCCACCTGGGCCAGCATCAGCTAATTATTCCAGGCGGGATCCGCCTCACTCAGACTATGTGTTTGCCACGTAGCTGTGCCGGGCTCCTAACCCCAGGCTTCCTTTTTTATCAGGGAAAACCTAGCTGATCTCAGCTGAGTTTGGGGCATGATCTCCTGAAAGGTAGGCACCCATTTTAGGAGGGCAGAATCGTGCCCTCACTCCACGCACTGGGAACATGAGACAAGTGTGACCACAGGCGTGGTGGCCCCTGCAAAGCACTGATGACACGGGAGATGAGAAGAAGCTGAATTCCTACAGCATCTTCTGTCTACACACTGGACCACCAAGATCAATCCACATGCCCCAAGCTTCCTAGCAAGCCAGGAGGAGTGGAAAGAACCAATTCAAGGTTTACCTAACTCATGAGTCCCTACAAACTTGCTTCCACCAAAAGTTACCATAGATGGTCCCATTGATACAGCATTTCTTGAAGCTCATCACGTTTTGTGTCAAGGTGCCAGTCTTGTCTGAGAAGATATATTCGATCTGGCCGAGCTGATCATTGAGGCTGGTGCTTCTGGCTTTTGCTGGAATGTCCTTGACGGCATAATACATTTCCAGATCCCAGTTGATAAAAAAGCTGTTCACCAGATAGATGAATTCAAACCTAGGGAGTCAGGTAGAAGAAAACTTACGCTGGGGAAGGAGATTGCATTACTCACATCCCAGGGGCATCTGGGGATCTGACACAGGAAGAAAGGGCAGAGGGGAACTCCCCGCCCGGATCCCATTGCTCTGAGCTTGGGGGAAGCAAAAGGGTTTTCATTGTTCGTGGCCAGGTTTCCAGAAGGCTCATCACACCGGACTGACAGCCCACTGGGTCCCAGGCAACTGGGCTCCCCTCTGGAAATCTGGCCCTTGATGACAAAATTCATGGATCTGGAGATTCAGTGAAGGGCCGAAAAGTTTGGAAACTGCTTCTTCCAGCACAAATTGTGGTTATTGCCTGCTCAAAATGGCTGTGCCCTTCTCTTCCCCACCCTGCTGCTGCTCAGTGGGGAAACACCACCTTCATCAGTCTCATCCTCAGCCTGTCCACAATTTCCAACATCAGTACGTGTCTTTGCACCTCTTTTCTGGCTTTTCTCTGAGATCTCAAAGCACATCATCAATGTTTGTAAGATACACACCCCATCCATCCTTACCCTCTTACGGCTAAGAGAACATATGGGAATGACTTGCTCAGGGTCACAGCTGGATCTTTTGTGCAGCCCCATTTTGTGGCTGCAAACCAAGGTGCCAGATGATGGCCAAGGGCAAGGAGCAGGGTACTGATCTCTGATCACTTGCAAGCTCTGTTGTCCTTACGTTATATACATGGACATAGGTATGATGATGCTCAGGAGGATCGTGAAGCCCCAGAAGCTGAAGAAGGCCTGCTGGGCAGGGGTCGTGTTCTTGTAGAGAGCAGAGAGGTAGCTGTGCTTCTCCTGGAACATCCTGGCCCAGAATCCAGAGGCAATGGCGAGGCACAGCGACGTGACCAACAGCACCAGGAAGATCTGAGATGGGAAGCCAGGATGAGAACGTCCCATCACATAGAGCCCACCAGACTCTTTTCTAGGACCAACCATTGCCCCTTCCAGACTGTTTTTCTCATTTAGCTGTAAACCTGCAGAAAGGTGTCCTTGTGCCTGAAGCTGGTTCTCAGAGCTCATCCTGGGCGGAGATGAAGGATCACAGCGCATATTTCAGCTTGACGCATCCGCAACACACACACAGCAAAACCCGACTTTCCCACCCTCCTAATTGCCTCAGACACCATCTCCCCGGACAAGGGGTGTCCTGCAGCCCTCCTGCTGAAGTTACCAGCAAACAGAGGAATGCAAGTGGCCGGTCTGAGAAATGGTGACACTCAACCACCAGGAACCAGAATAAGAGCCATCCAATTCATTGCTATGACCACGCTGCTTTGCTTCCCACAGAGGAAAGGCTCCTCCTTCCCCCGTCCTCCGTCTGCTCTGTGCTGAGCCACAGCCCGCAGGTCCCTCAGCACAAACCGCCTCCTCGGACCTGCACGGTTATGGATGAGTAAAGGAGGCCAGAAGGGGTTGGAGATCCTGAATACTCTAGCTCCCTGGTCCAAGGGGCTGCTCTACAGCTGAGGACTCGGAGCTGCCAGGGTCCAGGGTTTAAGCAAACACAACCACCACGCAGACTGCTCCAGACCCAGCAACCGCCACTTCCTGGGAACATCACTTGGTATTTGCCCATAACATGTTAAACCCAAGATATTTTGAGCAAAATACTGCAAGCTTAAGAAAATCAGCATCACCCAAGCAAGCAGCCTCTCATAAGATTTGTGAGCAACCCCAGGAGGCCGGTGGACCAGGGCAGGAGGTGTTTGCACCACACTCACTATGATCACCAGCCGGTCCATCATGCGGTCCAGCTTGGTTTTCTTCCGCTTGATCTTTCCACAGTTCCTCATAATTTTGGAATCAAATCCTGGACGAGAAACATTTTAGAAGTAAAAACGCAAGTCCACAGCCCCCAGAAGGTTGACTTGCAGCTAAGTGATGCTGGTTTCCTCCATAACAACATCTCCCCACCTCTGAAGACTTCAGAGGACCGCGTCCCTTGATCAGTGGTTAATCAAGCCATGGCTGCACGCTCGGAGAAGTGCTGCTTACACCAGATCTTACCCCACCCCTCTTCCCGCAGCTACTCATGGCCAAGCTCTCAGCTGCACCGAGCCATCCGTGCAGGAGGCCACAAAGTGAAATGGACCCAGGACGTGATGCAGCTGAAATATAACCTGGGATAAGCAGATGTTTGGTACCACCACATCATCTCCCAGCCAGCGAGCCCAACACCAGCAAAGCTTGGGACAAACTTCCGGAGGCTTGGTTACAGCAGCAGGTCTTCCCACTTCGTATCAGCTGAGAATGGGACCTGCTGATGCTAGAAGCACTTGGGCAGCTTAAAACCCCCGGGGACCTGGGTATTTTCTGCCCTTCCTGACCTGGGCCTGGGCACTCACCTGCATAGATAACCAAGCCGTAGCAAACGTCAGTGTTGCGAAGCTTGCAGCCTCGCAGCAAGATCCTTTCACTGTCAAGCGAGTAGGTCTCGCCCCTCCACTCCAGCGTGCCGGTGAAGCTGTGCATGCGGCTGTTGGGCTCCTCGCAGGTCACTCTCCCTTGAGCAGAGGGCATGATTCAGGTAATGGCTTTGGGGGAAACAAGAGGTCCTTCCTCTCCCGCCCGCCACACTTGCCCCCTCCAAAGAGGGGTGCTAGGGGCTTCTCAGGGGAGATTCAGATTTTGCCAGGGCATCTCCAGATGCAGTTGGGACATGGATGGCTCAAATTAAGGTCAGGCTAAGCTGGAGGGCCACCTTGCCGTGCTGGGAGTGTGCTCAGTCCAGGAACCGCGCTGGGCTATAAAACTGGACAAGGTACAAACACAACCCCCTTCATCCCCGGAGCATCTGAGAGGGGAGTCTGCATCCTATGGAGGACCAAAGGGGAAAATATCCAGGGTCTGAGCTCAGGTTTGGGAGCCAAGCACTTGATTCCAGCGGGAAAAATCAAGATCCAGGACAGGGGGAAGGTGCACAACCTTGACGGACCCATCACAGAGGCACTCTGCTAGGGAAGGGCCTCCACGCAAGGCCTTTTGGCATGAACCACCCTCCAGCCTTGCAGGCAGGAGCAAGTGCAGCCTCCGGTTAGGCTGATGGCACTTGGTGCCTGAGGGGACAGAGACTTCCCGAGGCTGAACCGATCCTATCCCAGTGGGATGGCTGCATCCTCACCTGTCTGGGAGACTCACCATCAAAGGTGGCCATGCTCTCCTCGCTCACCAGCTCCTGGTGGGTGACCAGAAGGGCTTGTCTGAACTTCAGGTTCGTTTCCCTGTGAACAAAAGCCAGGGAGGGAAAAATAAAATAACCCTGCGGGGTGACAGAGCTGTTAATTCTGCTGTCGGACCCATGGGACAGAGACGGCCATTAATTATCGGGTGATTACATGAGTGATGGCAATGAAAAGCGAGATAGGGCCCTATCATGCCAGACATCGAGCACTCATGCGGGGAGGAAGCTCTGGCCCGGAGACCCTGCCATTAAATCATCCTGCAGACAGAGGTGGGAGGGACTGGCAGCCGCTGTCCTCGGCGTGTCTGGGAGGGAGCCGAGAGATGGAGAGAGATGCCCGAGGTCGCTAGCTGCTCTGTGGAAGCCTCAAAAGTGTTTTTGGCCTCCCATTTTCAAAATTTGGGGCTCAAATCCCATTTCTGGGGTGTCTGTAGGTTTAGCTTTTGGAGGATCCCACACATCCCATGGTTTTTGCTGGACTTGCAGCCCTCCCAGCGTGCCTGACTCCCCCCCAGTGCCGGGGGGCCCCAAGACTGGAGGCTTCAGCCGTTGGCTGGGATGTCTCTGCCCCTCTCCCCCCATGGCAATAGGGGTCCCCTGCCCCTCTCCTCACCCATCGATGTCGGCAGTCTCCACGTAGCACAGGCTGCTGGGCTCCGAGCTGCACAGCAAGAGCATGTCAGCCTTGAAGAGCAAAAAGGGGGAGAGAGAGCACCTGGCTGAGCCCCTCCTCGCCAAAACTCCCCCCTGCTGCCCCTGGCCGCAGCCAGCTCGGGGCTCCACTCACCGGGACGAAGCTCTCCTTATGCAGGCGGACGATGTCCCCAACACAGATGTCGCGCCATTTCTGCCAGCGGAAGCTGCAGGAGAATTAGGAGAGAAATTTTTATCCTCGCAGAGCAGCGGGAATGGGGTCCGTGGCTGTTTCTGTCCTCTGGACCAGCCTGTGTCTGTCCCAGCTTCTTGTATGAATGGGGTCTCCAGGTTGTAGGTTCCTCTGCCACCATGGTACCACCCGCATGGCTGAAGGACGGCTGAGCACCAAGGATGGCGCAGGACCCATTTGCCACATCCATACCCCCCGAACCTACAGGTGGCAGGGACTTTCAGCCCCCTGGCCGCAGGTGGGAAATGTTGGTCCTTCCCTGGACCAGTGTTTAGCAGGAATATGACTCCGTGGGTTAGATAAGAAGACTTGGAGGAATTTCTGTGGCCAGGAAACCCTCCTCCCAGCATATCACAGCAATTTAGGGCTTTTTTAGACCTGTTGTCTGTGACTGGGATACGATCATTCCTACAGGGGAACAGCTGGACCTGCAGCAGACTTTGGGAGGTGATGGGAGTTTGCAGTGTCAGGGACGTTCCCACCAAAACCCTTCTCAGCTGCTATGCTCAAGGATGCTCAGCACTTCAGATGATCCATCGTTCCACACAGACCTGGAAAACACGGGTACAGCTTCCCAACGCCCCTCACCTCTTCCCAGCCAGGATTTCGCATGGTCTGCTGTTGATGTTTCTGTCACTTTGATGACGGCCCTGCACAGAGGAGAGAAAAAAAGAGGCCAAAAGAAAGGGATGGGCCATGCCAGACTTCCTTGCCCCATGAAAACCACCCTCGTAATGCCACAATCTGCCTCCTCAGCCCCAGGGCAAGATCTGCTTTCTGAAGCAATCAGAAGATGTATGCTGGTGAATAAAGAGGCAAAATTCCCCCAAGGTATTTCTGGGGACCAACCTGGGAATATAGCCATTGGTTAAGATATTAAAGATGACAGAGATGGGGGTCTGGACCCCAAGGAAAGCAATCGGCCGGTCACATCCTTCCCAAGGGAAAATACAAAGCGTTTTGGACATGGTAGAGTTGTTGGTACCTCAGGAACAACGAATGACAGCAACTCCCAAGCTTTTCAGTTCACCCCACAGCAAAGGGGCCCTTTCTGCTGACCATCGCCCAACACTCACAGCCTTTCGCTCCAACCCATACTCACAATGTCATCGATCAGGTCTCGTAGACCCCGGATGGTGAGAAGGCAGCTCAGGGGGAACAGCAGAGTGTACCAGGGCAGTGTGGAGATCTCAGGAAAGGTCTAGAGAAGGAGAATTTTACACCACTGACACAACTTTCATCCCACCTTGGGACAGTTTAGGTGACTGAGTAACTCCCCCTCGCTGCCAGCTCCCCTCCCCAGCCAGCGCCTGAGGATGGCAGGAACCCATCTAAGATGAACCAAATCAACATCTCTGTCTACACGGAACTGTTCTGTTGAATTTCCACCTCTTTTTTAAACTGGATGCGTGAAATGCATGTGGGTCACTGAATTTGGAGGGTAGGATTTCTGTTTAGGCATGGTCTACATGAGCTTAGCTTACATCCAGATCCAATCAGTTTAAAGTAACCAAACTTAACGTAGGTTAAACCCCTCAGAGTTCATGGAAGACAACGAACACCACTGAAAAGCAGCATCCTTGACACCATTTTAGACCAGAGTCCCCTACTCTAAACACCAGACAACCCTCCTTTGCTAGACAGTCTTGCCCACACTTGCTCTTACCTTGGTGTCCATCTCACCTGTAAGACGATGACAAAGACGAAGTAGACGTTGGCCATTCGGTGAAACTGCTCATAGAGGTTCAGCGGCAGGAAGGTAAAGATGTTGTACTTGGCTGTCTTAATGGCATTGCCCTGCAGAAGAAAGGCAGGTCAAAGCCACAGTGGGAGTTCAGCCACATGAAATCAAGGATGCGTTTTGAAAACGCCAAAAATACTCTGGTGTTTTTAGGACTTCTCAACTTTTTATGGCATAAGAGATGCCTTTAAAAATTTACAAAAGCCATGAGGAAAAAGAAGATTTATTAGAGCAAAGGGCCATATGACTTAAAATTGAAACAAAATATTTTGCTTCTGATCATCTAAAGCATACCCACCTGACCCCCAACAAGATGGCCACTATTCAGCTGGAAAAAAAATCTGGTTTTGTTCAATCAAAACTTTTTAAAAAAAGTCTTTCTTTTGATTTGACCATCAGACTAAAAAGTATCCTTCATACAGTTCTGCTCCTTGTCTGACAGCTTCAGAGGGCACCTGGGGCACCAGGCAGGGAGCAGCCCCTTCCTCTTCACTGAGGATTACGTATGTGACCCTCCATCCTACTGGAGATCACTCTGCAGCATCTCTGTCATGTCACCCCCAACCACCACCAGCTCAGGAATCAGGGGCTTACTAAAGAAATGGCCCAGGACCGGCCCAGGCTGACTCACCGCATACTTCTTCTTCGTCAGACAGAAGGCAAATTTCTTCTTGAACTGCATGTGGTAGTTTCGGTCATTGGCCCTCACCTCCCAGGTGAAAGCTGGAAAAGCAAGTGGATATCCTCCAGCTCTCATCAGAGCCAGGCCCTGGCCATCAGCCTCTGGCCTCCAAGGACACAAGGACCAGTGATGGTGCCACTGGGCTCATGGCGACCCACTGCTGGCAAGATGGGCTTTCCATAGTGCACCTGCACCTTGAGAGCAGCTGGAGGTACAACTGGGACAGAGCTGGATCTTTGGGCTCAGCTGGGTCACAGAGTGGACAGAGGAAGCAGGAGGCCAGAAGCTTCCAGGGATGTAGGACTGCTGCGCACGCTTCCCCTCTGAGCCTCAGGCTAACCATTTGGGCTCAGGTTTGGGTTTAACAGTATGATCAGGCCAGGTGAAGGACGACTCCTCCAAGCACACACTCTTTGCTATTCTGAAGGCTGGTCGTTCCTCTCCTCATTTCATTTTTGCTATCCCAGTGCAGATACTGCCAAGGAAGGGACATCCCAGCCATGTTCCCCAACTCCTGCCCCCCGGCTGATGGTCAATCCTTCCAGACCATTTCACCCCAAATCTGCTTCTTCCCCACCTCACAACCCCGTCCCACATTCAGCTTTCTCATAAACTGTCTAAAAAAAGGAAAAACCCCAAAACACACTCATCACACACTGACCTGGCAGCTGCTTCTTTCCATGCAGGCAACCTGAGGCTGGGTCTTGCGCAGCCATGCTGGTGCTGCTACCAGGATCTAGGAACAAGGACAACCAAAAGTATTTGCAACGCTGAGCAATGACAGCGTGATCCACCGGGATGCTCCAACATCCCAAAGCTGGTCCCTCCGCCTCTCCAGGGCAGGACATCATGCAGAAGGGACACTCTTCTGGGCACAGCTGGGGATGAGTGTCTTTCCTGGAGCCGCAAACCAACTCCGGAGACGTAAAACCCCACATTGACACGCAGTCCTCTGTAGCCATCTGAATGTCACAGATCAATGTCATCAGAAAATGTCTTTCTCCCTTTGACGCCTGATGTTCTCTGCCTTGCCTTTTGCAGGACAGCCACAACTCAGACCTGAATTGAAATCCACTTCACCCTGGCATTTTTTTCCAACAGTCACAGATTTGCCCCTCACGGGTGCCTTACGCTTACTCAAACCTTGCGTGGGCATTGGCGCTGGGGGTTGCCTGGATAGACCCCTGCCTCCTCAGTGTCCTCAGGGACGCTCAACGGCTTTGGCGTGCGTCATCTTTCAGACCCACCTCCGCCCAGTCCCAGCTGCCCGTGACAATTCAAAGACATTTTTCCTCTCTGAGGAAGTTATGGGAAATCATTTGAAGTCATCAGCAAGGAAGAGAAACTCTCCCCGTCCTGCCATCACACCCGAGCATCCGTCATGTCTAGAGAGCAGCTACCTTCATCAACGGCAAGATTTCCCTTACGCTCAGTAGCTCAGTGACCTCCCCTGCAGGGATGCTAGGGAAGATTAATTAATGTTTGTGAAGCGCTTTGTGATCCTTACATGAAAGGAGTCAGTGAGGTATGAAGCATTAATTACCTTAGTATTAAATAATCCCACACAGAAGTCTGCCCCTGCCGTTATTTTTTATCTCACTCCTTTGATCACTTCTTTTTTCCATTCTTTCACTGAAGTGCCTACTTCTCTCCCTATTGCTCCTTGTGGCGCAAGGCAAATTTGATATTGGTTTGCCCCGACACACGATGCTGCCTTGAGACGCTCTCGGATGCCACCAGCTGGGCCAGAGCTGTCACCTCATCCCAGGTCAAAGAGACTCTGAAGAGCAACATGGGCAGCACCTCGGCCCGAGAGCTTGCCCAAAAAAGCTTTGATCCACAACATCATCCTTCTTTACTGCTAAGGACTCAACATTTGGCGCTGTACTTGGATCCTAAATGACACCCATGAACTCAGCACGTTTGGGGTCCATCTGTATTTTCACAGCATGGCTGAGAAGGAAGGAAGGGTTGCAGGGAGCTGCTGTGCGTGGTAGGGCACTCGTGCTACATCCCACGGCTCCAACTACCATTTGCCCCACAGATAAGAGGGAGCAGGAAGAGCAGGGGTACCTGGAGGGACGAGATTTCTTCCATGCCCAGCTCCACAGAAGCCCCTTGGTGCCCAGACTGGCTGTTCCCGCTTTGTTTGGGCAAAATAAGGTGGCAGAGGATTTGACACAGAGAAATGCAAATCTCCCGTCTTCCTCCCAGCTGTGATCCCACTCATGTCCTTGGCCCAGTGAAGCTGCCAGCCTGGGACATCTTTCCCTGCAGACAGCCAATTCTGGGCTGCATCTGGTTGCAGAGAGACAAGGGGAGGACACCAAACTGCCCTTCATCTCCTGCTCCTGGCAGGCATGTTTCCCTGCCTCCTCCTAACAGAGGGGCGGGCTCCCCCAGCCACGCAGGCGTACCTCCTCCTCGTGGACCATAAACGGGCCAAGGGATACGGGCTAAATGGAGGTACCTGCACCGTAGGGAACATCCAACAGGAGACAAGATGAACCTCAGGGTATCCAGAATGGGGAAAACTGAGCCACTTGCTCACACCCCTCTAAACCAGCCAGTGCCCCGTGGCTCGTACTGGTGGAGGTAACCATCCCCCCCATGACTCCATCCCCAACACTGGGCCAGGGCACAGCAAGGTCCTCACCAGCCCATCCATCCTGCAGTCCCCAACCGTGAGCAAGCAGGACAGAGCCAGGGATGGCAGCCAGGGTCAAGCCCGAGCCCAGATCTCCAGTCAGGCTTGCGATGACGAGGTAGGTCCAGATTCAAGTCAGGAAGTTGACACGCAGGTCAAGATCAGGTCTGGTGACAAAGGCCAAGGTGAGACATAGCCCAGTGGTTGCTGGGCAGGTCCATGGGACAAGACAGCTCCAAGGCTAAGCCAGAAAGTCAATCCATGGGTAGAGGGATGGGTCCCTGGCCAGGCATGGGCATATGGCCAAGCTGGAGACAGGCCCACCTACAATAAAGCTTAGGCTAGGACTGAGCCCCAGGGCTGGGCTTAAATGGAGCCCCGTGCCCACGGGCGAGTGTGGGAGAGGTCCCAGGTGAGGCTGCTCGGGGCCATTAATGCCTGTTAGTGCCCTCGGGGCCCTGACCCACTGCTCAAAGCATCTCCTGACCTGGCTCCTTGCTCCAGGCCATTAATATTAAAGCTGAGGCTGACAGTGACGTGTGCCAAGATGTTTGCTTGAGCTCGCTGCTTCCAAACCAGCAAACGGCGTGATCGCTTTAATCAAAGGGTCTAAACCTGCCCTGCCCTGAGTCTCCCTGAGATACACTGCAAGACCTCAGTTTTGTCTGTGGTCATCCTTTCAGAAGGTCCCTCTTGCGCTCAGGATCTGGCCTGAAGTTGAATATCCATCATGTCCCCGCTGCGCTTGGCGTCTCTGAGCCCCATTGTACCCAGCAGCGATCGCCATTACCCCCTCTGCACACCGCTCATCTGCTCCAAAGCATCCCCGTTCCCGGGGGATGCCAGGCAAAAGTACAGCTGATGAAGCACCTGCAGATGCGGGACCCTCCGTGGAGCTGAGCGCCGTGCAAAGGCAGCTGGGAAAACAGCCCCCTGCCAGAGCCCAGGAGCAGGGGAAAAGGGGAAAAAAAGGGAAAAAAAAAAATAGTCATTCAAAGCACTGGAGAAATACTTCCAAGGAGGTATCCAAGAAACCTCAGTTCCAAGAAACCTCTCTACAAACCTCACCTCACTCATCGCCTCAATAATCAGAAATAAAAATTGCACTTTGGGTAGGTGGGAACAGGCTGGAAGCGGGTGCCAGGGTTCCCCGCCAAACCCCGCACCGTCCCCAGCCCAGACCTTCCCGGGCCAGCGATGGCCAAAGGCACGAGACATCCTCTGACACTGCTCCGCACCTCACCTAGACCAACAGTGATTTACCAACCTACGGGATGTTCCTCCAACTCAATGCCTGGGATGAACCAGACGGTCCACCCAGCTCGGCAGGGAATGTCCCGTCCCGCTGGTCCCTGAGGTCTCCGGCGATAAAGCAGTGACGTGGTGCTGCTGGGTGCTAACAAGACCCAGAGTGGGGCTTTCTCACCCCAAACCCATAGTTTTAGGCTAGCGGATGCTGGTTTGCATGGCTGAACACAAATAAACCAGTTTTAAGCAGGAACGGGCACCGCGCCACAAGGGTTTGGCCTGGGTTAGTGAAACACACGGAGATTTATGTCATTCGCTGATCCGACCCACTGCTACAGGGTTTTCTGTGAGGGTTTTGTTCCCAAAATCTCCGGATAAACGTTGAGTTGTTGCTCAGTACAGGGATTAGCGAGAGACGTGTTGGGCTCCCTGGGAGCACCCAGCAGACCCAGCACCGCCAGCGCTCGCGGCCGGGGGTTTCTGGTTGCCGTTCTGCCCCTCCTGTTCCCTCTCAGACAAAAAAAAAAAGGCGGGGGGGGGGGACAGGACCAGCCTGACCCCCCCCATCCCCTGCCCAGGGCTGGTGGGCGCTGCAGTAACGAGCCTTGTGAGTGCTGCTGTTGTTTACCCGATTGCAGCATCCCCGTGGGACCCCGGCCGGTGCCCCGCCCCGGGGACCCCCCACCGCCAACCCCTGGTTGCCACAGATCCAGCATCACCCCCGGCTCGCCCCGTCGCGACAGCCGTCGGTGACACCGGCCCGAGGACAGGCGATGAGCCTGTCACCACCATGACAGGTGGGTGGGTGGGTGCGTGCGGCAGCAGCCGGCTCACGCCTCCTCCTGCCCTTGTCACGCCGGAAACGCCCCCGCGCTCCGGCCGGGTGGATCACGGCTCATTAAAGCCTCTCGGGGTAGAGCTGAAGACATGCCCAGGCCATGAGTTTCCCTCTGCTCGCCCTATTTTTCCACCTGTTTTGATATGACTCCCGGTGTAAAGGCGGCTCCCCAATCCCCATCCCGAAACGCTCCGCCGTGCCCAGCATCCAACCGCAGCATCGTTAGAGGTGGGCTGCCCTGGGCTCCCCCCTTCTCCCCAGGGTCCACAGGGAGAGATGCAGCTCCCAGGAGAGCCCCGAAGGAGCCACCGGCAATAAGCCCCCCACCGCACCCACTGCCCGCTCGGGTCCCAGTCAGCACCCATAGGTGCCCCGAAGCGAGCGGGAGGAGGAGGATGGCGGCTCTTGGGACTTGCTGCTCTGAGGGGGGGGGGCGCGCCGCCATGCCACGCTCCCCGCTGGGCCCCCGTACCTGCACCGATTCTGCCCACAGCCCTGCCGAAAGCCCTGGGCAGCCGCCGAGCTCCTGCCACCGCAGCGCCGAGCCGGACTGCTGCCACCCGTCCTGCCCCACGCAGGGACCGTGGGGACAGCCCATGCCACACCTCCAGCCCTGGCCTCCGCAGGGACCTGCCTGCCCTGCCCGCCTCCCATCCTGGCTGCCTGCCTCTCCCTGCCTGCTGCCGGGGCACCCTTTCTGGGCACCCCCCGGGCTCCCCCTCCTTGCTGGCAGCCGGGCGCAGCTCAAAACCTGCCCTGATTTATTGTCTCGGCACGGCTTCGTTCAAAACAACCAAGAGCTGCTGCTGCAGGAGCCGTTCCCGTGGGATCTGCCAGGTGACGGGGACACGGTGTCACAGCCGGGGCGTCCCCGCCACCCTGCCGGCAGAGAGGCGGGTGGTCCCGAACTGGGTCCGAGGGCAATGGGTAGGCGTGAGCATCTCCGGGGCAGTGTTCAAGCGGAGAACAGGCAGATTTGGGCAGCGGGGACGTTGGGCTGCGCAGAGGCTGAGCTGGTTTCACTGGGGAGCCCACGGGGTCTGGCAGCAGCTCAGTGGGGCTCAGGACGTGCCTTGAAGACCGAGGCAGGTGGGAGCAGGAGCCAGCCGAGGAAGAGGAGGCCAAAGGCACAAATGAACCGTGCCGCCTCTGAGCAGCCCCGAGGTGACAGCGCCGGGACAGCAAACCCAGCTGGGGACAGAGGCCGCCTCGTTAGTGACAGCAGCTAACGAGATGAGAGCCAGCCGGGTATCTCCCTGCTCTCCATCCCGCCCCGCACGCATCCCGTCTGCCCGCCCGCAGAGAGGCCCCACCGTAGTGGTCCTGCATTAGCCGTCATTAGATTAATTGCTCGCTGCAATTAACCACAGAAAGCTGGAGGCAATTAACCAAGTGCTGGCCCGACAGTCCATAAAGCATTTACTGCACAGTCATGAATAACTCGTTCGAGGTCCATAAACAATGTGGCTGCGCCGTGTCCCCGTATCCCCGTGTCCCTGTGTCCCCACGGGGCGCTGGGTGATACCAGCCAGCACCCAACCTGTGCCGGTGGGGGCGGATCTGGGTGCATCCCCATCCCCGGGGCTGCTCCTCACCTCCTGAAAAGGGAGGGGAAAACCTCACCCAAGCCTTGGGGCTGGTGCTGTGAGATAAGCCAAATTACCGAGTTACTGTCAATTCTCACGCAAAGTTGGTGAACGAGGGCACGTGCCATTTTGGAATAAAGTGTGGGAGACGTCTGGGTCCCAGCGGGCAGGACGGGAGGTTTTGGTTAAATGGTCTGAGCAAACGTTAGCGGTGAGAGCGGGCGCACGCTGGAGCGGGGCTGGGGCCTGGCAGTCTCCATCCTTGACCGCGGTGGGGTCCGGCCGGCCCCGCTGGGAGCGGTTTTTTGCATTTTTGCCGCCCCAGATAATGACCACTGACGTTAACCCAACCGCTCTCTCTAAATACAAGCAGAGTTGCTCCCTTCCCTTGCCCCGAGCCCATCACCTACCTTTCGCGCCTGCTCTTCCCTGGCAGCTCCTCTGCCGCAGCAGCGATCCCCGTCAGCTCCCCCGGGGCTGACACCTGACCCTGGAACAGCATCCACAAGGAAATTCGGCGTTTCGGCCCTCATCTGCCATCTCCTACCTGCTGCCCTGTCCCTGCCGCTCCCTCTGCACCGGCAGCATGTGCAGCACTGGAGCCCCGCGAAGACCCACAGACGAAGGCGGCTCTGGCACCGCTGGGAAGGGCCAGCAGCCACTTGGGCATGGCGGGGACGTACCCCAGCCCCGAACCTCCGCGTCCCTCCGGCTTTCGCAGACGCTCGCTGCTTCCGGCAGCAGCAAGATGGATCCGGAGGAAGAAAAGGGATTTCCACATCCCACCCCAGCGTCCCCCCCGCGGGGGCACGTGGCAGGTGGCTTCGGGCACCCGGGAACCGATAACGCCAGCAGAGAACGGCTGAGGTCACCCTGGCAACCGCGGCCGTGGAAGATGACATTTTTACCAATCAATCGCCCCCTGCAATTAGCTGACACCCACCTCCCCCCCCCCCCCCCCCCCGCAATTAAGTGAGCGCCAGGAGGCCGCGCACAGCCCAATGCCGGGCGCCACGATGACCGTCCCAGCACGTGCCCCTCTCCGGGGACACAGAAGACCCTGGTGGGGGCTGCCCCATGACAGCAGCGGCCGGATCCTGTGCGCAGCCTCCCACGCTTGCAGGGAAGAGTTAAGCCTTCGAGCCTGGTTTTTACCTTTGGTCATGGACTGAGCAGTTCCAGGTGCCCCGTTCCAACCGGCCGAGCAGCTACAAAGCCCCGTTTGTTCAGAGAAAATAATAATAATGATTTAGAAACGTTTCCCTGCAGGACAGGGGTTGTTTCTCAGCCTGGGAGCAGCCCCACGCCGCGGCCCCTGGCCTCGAGCTGGCACCTCCCCGGGCTCCCATTAATGCCCCCAGACTTTGGTCCTGGCTGGGCCACTGTGGCAGGCACAACCGAGGGGGCCGTCACGGCTCGATGGACGGGCAGCGCTGCCTCCGGGCACGGCTGCTGCCTCCCACGAGCTCCCGGACCAGAACTGCCGATCGGCCACCCAGCACCCGCCTCCAACACCCAAAAACTCACACACCCCCCCAAAACCTGCACAACCAGTCGGCTGCTGCCCTTCTTCCTGCTCGGCACCCGCACCCGCACCCTCCTTTTCCTCCTCCTCTGCTCCCGGCCACCCTGTGGCCGTCTCAGGCCAGGGGACAGTGCTGGGAAGGGAACAGGGCTGGTCACCGGTTGTGACCCTGTTTCTCGCCCACCGCCAGCCCCTGCTCCCCAGTCTGGCCAGTTCCCCTCTCTCACCAGTGGCTGGAGGGTGCAGGAGGACCCCGGTCCCTGCGGTGACACCAGCGTCGCCCACCTCGCCCCACTGCAGGTTTAGGGCACTCCCCATATCTGGGGAGCCCCGCAGCCGCCCTGCAGCGCAGGGCACTTCAGGGGTCCAGGGCCATGGCGGGGGCACAAGCATCCCACGCTGCCGCCCCGGGGGAAACCGAGGCATGGAGCAGAGCAGCCGAGATGCCCGTGCTCGGGGCACCGACCCCAGGTCCGGCCGAGCAAAAGGCTGGAGCAAGGAGGAGCGTGGAGGGAGCGGATGCGTGCGGGGCTGCTGCAAGGTCCCTGTCCCCATCGACTGTGGCAGAAAGGGCCTCACCGCACCGATGTCACCGTGTAAGGAGCTTTCCTGCCTGCACACACAAGCTGCGGGACCCCCAGTGCATGATGGATACTCGCCCCCCTGCCTCGGCCCCAGCCCTCACCCTCCTGGAGGTTTCGGACAAACCGTGGTAAAAAGCTTTTTAAAGAGAGGATCGATGACTGTGGTCACCTCTGACCTGTGCTGGGTGGCTCGGTGGCAGGAGGTGACATGCAGATGCCCTGTGGATGCCTGTTGACGGGTGACGATGCTGCAGGATGAGACAGGCCCTGGCACAAACCCTGGTAGCATCTACAAACACAGGGTTGCATGTGATGAGCTGCCTGGTCTCAGCTGCAGCTGCGGAAGAGGGACACGCAATGACCCCATGTGCCCAACCAGCCCCCTGGGCTGCCCAAAACCTCTCCCCCTGCCTCACAAGCGGGCAGGAGGCTGCTTTGATTTGGGTTTGGAAATCCCCTCTCTGCTTGGGAAAGTGAAGCCATGGGCAGGGAGAGGAGCAGCCGTGCAAAGCCGAGCTGCAACCAGTGCAGCAGAGGCAGGAGCAGGGCAGGGACCCTCCTCCCAGGGCTGAAACAAGCTCCGACAGTGCCATCAGGGACCCGGCAGGTCACTGTATCCGTGACAGCTCCAAGGACGCGGCCAGCCCAGTGGCACCAATTCGCTCGTAAAGAGCTTAGACTGGGACGGGGGCCAGAGGCTGTTTCCGCAGATCAATACAGGCAGAGTGTGCAAGGACAGGGGCCGGACCCCCGGCAAGGGGGGACAAAGTGGGGGGATTTGTAACACCCCGGCACCTCTGAGCTGGGGTGGAAATCGAGCCTTTTTTTTCCAGCAAGCTACTTCGCATCACCTCTCCAAATTTCAGCTCGCCCTGAAGGAGCTGGCTGTGCCGGTCCGGCCTCTCCAAGGGGGGTTTCGGGAGGTGAGGGACCAGGGTTACGGCTCAGGGGGTCTCTCTGCTCATTTGCTTCCCCCCCGTTCAGCTCCAGCATCCGAAAGCTGAGCCGGTGGCAGGGGGACAGGCAGCACCAAGCCCAGGGGCTACGCTTCGAGTCAGAGGCGAAGGACCCCGAAGGGGCAAAGGTTTCAGAGAGCAAGAAAGCCCCTCGCTGCGGTTTCTGTTGGCGATGCCCCAGCTCCAGCAGTGCCCCTGGGAGACAAGGTTTTCCGGGGAAAACCGAGGGTCTCAGACCTCCGAGACAGATATTGAACACACACCCGCAGCACCGGTGTCCGTCTGTCCATCTGCACGCCCGAGGCTGGGTGAGCGGTGCTCACCTGGGACCAGGGCTCTCGCAACCCTAAAAACCCTGCCTGCCTCACAGCGGGTGACCTGCGAGAGGGGGACGTTGCGGGAGGAGAGGGGCCAACCATCCCGCAGGGGAAGGGATGGCACCCAGGGAGGTTAATGCCGGAGCTCAGCGCACCCAGCACCCCAAAGGCCCATAAAGGTGGCTGAGAACACAGGTCAGCCGTGACTTTTATAGCATCCTGAGTAACCGCTGCCATCGCCAAGCCATCACCAGCACGTTAAATAAAACACATTGCCAGTGAGGTCATCTAATAGCCTATTATTTTTTTATTTGAACTTTTTACCTTCACCTCTTCCTCCATGCTGAATCAGCTCCTTCGCTTGGCACTTTAATTCCTGCCCCATTTACGAGATTGATACGGGCTCTCCTGGGGAGCCTGGCCGGGCGGCGGGAGGACGCCAAGGCGGGCGCCGGCGCTCCTGGGCGTTCGCCCCAGCTCCGGGACGGAGGCAAGAGGAGCCGGGACCTGCCCCGCTGCTGCCCAGCTGAGGCACTGGGCACCGCGTGGGGGACGAGAAGGGTTTGCACAGAGCAAGGATACGGCCCACGCCACCCCAGGCACTGCGGGCCTCACCTCGTCTCGCAGTCCCAGGGGGTCGGGCTGGACTTTCGCAGCCGCCGAGCGGCACCGGTTTCGCCCCCTTTTCTCCAGCCCCTCGGCTCGCCCCGGCAGGCTGATGTGCCGTGGACAGGCACAGACCATTGAGGGCTGCAAAGCTGGTGACAAGTGCTGGGGGAAGGCTGGGCTCTGCTGCAGAGCCGCTTTGTGAGGACACAGGGGAAATAACAGCGGCTGCAAGTTGAAGGGATGCCCAAGCCCTCCCCGCCTCCGGGACGGCTCCAGCACCCATCCTCCCCAATCCGGCCGCAGGCAGAGCAGACCCAGACTCAGGAGCGTGCGTCTAGTCAACACCCTTTTATTAAAAACGATTACAAAAAGTTACAGGATACAATAGTTATGTACAACCCAAAAACCTCTTACCAACCACAAACCTCTGGTTTTACAGTGTTACGGCGCCCGGGGGTGGAGGCGATGGCAACCCGTGGGTCCAACGCTCGCTCTGACCCCCACCGACAGCGCAGGTGGAAGCGATCCACCTTCCCACTAACATCCCGCAAGACAGGCAACCTCCCCCCACACAACCCGCTCCAAAAGCCTCATTTTAGGGGGTCCCAGCTGAACCGTGGGGAAAGGAAGGGGAAATGACCGAGGTCCCCTGGCCTGGCAGGACTCATGCCTGGAAGAACGCACCCTGTAGCGATGTTCTGCCTTCCCCAAGCCCAGGCGGTGGGATCAAGTCGAGCAACCAGCTCCTCAAGCGGGACACCAGCACACTGGGTCCACGTTAGAAATGTGCCGGCTTTTCCAGGGAAGGCAGCTGCTGCGGGAGAGGGCCAGGGAGCTGGGACTGCCTGTCAAGTAACGGGAACCTTGAGGCAAGAGGTGGCTTTGAAATCTAACGCGGCTGCACGGTAGATCGGCGGGCTGCTCCAGGTACGCTCCGTCGCTGCAGCCAGGGGTGAAGATAAATGGGGGGATAAACAAGGGAAAGAGGCAGAAGGGGGAATAAACCTTCCCTCGCCCGTCAGGAAGCAGTGAACTTTCTCTCCGTCTCTCCCACGGCCTGGGCAGGAACAGCATAGTTCCCTGCAGGCGATGGGAGAGGGGGACAAGACACGGTATCCCGAGCCTGCTTCACGTGGAAGCCCCATGGCAGGGAAGGAGGCGGCTGCAACGCTTGGCAAAGGTGGGCTGCAAGGAGAGCTGGATGCGACGTGCCCTACGGAGCGCTGGGGGAGCGGCAGGGAGCTGCACGGCCTGAAATCTGGGGTAACGAACAGGCTGGGAGCCCGTGCCACTGCCCGCCAGAGGAAACACAGAAGGGCGCAGCAGTAACAGGAGCCTCTACAGTCCCCACTTCTCCTGGTGGCTTCAGGAGAGCCTGGCAGAGGTGAGGCGCTGGAAGCCACATCCTCGCCTCTGAGGACAGCAGTGGGACAGGGAGAGCTTCCCAGGGCTTGCGCACGTACCAGCACCCTCTGGCCCATGCAGAAGGGCCCGAGCAGGACACCCCTGCCCATGGCGCACAGCCCAGCCCCGCGCTCCTTCCCACCACCACGCTGGGCACGGAGGTGGGACAGGTCAGCAGGACGTGCTGGGGGACACGCAGCACGTCCCCAAACTCTGAGTCCAGCGCCGCCAGCGGGGATACAAAGGAGCGAGCCGGACCCAGCTCCAACAGGAACCAAAACCCAGCAGCTCCCCTGCCCCACTGCCACCGGAGCAGCACGGCCAGCCCGTGCCAGGGACGCGGGGGCCAGCACCACACCAGCCACCGCTGGGAAGCAATGCCAGTCCCACCTGGGAGGGGCGAGGCGATCGCTGCTCTAATAATGGGGCTAAGCTGCTGCCTGGACCTCAGCTGAAAGACCTCATCTATCAGGGACCATTTCAAGCAGCTCTGTTGTTCCCCCGACAGCAACGGAGCCTGGGTGGAGAGAGACCACTGGGGCCGTCCAGTCTGCCTGTGCTCCTGGCCCAGTCGTCACAAGTGCGACAGAGACACACTCTCGACAGTTGCTTTTGTGCAGGGGGCCAGACAGACAGTAACTGGGTCTTTTGCTCTTCTTAAAACACCCAACACATAAACTAGTTTAAAAGAATAATTTTTACCTATTGCTTTTGCTCTTGCCTGCATCAAGTCCCTGCTATCAGGGACAGACCAGCGGGGAGTCCTGCAGACTGCTAGGGGCCACCCTTAGGTGCAATCTTAGCTGCACCTAGGACCCCCAAAAAACCTTGATCCCTACATACAAGCTCTCTGGAGACATGCTGGAAGCTCAGGGTCAGGGGAAGGACAGCTTGTCCTAACCCAAAGACACAACGCCTGCTCTTACCGCTGTCCTCCCCAGCACGGCTCCTCCCCTGGAAGGCTGAGTTGCTGCTTGGCTCCGGGAGCCCAATTCGTCCCAGCCCCGCTGTCCCTTGCCTCACTACTACCCACACGGCTCCCTGAGGTCCGGGCAAGGTCTGCCACTTGTGGTTTCCCCCTTTTGCAGCGATTGCAGAACCAGGATGCCAGCCCTCACTGAAGAGATCACCTGGGTCGCAGCAGGCGGTAATTCCCCTGAACCCATCTCATTCCTCTCCGACCTGCCGCTCCCACTACACGCTCTCAGAGACGGCATTCCTTCTCTTGCAGCTCTGGCTTTCTCCTCCGCAGTGGGACTGCACTAGGATCTTCTCCCAGATGGCTTGATCCTCGGCTCTCACCACCCCTTGCTTGCCATTCACACACCAGCTACGCAATCCACTCACTTTACAGCTTCCTGCCCAACTTACTTTCATTTCCCCCCATCTCCAGACACTGCGGGAAGCTACCAGCTTTGGAGTACAGAGGCAATTTAAGTTACATTTGAAAAAAGAAAGAAAAAGATCTACCTTTAACTGAACCAGAAAGATCGTTCTTCACGTATCCAACCTACGTCTAAAAGCTTCTCCTAGGAACCAAGAAGTTCTCTCTGGTTGCGCTACTCAAAACCACCTTGCCATGCCTACAAGGCAATTGTTGTACCACAGAGTATCCCTCAGGTGGAGTAAAGAGGATCTGAGAGCCACTATCTGGACACAGGGACCTGCAAGCAGTGAGCTGGTGCCGTTCAGCTGCGCCAGCAGCAGTCCTTAAGTCCCATAGATACCTGCGAGTGCATGGGGAGTCTGGGGTAGCATGCTGCTGCGTACAGGTGGACAGTGTTACTCTGAGCATTTATTGCACTGCTTCAAAGAGGTGGAGGAGGAACAGGAGAGAGAGAAAACGCAAGTCATCGTTTCACTTTAGCATCTTCTTTGATCTTCCAGACCATCAGCTCCATGCAAGCTCTGGCATCCTCGCTGGAGTCGTGCCCTTCCACTGGGGACAGAAAGACAAGGATGGCAGTTACCACCTCGGCCCAGGCAGCCCCTCTGCTGCACAGGGGCCGCCTGCTCACAGCACAAAGCACGGAGGAAGGCTTCCCGAGACGAGGTCCTGGCTGACACTGCTGGCCCAGCTGCTCACTGCCCTCTGCCACAGCAACCACAAGTGCATCTGTGATCACCGTGAACCACAGCGATGGATTTAAAGTAGAAGAATTTCCGCTAAACACATTTTTTGCTGGACTTCAACCTGACACCGTTCCCTTGTTTAAATTAAGGGCTGAAGTCCTGCTAGTCTGTAGGCCCTCAGGCTATAGAGTAGGCCTCAATTTCCCCAGCAGTATGGTTACAACGTGCTCAAGGAAGGCAGAAAGGAACATGCTGTGCTTCAAACAGAAAGGTCAATCTCAGTCTGGCAGAGAGAGAAGGGAGGGCATGATACGGCCTTGGCAGTGCTACCTCCGGCCTTCTCACACCACTTCTCTGGTCCCCACTTAGCACAGAGAAGGAAGAAGCAAGTGCTGCTGGCCCTCAGAACAGGGTTCAAACTGAAACTATCTGTGGCAGAGACTTCATATACCGGCCCATTTACAGCTACTGCCAGACACTACGCAGGAAAAAAAAAAGATTAGGAGCAAGAGGATGGGGCTTGGGGAGAGCAGAGGAAGGCAGGTCCAAGGAGCCCACATCCAGGTGGGACGGGACACGAGACTCTCACTATCAGCTCCTCCTTGGTCTCACCATTGTCCTGGATGATGCGCTTGAGGTAGTCTGCCATCAGCGTCCGGAGAGCCCGTTTGTAAGGCAAACCCAGCCGGTGGGGAAAGACGATTGCGGTATCCACCACTGTACCATGGATAAGCTGGAGGGAGGGAGCAGGAAAGAAACATGCTTATTTTCCCTCTCCCACAGGGACGGACACTCCTTAGGATTAACCATGCTAAAGCAATCTTCCGGTCAGCCTCTCAGGCTCTATGTAATGCTGTCACCAAGCTCCAACCCAACCAGTCTTGCAAGAGGCTCTGGCTGAATCAAAGATGACTCCCCCCTTGAAGGGTGCGTGCACGCAGGCTTCCCAGTGCTCTGCCAGCCAACATACCTGCCCTCAAAGCCCTGCCTAACTTTCAAAGCAGCAGAAATTCAGGGCTGATTCAGTTCATATAACTCAAACGACAGGACAGGTCAATCCTTAATACCCTGGCCTGGAGAAGCTGGCATACCTCTGAGAGCGTCTTTCACAATGAAAAACTAAGCCAAGGAACCAGTTGACCCCACAAAGCTTGTAACAGCCTTTCAACTGCTTCTCGAGATGTGGACAGAAGCGGGAAGGATGTGCAAGTCAAAACTGTAGCTAACCCATTGTACATCACACTGCTTCTACAGAAAAGGCCTAACCTTCAAGGTGCAAACCAACCTGAAAACCTCCAGTCCGTCAGCAATGAGTCAACAGGAAGTTTTTAACCAGTACCGGCTTAGCAAGGACGAAATGGGACAAGGAGATCTTGTACTTCTGGGCATAAGGAACTACACAGTGGATGTGAGGCAGGCCCTGGCTGGTCCCATGTCCGGGTCAAAGTGCCCGGGCACACACAAGAGGCAAGAGGTTCGCTGTCCTCTAGGTATGAAGTGTCATCATGCTGGAGGAACTGAGGATGCTGAACAGGTCAACGTGCTACCTGCCCTGCACCAAGGGGCCCTGCAGAGGACCAAAAGGCCACGTCTGACAGAGTCCATAAACATAGGGTAAGCTGGCTTTTTTTTTCAATACTAATTTCTTACTCTCAGGCTAAGACAAGATTAATCCTCTGTTGCCAAGAATACGTGTTCAGTGAGAGCTAAAGGAACATGGATGAAGGCAGTCCCGCATCTTGAGCACAGGAGTAAAACACAAGGTCTAAGAGATAAACCTGTATGCCTGACCAAAAGACGGCTCTGCAAGTCTCGACACAGGATGACTCAGACAGGACCCTGATAATCCAGTCTCCTCGTCTGCCTCGACTCTTCCTAGGCACCAGCTAATGTTGCGTGACAATCCGTAACTTCGTCATTAATAGTTTCATAGCCCAGCTCTGTAAATGCCTGAGAACAGCTGCAGTTTAACAGAAACAACCTGCTACGCTCTTTGGAGTATAAAACTGCCAACGTTATGGATAATCTCTCCTAGACTGCAGTCAAGTTTGGCACCCACCCAGGCACAATGATAATTACTTATGTAGATCAGGAAGACTGAGGAAACAGGATAATATAGCTTTAAATAAAAATTGAAATGCTATCACCATTTGGAGCTTGCCATGGCCATTAGTGAGATGTCGACTTTACTGCCACAGCCTTCAGACATTACGACTTGACATGCCACTGCCTGTCACGCTCTGCTATATTGCTCTCGGGTTCGTTCTCTTGGCAGTGTCTGCGATGCTAAGAGAAAATCATGCCTCTAAGAGGCCAGCGCAGTCATCTTGTGCTGATAAAACTGTAAATAATTTTTTTATGATGATGATGAACTCTCTGAGAGGCTGGGATAAAGGATGCCATGGAGAGGTAAAGCGCTTTGCAGGCATTAAAACCTCCTGCTTCCAAACCATCGCCGTGAGTTGGCAGCCACAGCTTCTTCATCAAAGCAGCTGCATGATAAAGAATGGCTGGAGGAAGTTCTGGCTCGTGAGCATAGACTAAAGACTCAGCTCCTGCTTGCCGCACGCTTTCTTGGTGACCCTGGACAAGCCCCTGGGGATCTATGTTCAGAGTGCAAAGGGAGAGGACACCCCTCCCTCGCAGGACAGCAGAGATGGCTGAGAAATGTGCAGGCTAGACTGACACGGGCCAGGCAGGAAACGAGACAGATAAAAGGTCAAAATAGCTTGATCAAAGTAACACCACAAATCACAGCAAACCAGGCAGAGAACCTCACTCGGAGAAAACAGACATTTTAACATTAGAAGAGAAACCATGAGAATTATCTCCAGTGGCAGAGACAACGAAGAGGCTTGTCCTGTTTCTAAAATAGTTACTGTGGACATCCAAAGGGCACAGGGGACTCCAGAGCCTCCGCTGTTCATGCCCTGACCCTGGCTGAGCACATCTTCAAGCCCATCAAAGGATGCTGACACCAACGGAGGATTCTTGACTATACGGCAGGGGTGAAAGGCAAATGATTTGAGATCAGTCCTTCCAACCAGCCCTGCTCTATTCACCCTCCCCAGTCACCTCTAGAGAGGTCTGTCACCCCAGGCAGCACCAGTCACTAAAAGCTGGACTGACACCATGAGTGACACACATGACCCACTCTTCCACCACAGACAGCTTCCCACTGGCTGAGACAAGACACATCTACTGTGTCCTTCTTGTTCTTGGAAATAAACAGTTCCTAAATTTAAAGGAGACATATAACACACACCAGGGTGGGAAAGAACCAGAGGGAGAGGGAGATGTAAATGCAGGACACATTATTTACCTTTAGTGCAAATAAGTCGCTTTCCAAGCTGTGCCCTATCAATATGGTATCTGCACTGAACATGTTCAGTAGGACGGCTTGGACATCCCGCAGGGTGATACTAGTGTTCTCCAGGTCCTCTTCTGTCACACCTGAGAATCTGCAGAGCAAGAGCGGAAAGGAGGGCTTCCTTCACTAAAGGAACACCTCAAGGCCCAAAGCGTCTCAGCCATTAGGAAGTGGTGGTCAGTGGAGTTTCCACAAGTGCTCCCAGCCATTCCCCCTAAGTTCCTGATTCTGAGCACAGACCTCTGACCCAAGGAAGACCGTCCTTACCTAGTGTTATAGTCCACCACCTTGGTGTCCGGTTTGACGAAGGTGTCATATACCACTTTCAGGTCAGAGTTGATCACAGTTACTCTTGTCAGCTCCAGTCCTTGCTTAGTGTAACACTGCGAGCAACAGAGCAGACATGAAGACAAGTGCATGCCAACCACAGCATGGCATCAATGGAGCCATTCACCGAAGTGCTGCAGCTCCCAAAATGCAGCACATCTAGTGTAGCAAGACCAGCCAGCAAACACTGCTCAATATCAGCCAGCTAGCTACAGCTTTTCAAGGGTGCACGCAGTCCCCAAATGAAACACACATTGCTAGAACTAATTAATAAGAGCTAATTTAAATGTACAGGACCAATATGATTTAGAGTCCACAGCAGAAAAGAAAGAAGATGGTAAGGAAACAGAGCTTTCCTTCAGCCATCTGTATCACACCCTCGGCCTTCCCCAAAAAGCTTCGTTTTGCTTGTGCATTGCCCCTGTCGTTAGGGACCCACCATTTCACAGTCTAATGCGTAGATTCCAGGGTAGCCATCAGTCGTAGGCAACTTCTCAAAAGTCTTCACAAAGCCATCAAGGCTCTCCTTTCGCCCATCATGGACATGTTGCTTAAAAAGGGGGGGAAAAAAAAAAAAAAAAAGACAATTGTTGATGGTAGGAACAAGAATCCAAAAAGTCCACTTCAACAGAACCTCCCACTTAAACAAAAAGATTTTTTTTTAATCATTTCTCAAGGTTAATGAGGAGTAAGTTTTGCCTACCAGTCGGTCTGCGAAGTTCACCGCAACAGCAAATATAGCCATGTGCAACCCTGATTCCAAAGCCACATCAGGGCTAGTGGCATCATATTGACAGCTCACGTAGGAGCAAGACATCACACACCTAGGGACAAGCAGCTTTCAACTTTCAATTCAGAGTAGAATTACTCAGAAAGGGTCACGCTGAGATCTTACACTGATCTGACTCCAGCTGCTGGTTCCTGGTTTAGCTTGTGGCTGAGACATGCCCAGGTGCAGGATTCTAATCCCAGACATTCCTGTTTGAGCATTAGCATCAGGCGTACCGTAGCCCATAGACGGCATGAGAAACTGGTGTAATGAAGTACCAGAAAATGTCAATGTGTGCATACAAATAAAAGCCGCTGTATTCCAAAACCAGGCAGTTCGCAGACGAACAGGAGCTACTGCCTACCAGCACTTGAGGCAATAAATAGAGAACATTTCCAACCACTCTTCATTATCCACAGCTAAAGCTCTAGAATCAACAAGATCCAGCACAGAAGAGCTCCCTGAGCTAGCAGGAAAACTCAGGGAGTGATTTCACGAGTGGCTTAAGCCAATGCAAGACTAAGCCGCTGTTGCGACAGGCACTCCTACTCTCCTCTCCTCTGCGGCCACAGATCCCACCCTACTTGGTCAGCCTGAAAGCCTTCTTTGCAGGGGGAGTTTTAAACTAGATGACTGCAGTGATCCGGTTACCTGCACCACTGCACCAGTGGGGAAGCAGGAACACATAATCGAGGGCAAGGCAGAGGCTGTGACTGCCCTTTTGCCCACTAACATGGTTTTAGGTCAAATTAAACTGCTGCACCACACCCAGAGGCGACGCTCTCTCTCCCTTACTCCCCAGTGGGGTTTTTTTGTTTAAGTTTTGTCTATCCCTAAATCTCAATGTATTTGCGCACAATCACAGCAGCCTGTGCACAGCCTCCTTCATCGTGCTTCTCACAGATCTTACCCTACAAGGAATCAAACTGTACTCGTTCATCTCAGGATAGAAAGGCTGGAGAGATGAGAAACTGAAGCACTTGTGAAGCTAAAACCTGTAGGCAGAGGGATAACCAAAGCAAGGATTTGCATATTTTCCTGCACAGGTTATTACTGCAGGTGCAGCCAGAGTACAGAGAACTGCATCATTTGAAGTTACCGAGGCAGCTGGGCCAACACTGAGTCCAATCTCTTTCTGTATCCAAAGCCAGCACTGCTTAAAGGCT
This sequence comes from Aptenodytes patagonicus, assembly GCF_965638725.1. Taxonomy (NCBI): domain Eukaryota; kingdom Metazoa; phylum Chordata; class Aves; order Sphenisciformes; family Spheniscidae; genus Aptenodytes; species Aptenodytes patagonicus. The sequence continues at coordinate 1,454,896 of NC_134973.1, forward strand.
GCATGGCTCGTTGCTTCCCAGGAGCAAGAAGCCACACTTGTCCATTCTGCATCTATGCCCATGAATCTGACTTTTTTGCTAAAGAAATGGGTAGAGCAGATTACCAGGCCAACAGACAGTAACCATTTCTCTCCCTTGCAGCTTGATCCCTTCCCTCCCTCTGTAATACAATATAACTGGGCAGTTGAAGGAAGGAAAAAATAAAATAAATTAGGTGTTTTTCTACACTAGTTGATGTTCTGCAACTGTCCGATTCTTCCTTGCTGAGAGGAGGGCAGAAAAGTTGCTTCTGTTTTTCAGACCAGAGAACGAAGCAGACTGGGTTATCACAAAGAACAGCAGCTCCAGACTCCTTCGCTCCCGGGGAGCTGCAGGTACGAGCACAGCTCCATCCTGCCATCTCCTGCCACACTGGCTAACTGCAGCATAATCCAGACAGGCACATCTCAAACGTACTTGAAAGGAAAAGACACAGACATACTTTTCTAACCAGCTACGGATCTCGTTCCTTAGAACAGTTTCTTATTACAAATATTTGCTGTTTTCAGTGCCCTCCTCCAAAGCTGAAAGATACTGTGCTCCCCAGTAGCCCAAACATCCCAATATCTCATTGCATACTCTCATCCTGAGCAATCTGTGGACTCCGACCTTAAATCTACCAAAGGATGCTGTGAAACTCGCTCATTTGGATGAGAAAACCAAGAAAGCCAGAACATAGTGATCTGTAGCAGCACAACAACTAGGAGGCAGATGCGAAAGGATGCCTGAGCCCTGGAGCACTGGTGGCATGCTTCATTGAGTAAGAGGCTATTAGAGAGATTGTATGTTTCGTAAAAGGCCATGAGGTTTTATGGTCTACAACAGGCACACAAAAACATGCAGAGAAGTCATGTTTTTATAGCCCCATCAATTTCTCCCGACTTCCCTGCTGGATGTTTTTTGGAACACTGATTAAAAAGAGATCCTAATTTCACATGAAAAAGAAACAGGAGAACTAGCAGCCTGCCTGATCCCATCCATGCTTCAGACTGTGCAGGGCAGGTTTTTAGGGTGCCCATACAGACAATTCTTCCCATTTTAACAAGCCTTGAATTTTGCCTCAGAATTCACTTCCTAGCTCTAGCTTTTGGCCAGAACAAGAAGGGCACACACCTCTCCAAAACCTACAAGCCAGCCTTGCTGGCCCTGTATCGCTTGAGGTCTTTCAAACAGTGGGACAAGAAGGTGCCTTATCACAGACATGCTCTGGGAGCCCCGTCCACTGGACACAACCCTTTTAGATCCCCCCTCACTTGGTTCTGCATCATGCTCCTCTCCCCTGCATGGCAGCTGCCAAATATAAAAATGCCACTGAAACAAGTGACGAGGAGCATCCCCAGAGACCTGAGGGAGAGGCAAAAGATGGATTGCTCCCTTCAGTCAATGGTTCGAGAGGACCAGTGATGCCAGGCTGGGAAGCCAACTCTCCTGTTGCCTAAGGAAGAAAAGAAAAAAAAAAAAAAGCACCTGTGCAAAGGTATCCCAAACAGTGTTCAGCTCTATCAAAGGGCCAAAACTCTATTCCTGCACAGGTTTTTCATTCCGCTTTCTAGTGCTGGGATCCCTTCCCCCCCTCCCTCCTCAAGAGAAGTAATATTTGTGAGTTACAACAGGCTCCTTGGGAAGGTTCCTCCCCTTAATACAACAAAGGGCATGCTGTAAACAGAAAACTAAGAAAAGATTTGGCCTACAGCAGAAAGTTACCTTAGCACGGGCATCTGGGAAAGGAAAAAATGGGAAAGAGGTTTTGGCACACTGTTGTCAAGGCCCTGAGACTGCTCCTTAAAAGGAAATTCCCTATTCCTCACTTCCTCAATGTTTCCCTAAAGAAGTCTGTATCTGAGCTTTTGCTGGGCAGCTTAATCCACTGGCATTTGCTTAGAACAAATGAAACGACCTCCTTCCAGACAACCAAGGAGTCTCCTCCTTCCTGCCAAACATTGGATTTTCCTACCTTTGCATAGCAAAAGATATTTAAGAAGTACTTGTTTTTCACCCTTAAGGGAAGCCACCATTCTTCTAAAGGCTTAAGCAACGATTACACAGCCATCACCACTGTAAGCAGAGGACAAACGTCACTGAGAATAAAAAGGTGTTGCTCAATAACTTACTTTAGCAACCTGGCAGCCTGGTGAACCCACAGCTCCTGAGCAGCAGCTGTAATGAGTTTCCCATCCACCTGGCACTGAAAGAGCAAGAGATAAAAGAGAAGAGTCCTGTTAACAAGAGACCTAAACTTTAGCTCTCACATGCAGAGATATCCTGGATGAGCACAGCAACAATAATGTGTCAAACAAAGGGGAAAAATAAGTATGGATTCGCATGCAGCAATCTAAAGAGTTTAAGTGTCTCATACTCAGCCAGACAAACTCCAGAAGCCACCTGAATGCTTTGATAGAAAACCACAGCAGAGCTCAAACTAGGTTAGTGTCTTGCTGCAAATGAATTCAACCAAGACCAGTAAACTCTCCTGGGCAGTGACAGACATCTAGCGCTCCCAAGTCAGCCTCCTAAAAAAGACTGATTTTTTCAAAAGGCACAGGAAGGTTTGTTTTTTCTTTTACTTTTTTTAAACAGAAAGATGAACCACCTCTGCTCCAGCCCCAGTGTCACATTTTCAGGACTGTACCACTACTCCCCAGCAGCTCTTCGCAAGGCTATTTCAGCAGCAGCAGGGCCACCCAGTGACAAAACTAGGAACTGTCACAACCTGTGAGCACGACAAGCCCCAAAAGCCACAAAACATTCCACAGCAACTCAAACCCGATGTAGACTCTGTGTTTGGAGCTAGAGCACAGCTAGCATGTGACTAAGCCCTCTTTGACGAGATATACCTCTCTGTTTGCGTAGCCTTCCCCAGTGATGGACACACTCCTCTTTGCGAATGCAGTTTCCAGAGGCTGAGACCATGTACTCAGTGCCACAGCGGCAACAAATTCTGCAGGAGGCTTTAAGAGAAGAGAGAAGCAAGAGTCAGGTCACAGAAATCCTTCACCTGTTAAACTTGGCCAAAGCACAAGTAAATCAGAATCACTCAAGCCCCAAACACCAGTGAAACAACTTTTCCTGTTAAAAAGGATTCCAAATGTTGTTTCAAACTCCCATAAAGATATAGCAATCCCTCTGAAAAAGCAGTCCTGTAGCATTTGCCCCCCAAACGCTTCTCAGAGGCAAACATAAGACTCCCTAGTGGGTTTGGTGTGCAACATCAGCTCCAACACAGTTCACATCAACATTTGCTGCATTGTTTCTCCATCCACAGCAAATTACGTTGTACTCTAACACAGTTATTTTAAGAAACAGGATAAATAAGTCATTCTTTGGACACCAGAGCTAATGAAGCCTCGTTTCCAGGGGATCTGTGCCTTGTCACTTCCAAATGACATTCGAGTTCTTCCCGGGCACAGCTTTTCTGTAAGGATTCTCCAGCATCTAAAAACAGGAACACTTACAGCACAGCCTGGCCCACTGAGGGGTCAGTTACAGACTTCTCCCTCCTGTCATCTGTACTTGTACTGCCCACAATTCAGAGAAAGGAGATGCAAAAAGCCACAGTAAAGGAGCTGACTGTCGTGCTTCTGATCTCCACGCAATTCCCTGAGTTCTAGTGTGAGGATTTAAGCTGCTAGCACATTCCCAGCTCTGCATAACACCAGTCTAAACCATTTTTGTCCACTGACCATGGTCGCAGCATTAACAGACTAGCAATAGCTTTAGTTAAATAAGAACAAATTCAAAGATCCTGCAACATCTGCAGGAAACTACAGAAACAGAACCAGGAACATGATCTCAGAATCGTATAAAGGAGCCGGCTGGTTAACTGGAGAAAAGGGCTCTAACAAATACAGTACTTGACAGTACTAGTGTTAATGCAAGACAGCTTTCGCACAGGTTGCTTCAGCAACCACAGGACAAATGTAGACACAAGGTGTTAACATGGATGAGCACTTAACACACTTTAGCAAGGTCTCTCCAAAGAGATGTTCAGAGGAGTGTGGCAAGGCACCTCAAAATATATCCTAAGTATGTGTTTTATCCCTGCTGCATCACAGCCTGCTCTAATCAGCATTTGAGAAGCATAAATCCTGCTACAGGAGTTCAGAAAATTCAGACAGAAGAGGACCCTACCTTGTCCTGAGGAAACCTGGGGGATCATTTTGTCCAGTTGCAAAAAGGGCTTTTGAGAACTACTTGGCCCAGCGCTATCAAGAGATCAAGCAGAAAACTCTGCGATCCAAACCAGCAAAGCATGACCCACCGCAAAACCAGCCTGGCCCAGTGTCAGCCCATACCACACCACAGCAGCAGTTGATATGCACAGAGACACAAAAAAACGCTTCCCCTGGAAGAGGGGAGCGACATCAGATGCTAAACAGGAGCCTCTCTCCAATCAATTCCCTTGCAAAAGCAGCAGCCAGCCTCCAGGTTAGTGCAACGAAGTTGGAGTTAAAACTTGCACTGTGTAAGCAAGTGCAAAACACGTGCCCTCACAGGGGGTGGCCGAAGGCAGCTTGTCCAGGGAAGCAACCTGACCAATTCATATTCGTTGGCAGCAATTAGAAACCTCACTCAGCCTCACAGCCCCACATGCCACAAACTATAAACCTTGTGTCAAAAATAACATTCTCGTGACATGCAAGCTGGAGAAACTCATCCTCTAGAAAGGCAACAGACTTCTGCAGCCACGCTCCTCTCCTCCGCGACCGGCTGGCCTGCAGAGACAGAGGTCACAGCCAAGGAGACCCATCACAACAGGAGCAAATGGCTCCACACTGAGACCACGAACATCTTTATGCAAAAAGACCGTTTGCAAGCAGGACAGATGTCTCCAGTTGTAATGTATCTAGCAAACCTTGCAGAACGAAAGAGCCAGCAGAGCTTACAGTCAATTGTTTTTTTCTCCTCTGCAGTGAAGAGGACCGCGCGACCGGGCTTCTCTGGGTGAGGCATTGGGTAACCATTTTCCTTCAGCTGCTCCTCAGTCATGAGATACTCCTTTAGTCGCCGGTACAAGGCAGCTCCTGCACACAAAGACAATGCTGAAGCCAGATCACTTAAGTAGGGGCTGTTTCTCTTACTGTTTTTTGCTTTATCAAGCCTCCTGGCAGGGAATCCCACTATTTTAAACTTGCTTCCACTGCCTTTGCTCAGGATTGACACAGAAATAGGTGCCAGAGCAGTATTTTTTTACAATCTGGTCATTGGTGCACAAGCTGATTTTTAACCTCTTCAACAACCAGCATAAAGTCTGGAAAACACAGCTGAAACAGAATTCCTCCAAAGGGCCCGTCTTCAGGCCTTTTTGTTACCAAAGTGAGACTTCTCCCATTTTAATGTTTTAAATGCTTTAACTCATAATTTGTAACACAGTCCAAAGAATATCCCTCAAAGGCCACCCACAGCTAACTAAAAAATTCATTGTCAGAAGCTTTCTTCCTGCTGTTGATTTCAGGCTGCTTGTTTCATTTCACAGAATAATTATAACTTCTTGCACTCTGCTCAACATCTCTGCTTTCGCTGCTACGTTAAACCCTTCCAATATTGCTGTGCACCCTTTGATGTTGCTTAGCTGAACTATACAGGCCCTTTTAAGCTTTCTCCATGTCAATTCCTTCTGCTCCGTGGCCTCCCTGTCTCTTCTCTGATCTCCTCAACAATTTGCCTACATCTCTTGGCAACCAAAATACCCATAACCGATTTGAGCCAGCATGAATAATGCTTGTGGCACAACCCTTTGGCTACGATATGACCTTACTATGACATTCGTAAACGTGAAATTGAGCCCTGCAGAGCAGATGGAGATATTTGTAAGTTTGCCGTTTAATCTGACAGGCACATTGTAAAGTACTGCTTCAGGGCAAGAAAGTTAAAGTAAAATCCAGACAGAAATAAAAGCCCAAAAGTCAGTAATACCCAAAACACAAGAGGCAGCTCTGAACAGTTACTGATGCTACATCAAAGCCACGCGAACTACATCAGTGAACTCGCAGCCCAAAGCGGGGAAGCAAGGAAGGCGCTGATCAGTGGCGTAGCATTCACCGAGGGACTCTGCAGCACTGTACTGCCCATAGGAAATAACTCATAACACTGGCCCGCAGGTAAATCACAGCACGTCATGCATCAGCCAGATCCTGCCCTCCCCAGTCACAGCGTTAGACCTCCAGCCATAACCTTACAGGTTACAGCCTCACAGGAGCAGGGTCTTACCTGTTAAATCCTCTGCTCTCAAGCTCCCTGACCGGTTTAGAGTAAAGCTTGTCTTAGCAGCAAGCTTCCCTCCCAGCACAGCTTCATGAGACACCACTTTCTTGTTACTTGTCTCTGCAGCAAGAAGAGGGAAGAAGCGAAACAGGACAGAGATCAGGTACCCAGCTGAGTAAGAGTGACTTCAGTCCTCGAGTTTGGGGCACTACACATCGGCAAAAGGAGGACTGCATTTATGCTCTTCAATTCTTGCTCCGCTCCAGAAATTGGCACATGTAAGGTGGTGGCCTAGCATTTTCATTCCAGTGCTATGGGGAGCTTTCTGTTTGCACTGTCAGCCCACAGCAACTTTTTTTTTAAGGGCAGCAAGGACATTTTTACACTTCCCCTGGAAAGTCTGGTAGTTCTACCTGCTTACTCTGCATAGCAAGCCCTCCTACTGACCAAAAGCAAGAGAGGACTAATCACAGAAGCAACTCGACCCAGCCACATGCTTCACGGTGGCATCACCCACCCACAGCGAGCAGCTTTGTTGTTAGGTCCCTGCAGACCAGACTCCCACGCTGAATCTTTCAACTTCTTTTAGAAAGGAGCTTCAGAGCTCTAGAATATGCTCAGCACATCAGATAATGGCAGATAGGTGCTTTTTACTAATCATTAACTGGCAGCCCTCTCCTAAAGGCCAGCCTCCCAAGTTCAGCTGCTCTGACTAATGGCCATGAAGGTAATGAAGACAGAGGGGAGAAAAGGGAAGAGACCAGGAAAAAAAAAAATTCACAAGAACAGCACAAATTGATTGTTTAATGTACCCTCTCGAGAGCCAATAATGAAATGTCTTAACCCTCTTCGTTTCTCTCTTGAAGCTTAATGTGTGTAACAGATTTCTGTGGTGATGGACGAGTCTATCACTTTGAAGGCATCATGTGAAAGTTACTCCATTAGCGGGGCTTTTCATTTTAAAGAACTTGTGCTAAAAAAAAATCCATGTGGCATTATCTCCATTTAGGTTCAGACAGCCAACAAAGCATTGCAGGACTTGCCTCTTGAAGGCCCATTAAAGCTTGCCAGACTATAAAAAGCTAACTGGAGTTGTTTGCCTTTCAGCATAATGCTTCTGAGAAATGGGTCTGTCTTTTCAACAAGTTTCTCTCCGTGGCTTCTAATCCAAGCAGGGCTCCGATTATTAAACCACAAATGTGGTACGTACTGTTCGTACTGGACGGGGAATTGGGCACTAGGCTTCGGAGCTTCTTTAAGGTGTTCACTGCCACATTCAGGTAGATGTTGCGACTGGTGCTACGTTCATACGCCACCTTCTCTTCTGACAGAGCCTGCAAACAATGCAATTCATTACTACATACTCTCTTTTCCACTACTGCTTTTGGAGTAAAGAAACGTTTGGCTCTTAAAATACAGAATCCAAGTATGACAGGAAAAAAAATTGCCTGTCAAGGAATCGAGTAATAAAGTGGAACATGGCACAAATATATACTCGTTCTGGGGCCTGCTTAGGCGAGTAAGAGAAAAAAAATAATTGTATTTTAAACAAAGTGCTGGAAGAAGCATTTTCGTGTGAAACTTTCCCTGACAGATTAACAAAGCAGTTCTGGAACTGCCTGGGAAAAGCTGTTTTCCCCACTTCAGTGGCACTGCAAGATCTTAACTGGCAAGAAAAGAAAGTTTGGCAAACGGTCACTCCTTGGATGCAACAGGAACATTCCCCCTAGGGAGCTGTGAAGGTGAAATCCCACAAAAGAAATCCTTGTGGCATCTGCTTTGGTCACAAAACACACCACACAATGTCCCGTGTTTACCCAACTAACATTAATGGCCAAAGTTTTCCAATAAAACGCATTACTTTCTCAACTCTGCTTTTGGAAATCCTACTATATTATTCCCTACTGCTAGAAGGCTCCTTAAAGCCTCACAGTTCATAAGCGGCAAGTTTTACCAATGACATCTATCTCAAACACTTACCGCTGCTGAACACTTAGGTTCCAGGAGGTGTTTGCTGCTGTACCAGAGCAAAAGGCCTTTTTGTCCAGCTTGACCATAATGCACATTCCCCTACGTCCCTCTTCCGGGGTTATTAAAAAGATGGTGCATGCTTTCCGAATGAAGGGAAAGATGGGATTTCCTACTGGAAACTCCCCCTGGAATTACATTTTCTGTTGTCCAGTCTGGAATTATTTAATGCCAGTCTCCTCTACAGAACTGTATGTGGATAGGAGAGTTTTCTGGGTTTGCTGCAATTTTAGAAGGTCTTAGCCAAGGCAGAGGATGTTATTCTCTGCTGCAGACTTTATTCATAAGAAACAAGCATCAGTACAGACCTTGTCAAATGCCTCCTGGGAGGAAGAGCAGAATTTCAGGCACTCATCAATGAAGAGATTGAGATATCTTTGACGAATGTTTGTTGGGACTTTAGCACCAAATTCTGTGGGAATAACAGGCCTCTGTAAGCTGGTGCTCTAGAGATGAGACAGAGAGAGAGAGAAAGAGGCTATTCAGGGTTTAAGAAGTATGTTGCTTTGAGACTCTCACATTTCCTGCTACGTTATTAATAGTGGCATGACTTCCTTTCTGAAAATCTGCCCAAAGCTAAACATAACATGCATCATTTTTGGTACTAAAAACACCACTTTAAGCTTTTGTGCCACCTTCAGTATTTGCACTACTTCAAAAAACAACCATGCTTCATTATGCAACTCATCCATGCCAAAGGACTCCCAGTGGCATTAGTCACAACACTACACTTACACATATAAGCATCCCAGACCATGAAAATGATGACGTTTACATTAAGAGATTCAAGATTAGCACGGTACCAAGCACCACGCTTGGACTTGGAGACGTGAACACATGACACCAGTTATGCGCACGACAGACATGGTTTTCTTTTCAGTGCTCTGGCTGTGAAGAGGGAATGGGAGGGCCACTCCCGCCAGGCTAGCAGCCAGCTAAATCATCACGCTTTCTGTGGGATTCCTGTAACTTTACTGCATTGGGTTGTCTTCTTCCTTTTTTAATGCGAATCATGAAAGGATTTCCCCCTTAAATTGAATGACACCATCTTCATGCATAAAAACTGCATGTTGGACCGAGTTATGACCTACCACTGCAGTTTTCCATTTAACACCAGTTTATCCGCCAAATCAACACAATTTGTCTCTTTTTTGGAGAAGAAACCGTATGTTCACCTCTAAACCACCCAATTGTTTTGTCAGTCTTTCTCCATCCCGCCCAAGAGATATCCATAAACCAAACCATCTGCTGCAATCTGTAATAAAAAGAGCTCTACAAAAGATATGAGCATGTTCAAAGGGGAGCAACTGGTCCTACCTCAATGGGAAGCGTGCTCATTTTGCTCATGAGACTTCCACTTTGATGCCCTGTTCAAGGGAATTTGGTCCTTTTCATTACCTATATATATTTTCTCAACTTCTAATATGATACCCTTAAGCACCTCTGTAACACTGGTAAATATTTTATCCTTTCAGTTATTTCTTTTATTTTTAATCAGCTTCAAGTTATATGTTACTATGGTGGCTTTTTGGGTGGGGAAGGAAGAAAATGACTTTTCACTCCTACAGAAATAATCAGAGTATGTTATGACATATCTTGACACAAGGTATCATCAATAAAGGTATCTTTAATCAAGTCCTGGCACTAACCACATTCCTTGCCATCCACACCAGCAAACAGCTTCTTATGCCATCCACATGCTGCTACATGAGGAACTCTATTCTGAATTGTCTTAGCAAGTAAGATGTTTCCCAGTGCCCATGGGGAAAGGAGGGACTCCTTTGCTAAGGAACTCATAGCAAAAGTACCCAAATGCTGGGCAGGTATCCCAGGAGGGGGGGGGGGGGGAGAGAGAGAGAGGTTTTTTCCCCAAATATTAACAGCAGCATGAAGTTTAAATGATCACATTTTAACTATATAGGTCACTGTGGGACATTATTCATAACCACCTTCTTCAGTACGGCCCACAAAGCCCAGGAAGGGCATTAATCCAGCCATGCCTTTTGAACACGAGAGGCTCCAGGTCCCTGACACAAAGAGCTACACACCTAGCCAGACAGCACAACAGACGACTCAAACTGAAGATGAGCGATCAATATTCAAAGAGATCAGAGCAGCACTTAAGTATTTCTATCTTTTTAAGCTCCTACCCCTCAAGTGTTTAATTTTTTATACAATGCTATCGAGGAAAACCACAGGAAGAAACAAACCCATTTAATCAACCTAATCAAAACACCGCTCTTCAGAGAGTGCTAAGTTTGGAGCAGCATGGTTAAACATAGCACCCTCAATGGGGAATGACCAGAAAGATTTCAAATTTCTCTTACCTGTAAGGAGGGAACATGTGCTATCCTTTTCGGCACGATGGTGCTGGTGGTCTTTGAAGCCATCCCAGCTAAGGTGCAAGCCTTCAGAGAAAGGGTGGGTGCTTCAGAGTCATTGGAAGGTGTGACACTCCTGCCAGCAACAGTCGTCTTACTACTCACGAGGCCTGCAAGAAACAGAAAACGTATTTAGGTAGAAATCCTACCACTGAACTTCAAGTTGACAGAATGAACTTACTATAAAAGGCCCATGCTGCAAGATGTGATTTTTTTTGAATGGAAGCCTCAAAGGGATACAAATTGGGTAATTTTACCACCTTCCAGGCAAGGATGAAGGAACCTTCTGCCAGGAAACGTGCCTCATTTCTGTTTGTTTTGGGGTAACTGAGTCAGCAGAGTTTAAAGAGGTAACCCTGTCAGCTACAATGCACTAACTGCCCATCACGTCAGCTCTGAGTCCTTCCAGCTACAAAGGGATACCAATGAGCATTAATTAGTACTTCCCTCCTGTTCGTGCCACCGCTGAAGGCTTGAATGGAAGAGCAAATGAGAAGCAAACGCGCTCCAAGGAAGAAACAGAAAAAGAACAGGCTGAAGTGAGGGAGGCTGGGGGAGACAGACGGGGGAACGGGGCTGTACGTCTGGTCTGTTGCTTTTCAGAACAGGATGGAATTTCTGAGGGGAAAGACCTTCCACTGGTCACTATCAGTGAAGATTCAAGTCACGGTCAATGCTACACATCTCCTGATAGTTTCACATCTGCTTGGGAGAAGTTTAAACAGAAGGCAGTGTCTTTTAACAGGGGGGAGGACAGGACAGCGATCACAAATAACACTGCTGGCTTACTTTGTTTGGCTGCTGTGGAAAGGGCTACATTTGGCACGTGAGCAATCCTCTTCTTTTCTCCTGGCAAAGAAAGAGAGGCCTTTTGAACGGCCACAGCCAGCTGTGCCGCCTGCTGCTGAGCCAGCTGGATCCTCTGGTAACAGACCTCCTGAGCGGTGGGGGGACGGTACGGCCGGATTACAGGCTTGCTCGGGACCTCTGCCTGCACAGACAAAAAGTTTTAGAGCCAGCATGCTCACCTGCTCAATCCCCACCCTCTGGCTTCCATTCACCCAAGAAAGGTCTCTTTTCCTCAACCCCTCTCTGTTAGCAAATAGAGGTTTTTGAGAGGAGAAGATCCCAACCGTCTTCCAGAACAAAATATTTAGTCACCCGCTAAAAAACATGACATTAATGATTCACCCCCAGGCAAGGCCTCCCAGCACTCTGGCATGTTCCTAAATTGGTAGGTGGCATTTGAACTGCTTGTTTAATGGCATGATGTTCCCCATCACCTGTGCCTAACCCACTTCTGGACTCTGTCAATACTCAGCTCTACAGTCTTGCACTAGAAAATGAAGCTAGCCCCATGCTGCCTACTGCATGTTTCTTTTGTTTATATTGCAATGAAAAAGCGATCAACTATTCTCCATTCCCCTTTGCTACACGATGCTGAGTTTTACAGCTCTCTCCCTCTCTGTCTCTCCCATGCTGAAGAACCAGTGCCACCTACCCTTGCATTACACCAGCTCCCCACCTCTCAGCAGCCTTGTTTCAGGTCTCTAGTTCCTGTAACTACTTAAAAGTCTCACATATATGTATTTATGGGATTAGAGCATTACATAAACTGAGCTCTGAATTTTAAATGGGCTCTGCCCCTGCCTACTTCTGGAGGCATTTCACTGCTTCAGCCCTTACTAGCACAAACAAGTTACACATGCGTTTTCTTTGCTGTCCAAATTTAGGTTGCAGGAAAGGTGCCAGAAATTATGTCAGCAAAGAGGGAAGTTTTCTAGCAGCAGAAGTACAAGAGAAGCAGCAGTAGTACAAACTTCTCCACACTACTTAATAACCTTTGAAATCTGAGAAACAGGCCTTCCCTCCTGAAATTTCTTCAGAGAAGGGTGCGCTCGCACAGCCCATGTGTAACATGGCGTTTCCGAGACCGCAAATTGGGGGCAAGCTGGCACCTCCTGCATTCCTGGTGTCTGATGCTGACACCAGCTTCTGGATACCAAACTGAGTGCAGTCAGCCATCAAATTATAATTACAGACTTCCGAGCAGGACAGGACACTAATTTTCTGCCTCACCTTCAATTCCTTTGGTCCATCATTTCCCCCGGCAACTAAACTAGAACTCAGCTCCCTCCCCTTCTGCTTGCTCAGTCCTTGAGCTATGAATCACAAGCAAGACTGAGCAAATACTCGACTTGGAGGGACACAGCAAAGCACGAGCCTCAACTCTGCACATAAAAGCAGCAGTTCAGGTCTCACGGCACCTCCTGAACAGACTTGGCAGCAGCGCCGAGCTGAGATACTCCAGGGAACGCACGTCCCGGTGTGTGCTCACGGCAGCTGCTGCTGAGCACATCAGATCGGTTCTGTTTGCCCATGCAATGGCTGTGCTGGGGCTCACATCTTTGGAAAGCATTTTGGGATCAGCTGTCACATTAAGAGAATGTATTTAAAGATTTGTACATGTCTAAAAGGCACCTATTTACAATAAATATTTGAGTTAATGAATTTCCAACCCATTTGCTTCAGTCTCTTATCTCTTCACTTTGGAAGAAAGGGCCCTTATCAAAACACATGAACTGGCTGAAGATATGTAGTTAAGTAAAATGCATTGTATTGACCTCAGGGCTTCAAATTATTAAAAGCAAAGAAACCCTTTCCATACAGAGAGGAAAGGAAGAACAATTAATTTGGACTACCCAGCTCAAATCAGTGTGTAAGTCTCCACTCTTATCATGCTGGAACATAAAACTGACTAATCTGTGCTCAGCACCTGGAGGGAAACACATTAAACCCTCAGAGAAAACATGAATTAAAATCCCAGTGAGAAAGAAATAAAAAAATCAGAATGTCTTCCTTGCCTTTTTTTTTTTTAATTCTTCTCCTCTGTATTTAAAGTATTTTCACAATTTTGAAAGAAGAGTATCAAACAAGATACTGTTGATGTCTTGGCTGATTCAGAACAGATATAAAGTAATGGTTTTAAACACCTGACAAAATTCCTACAGCTATCTTTTAGGTCCACAAGACAAATGAAAGTACCATCAGACACAGACTGACCTTGTGTCTAGCTAATTTTTATCTAAGTGATTGAATGAAGCTATACTGTAGAAAAATGAACATCTCAATCTATCCCAAGGAGTTCAAGGTGCAGAATCCACTTACTCTTCCACAGCTTACCCTTGGTTTTACAAAAGTTCATTACAGTTTTGCTGCCATTTGTAAAAGATGCCTAAACACGTTTTTCAGAAATCAGAAAGGGGAGGAAAGAAATCTGACACAGACGGATTCCAGCACAAACAACTCGTATGCTGCTGCCTGAACCTGGGACTGCATCATTTTCCAGTGTCATAACAGGACAGAAAATCCTCACTTTAAAGAATCTAAACTTTTGCTTCTAAGAGCTGCACTTACATTTCCTTGTTTGACAAGATGAGAGATCCTTCTTTTTTGGCCAGGAAACAAGGTAGTTAAATTATCTTCTGTCTTTTCTTCATTTCCTTCCTCTTTGGATAGCTGGAAAACAAAAGAACAAGCTTCCAAAACTGAATAGACTTGAAGATCCCTCTCAATGAGGAGATCTGAAAAGTCTCTTTTTGGGTTAACAGAAAGTCCTTGCAGGTGGCAGGTGAGAACAACACGTGGTCAGCTGCTGAACTACTAAAACAAACCTTGCTTTGAACCCAAGAGCCACCAACGAAGCCAGCGAACAGCAGCATTACAGTTCCCACCCAAGCAGTCACTCCACGAGTGCACTGCTGTGCACTTGGCAGCACTGGCATGATTCAGGACAGCCCCTCCCTGCCACGAGAGACTTGAACACCCTTCTCCTGCCAGCCGCTCACACACCTCACACCTTTCATGGCATTCTTAAAATCCAGGGGGGTTTGGGTTGGGTTTTTTTGGTAAGAATTTGGGAGCTGACTCATTTCTGCTCTTGCATAACGTGCTGCCAGAGCAGGTCCTGAAAACCTGCTCGACGCCAAACCACGGTGCCCCCACTCCACGTTTAGGGAAACGTTTCTCTGCAGTTTTATCCACAGCCGTGTCTGCAGAAAGACTGTGGTGACAAATCCCCAGGTCACACACTTGTACGGCCAGAAACCCAGGAAGAAGTAACAGCACCTCCCCAGCTAAAGCTACTTCTGAGCTAACATCTCAGACTTGCTGCCAGGGGGGCAGGGGAACCACTTTAAAACCTTCTTTGAATTTGACTCGGCTGTTCATTTATACAAAACCCACTTCACAAGTTTATTTTTCAAAACTCTAGCTGCTCTCCAGTCAATCTTGCTTTCAGTTTTCCAACACAATCCCTGGCAAAGCTCTGAGCAAAGACAAACCTGACGATCTCTTAGAAATTCAGCGACAGAGCTGAAGGCTGGATTTGGGGATAAGCTTAGACTCCACTTAGGCTGAGCTTGTGTTCATCACCACAAGGGCATTCTGGATGAGCACTTCACACTGAATCACTTCGCTCTCTAGGCACTCAGTAAGTCTGTTAATTCAGTTACATCCCTAATAAACTCTCTCACAAAGTGATCCTTCCTGGTGGAAACGTACCGCACTGCCCACATGTACCTTCCCTCCGGACTAGCACATTGCTGAGACCAAACCACACAAGCTCCATCTACAAAATCATTCCATAAACAAAAAAATTCCCCGTGACCAATCCCACCTGCCAGAAACGCAGCGGGGAAGCAAGTACCTACTTACAAACACCCACCTCGCAAAAAAAGGACCCCTCAGCTGCAATGCTTGTTCCTCCCTTTCCAAAACAGGGGGAAATTAAAATTTGAGTGCAGGGATATAAGGTAAAGCACGTGCAAAGGAAACACACGTGGCTGCTGACAGCTGATCATTGCCACTCCATGCCAGAATTAACTGTTTGCAGTGAGTGGAAGGCCCTGGTTCAGCACTTTCTGAATTCAGTCCATTTTGAATCATTCCGTATTTGGAAAGCTCTAAATGGATTAATATTTCCCACTACAGATTGCATGCCCTTATACTGTTTTCACTTAAACCAGGCAATTTGAAGAAACAAAGCCAAAAATAACGCGCTCATTCCTAGCTGGGAATTACACTAAACACTGAAGACAGCAAGCTGAATTTTAAACAAGCAAAATCAAGTAATGCTTAATAGTTCAGAAGAAAATCATTACACACAACTGCTTTATATAGTTTCTTCTACCAAGGCATTTCATACAAGTGTAAAAAAGGTCTTTACTTGTCAGCAACACAGACTTCTCTCAGAAAGATCGGGGACATTATTGCAACAGAGTGTTCAGCAAAAAGCGTTAATAGTCCAGCTATCCTTTTCAAAAGATGAGGTCTCCTCCCCACGCTGCAGATCTCAGCTCACTTTGTCCTCCACACACAGACGGTCATGAATGGAAGAATTTTGTTCACGGCCACTTCACCCACCCAACTAACAAATGCCTGAAAACCAGCACCAATTCCTGATGCCACTTTTAGAATAAAAGTCAACAAACAACCAGGAGAAATTGGCTTTCCACCATGCAGTCACGTGGTTCCTGCTGCATTCGCCCTGCCCCTCCTTCAGATCAATAATCCCAGAGGGAGTCTTGCTGTGTTTGAAGGGGCCTAAACTGGACCACACTGGAAGCCCTGATGGAGTCCCAGTACCTCCATTATCTTTTGGACACAGGACAGCTGCAGCTGAAGCCACTCAGTAATTCCTTGGATAGATGCACTCGGCCTTTGGCACCCTCTGTCCCCCCGCGCACAGAGGGCACCTGATTTTGTCACTTTGCCCCACACTAAGCCCCCCAGGTAATACGGCTGGCTCAGCGACCCCGGTACCTCTGCACTGCAGTCAGATGTGCCAGACAGACAGCGCTAGAGACAGGTTTGGGGCGTTTTCTCAGTGTTGCCAAATTTGTCACCTTTTTCTTTTTTTAAAGCTCTTCCCAATCCAATCCGCTGAACACCTGCTCTGTACGCAAGCAAAATCATCCCAACCAGAAAACCTGGGCGTGCTGGGTTGGACAGCAAGTCAAACAATCCTGCCCATGCACAGGCAGCCGCTCCCGGGATCGAGGGTTTGCTCTTGCTGCCCAGTCGAACTCGGATGTCAGAAGATGAAGGACGAGTTTTGTCTGTTCCTACTTCCCTGCCTCAGAGGCTGTCAGAGGATCACTGCCAGCAGCTGCTTTCTAGCCTTTTACACTTGCTCCGTTCTGTTTTAATCTTGGAAAATGAGCTTCTTGCATCCTCTGGGGACCACCTCACAGTCACTGGCAGAAGCCTTTTTATGTAAATGCTGTCTTTTTACCTCCTTATTCTGAAACCCCTCGTACCTTTTGAAGAAATTTTACCCTCCATTTCTTATTTGCACCACCTACAAGATATCCAGAGATCCTCGTAAAATATCTGCAGTATGCATTTAAAATAGAAAACAGTAATTTGGGGAGTCTCCAAAGCGTTCAGTGCCAACTACATCGACTTACACCAACACATTGTCCTGGTTCTACCTGCCACCACGTTCCGTAAACTATGCTGCAACAAGAAGGCATCGCCCAGATTAGCAAACTTAGATTAGCTTTGAAACACACACAACATACTCTCTGAAGCCTTTTCTCCAGTCATCCAGGCCACCATGGTTCTTAGGCCAGATGGAGACAGAAGTAACTGATAACCCTGAAAGCTAAAGGCCTTCCACACAAAATGTAATTGAATCCTTACATTTCACAGCAGCTTTCAATCCAGGAGGTAAATTCAAGTGCAAACTCTTCAAAGCACTCAGTCATGACAAGGACGAGATTCTTCCAACATATGGAGTCCCCCTCTGTAGCCCTCTTCAGCTACTTGAAATAAGCAACACCACTAAACTAAACCAGAATCCTTTCACATTTAGATGTGAGAGAACCAACCAACCAAACCAGCATTACCTGTTTCCCCAGCCTTCCCTTGTCTTCAGTTTTCACATCTGTAGATTCATTAAAAATCCTGAGACACTCTTCCATTGGATCTGACTCAAAGTCCAAGTCTTTCTCAAGGATGGAATAATCAATGTCATCAGATGTTGAGGAAGATGACGACGACTTTGACAATTTAGAGCGCTTCACTTTCTTTGTCCCTTCATTTTCATTCTCAGAGTCTGAACCACAGTCATCAACATCTGAGTCTGAGCTCACGCCAAGTAACGTGGATGGTAAAGGCCGGCCTTTGTCATCATCATCTCCACTCTCATCGCCAAACAGGTCAACATGACTCAAACTCTGCTGCTTCCGACCCTTCTTTGGATCTCCTTTTTCTGTAGAACTGACCTTTTCTTTCTTTCGCTCCAGTGCTGGAGTCTTGGTCCCCTTCTCTTTGTTTTTACGATCACAGGTTTCCTTACCATTTTTCACGTCAGCTGTTTTCAGCTTGGAGTCTTTCTTGCTGCTCCCCAGCTTCTCCATACTAGAGCCTTTGATGACACCCTCACTCTTGCTTTTCCCTGAACTACTGCTGATGGACTTGGATTTTTCTTTCTTAAGCCCATCCACTTTTTCTGACTTTTGTTTTTCAGGTTTCTTTAAACTCACATCGGTTTTCACTTTGACACTTTTATCTTTGCAGTTTTTCTCTTCGTTCTTGGTTTTTAATTTGTCTTCTTTCTTGAGCACTTTGTCTTTTTCTGTATTTTTACTTTTCTCCTTCTTACCAACCTCATTGAGGCTAGGTGTTTTACTAACATCCGATTTCTTCCTTTTCATTTTGTCTTTTGAGTCTTTGTTTTTATTTTCAATTTCCTGGTCGTTTTTACCAGAACATAATTTTGCTGCTTTTGCATTCTTGTCTGGTAAGTTTTTAGAAAGACTTTTCTGTGAACTTGGAAGGTCTTCCACGCCATATTGTGCTGCCGCTTCTTTGCTAACCTGGGAAGCAAAGTCATCCAGTTTGGTGCTCTGCTCTTTGTTGGATAACCCATCATTTGATTCACTTTCAGAACCAGCTTTTGATTGTGAACTAACGGAAGTTGGCTTATATTCCACATCAGCCTCATCTTCAGAGGAAGAGAACCTGGCACACACTTCATAGTCATCGGGTACTTCACAGAGCTTCTTTCGCGATGGAGAATAAGATTCGTCATAACTAGACACCCTACCCCTTTTAGACCCCTTTGGCTCCTTTGTTGTGGCTTTGCTCAAAAGCCTGGCTGAGTAATTTGAAAGTGGGTCATATTCCAAGTCTGTGGAAGGCTTAGAGTCATCAATCACATATTTATTGTTAGTGACAGTGCTACTGTATTTTTTATTCTGTACTACAGCCTTGGGAACATATTCCAGTGAGCTACCTTTAGATCGGGAAGTATCCAAAGTGTATTTACTTGACCGGCTAGCAGCAGCGAGAGGAGTAGGGTTGTAGTCCGAGTTATTATTAAAGTTGTAGCTACCTGGATTATATTCTAAGGAGGTAAATGAATCGTTTTGTGTCCCAACAGCTGATACAGGCGTATTCGAAATGAGCGAGGAGGCCTCTGAAGCACTGAACTCCTTTGTCGTTTCTAGCAGCTCCTCATACTTTTTCTGCTCTCTCTCAACTTCATTTTTGACTGCCTCAATGGCCTTGTTGACCAGCTCCAGCTCCAGAATACCGGGTGTCACATCTGTAATGTCAGCCAGAGCACCATCCTCCGCCTCCAGCGAGGGCCTTGGAAGCTCTGGATTGTAGGGATCATAGCCTCGTTCTGTAAAAGAGAAGGAAAAAATAATTTACTGCCAGCAATTTAGGTGAAATTTTCTTTGGAGTAAAATTTAAAGAAGGTCTTTTTAAGGTCTGCTCTTATCAAAACCCAATACTGAAAGACTACCAAAAGCCACGCTCTCGGCACCACAGAATAGACGTTTGATACCAAAAGCCACCAGTGACACACTGGCCAGCGGCAGCTGTGTGGCTAGACTAGATTTTACAAACTATTCCTGGGCCTTAAGGACTAAAGATCTATTAACAAAGTGCTTTTATTACTCATGGAAAAGCTCTATAAATTAAATATTCTTCCAGGCACCAAAGAATAATCACTGTATTAGGAGCAAGAGAAGCTGAGTATGCACAGAATTATCTGCTTAATTCAATGAAGCGACCAAGGGAGGAAAGAGGATTCCAGTACAAAAAACTGTGGATTAGGTTCTCATTTATCAATGCCAATGCCTACAGCCCACCGCAAGCCTCCAATATTCCTCAAAGCTCAGTATTTCTCACAGCAGCTGCAGGAAAACCAGTCTTATTTGGACTGACAAACTGAGCGCTGCTAATACGAAAAAACTACAGGTCCAAAGGCAACACAACTCAACCACACAGAACAACCACCAAGCCAGGAACATTAAACACCCAGAACATTTCTCTTTCCTGACATTTGTCTTTTCAGACAAGTCCCTTGGGTGGCCTCTCTTACACAGGCATTTCTCGAACTACGAACAGAGGATACGCTGTGACCACGCAGCGCGGCTCTTCTGACCACAGCTCTGCAGAAGAGCTTTTAGTGGGTGATGGTCCACCCTATGGAACAATACGGAAAGGCTAAAGCAACGCATCCAAGGGACAGCTTGCAACTGGAGAGTCCATTAAAGCTCATCGTGTAACGTTCATCTTGAAAAGGACATGGCAGCAGTTGTCACAAGTATAAACACTCTCTACTTTCTGCCACGGTGTTCCAAACTCTCCCACCCACCTTTCCAACTCATGGTGAAAAGGAAGGTAGAAGGACATGCTTCACGCACGTGTGCAGAGTGACAGGCAACCTGCTTGCCAAAGAACAGGCAGGAAAACAACTTCACCTTGAAAAATTAGACTGGTAATAGAGGAACTCAGCAATAAAGATGACTGCATTTAGCAAGCTAACAGAGCTACAGGTAAGTTAATGGCTGCTTTTTTACTTTGAACAGTTTTCAATCCTTGTTTTACCACAGTGTCTCTGGATGCTGCTGTTCCAGAGGAACTTTTTGTTCTTTCCTAGAAGAATAGTAGTAAAACTGGCTTTCCAACATGAATATGTAGAAGGACAAAACAATAAGCAGAGACATAAAACATAGCAAAAAACCCAACCTCTCAGGCCTAACAGGTATGAGAGGATTTCTTAGCCAGAAACGAACAGTGCTTACAGGAGTCATTTCTACCATTCTCACAAGACTGAGTTTTTTCTTGGATTTTTTTTTTTTTTTTTGGAGAAGATCCACGAATGCACAGCTCCCTTTGGTAATAAGAAAAGAACCTGTCTAGCAGTTGGCAGAACTAGCCTCCAAGCAAGCAGAATAATAGAGACTGGGTTAAAATAAAGGCAGTGGTTTCATAAAACACTTTTCACCCCCTTGGGTTCGCAAAGTTTTTTTCCAAACCAATTAGCTCCTGATTGAGCAGGGACTCTGGGCAATGGCAGCATGATGTCACCATCTTCCAACAGGCTGAGCTGTGCTCAGGACCAGAAATGTGGGGAAAAAGGAACAAGGGGATATATTTCTATAACTAGCTCCCCCGCCACCTATTGCAAAGTGCTTTACAACCAAGCCACAAAGAGCATTTCCAAAACTAGTGTCTGCACTTCCCTATTACGACGCCCAGCACAGCTCGCACCCTGGGGGAGAGAGGGAGGGAGAAGGTGGCAAACCAGAGCATCTCAGCAGATGGTGTACCAGACAGACTGATATCCAGAGCCTCGTTAGAAAAAGAAACCACAAAGAAACACAGGTAACTAGGAAGAAACAGGAACAAGCCTAGATGCAAACAGCATCATCATCAAGGCTAGTATATAAAAAAAGATTATCAAAATAATTAGGTATAAATATTAGCCTAACAGCTGATAAAGAACAGAGAGCCCTCCATACCCACCACCTCATTTCTCACCACTTTGCAAAACATCCACTCCATAGTGGTACAGAGGACCAGTGCAGTGAAGTCTGGAGGAGTCGGCTATTACCCTCTAACTCAAGATGGAGACCTAAAATTTAGCACAAGCGCTGTTAAGGGAACAGCTGAAAGCCTGGTAATTTGTGCAGAGCTAAGTAGTAGGTGGCCTATAAACAAACAGAGGCGAGAGCACAGAGTCTGGATCTAAAGACTTGACAAAATAAAAAAACCCATTACCACACCAAAAAAACCCCAAACCCCCAAACTACACAAAAGACATCTTGTCCACGCAGAAAACTATTTTAAATATATCAGGATACAGCAAAAGTAGAAGACAACCTAAGCACAGATCTGGTGTCTGATTCTTTGCCGTTCATCTACAGTATAAAGCTAATTTGCACATTTTCTTTCAATGGAGTGACCGGATGTAAAAATACATTATAATCTCTGAGAATGCCAGCAGGCTTTGAGATATTGCCATGAAAGAGCTCTTTTGTAGGTGTGTAGGAGGCCTGATGGATTACCCAAGCGCCGCTGATCAAAGGCTGCCTTTTCCATGAAAGACACTTGTGTAAGTGGGCTCCACCACACTTATCAGGTCTGTCACCTTTGGCCACGATGCATTTACAGATAATGTAGTGGAAACACAAGCAGAAGGGAATTTTATTTTTTTATACACACACACACACACACACAGATCGGTATATGGCTCTCCATATCTAAGTCCCCAAAGTCAGAGAAATTAAATATGCTATCTCAAATCAGGCCACCTTTCACATGCCTCATTATACTCCTAGGAACCTAGGAAAGGATCAGATCTCTGGGCGACCGGGCCCAGTCCCACGCAGGCAGGCACCCAGCTACACCCACACCCCCCTTCCTACAACCTGGGTACAAGATTCAAAGGAGTCTTCTTCAGCTTTTGCATTTATTCCTCTCCACTTCAAACACTACTATGAATACCCATGGTGTAAAGAAAGATTACTACAAGATGAACTACACTGGTTTTGCTATTCTGATAGACAAGATGCCTGCAGTATTTCTGCTGAAGCAAAATGAGTAAGTGAGAGGCACCACATAGTGAAATAACTCTTTTTGGATGGATGTAAGATTGAGAGTCTACACTGTCCTTTGAGAATCATGAGATAATGAGACTTGAGATGACAACTCCTTATAGGATTGTGAACTCAACTGCTATCAGGACACTCTTTAAAATACATTAATTTATTAAAATAGTTTGCACCTCAGACATATGAAATAGTCCTTCTGAGACACAAAAAGGTGAAGTTAACCAACACTATACAAAACAAGTTATTAATAATTTACATAGGACCTCAGCGAACAATTTATTTAACCTAGAACTACGTTCGAATATACCAAAATGAACTGCACTTAAATCAGCCATTTCAGCACAGAGAATACAGAAGCGTAAAACAAGATTCTTCCAAAAAAACAAGGTTGATTGTTTTTTTTCCTGGTTACAGTCATGTTAGTTCTGGGAAACGAGGCCTCAGTTCTGAGGCGGAGCTGTTTTATTACAGAGCTTCTATAAGCTAGCGACTCCTTGCTGTACACTGGTCCTTCTAGTTTGTGCAACAGGCGAAGGCAGTAAACAAAGGCTGACGTTAAACGAATAATGGGAGTACAAGGTCACCTGTTTGATGTTAAAACTTACTTTACAGTGAATCATTCTGGAGAAAAAGATGTCTTTTTTTCTCAAGCACCCTACCAGAACACATACTTCAGATGCTTTAAATACAGAAAAGCCCGAACGTATGACGGGTACTGGTCGTTGTAAACCTGCAGGTTTTGGAAGAGGAGTCAAGCTCTTGCATGCACGTGGGACATGGATGACAACTACCTTCCTTCCAGATATAACACAGAGTTGCTAAGCAGCAGCAGCTGCTGCTGCTGCTAAACAAAAGGGAGACAAAAATTAGAAACTTTCAAATTTACAGCAATTCGGATCTCAAAATGGAAGGTTTGCTGGCCAAGCTGCAGAGGGACCAGCACAGGCCAAAAGACAGCAAACATTTTCAAGACCCGCTGCTGCTGAAGTCACCCATTTTCCTGGGTCACCTGGAGCTGGCAACAAAAGGTGCATTCATCGGGAGATGGGGAAGGTGAAAGCTGTTGGGAGACCCCTTTGGAGGAAGAAAAAAAAAAGGCATTTTTATTTTAACGTCATCAGAACAGCTTTATTAGCTTAACAGCTTGCCTGTGTTTACAGTGCCAGTACTTAGCAAATGGACAGCCTTTGCGATTACAGAAAAATTATCACCATTGGAAAATTATTTTAAGCTTTTCATTTAATGCTTCACAGAAGAGACAGTGGTTTCTCAAGAACAAAATGTTTCAGAAAGGCTTTACCAGCAGGCTGAGTTTTGCTACTCTTCAGAATTAAACAGCGCAAAAGAAATGGCAGTTTTTGGCGCAGACCTCATTTACGCCCAAAGCAAATTTCCAACGATTATTTTAACAATAATATTCAACCACTTGGAAATAATTAACACTGAGATTTAAAATAGTACATTTCAAATAATTATCCACAGTAAATGGGTTAGGAGGGCAGGTAAGAGGAGCCAAGAGAAACGTTTCTTCCACTCTAAATATAACCTTAGTCCTAATGAGTTTTTTTACTCCTTCTTTCTCTTTTTAAATACTAAACTTATTTATTAAAATTAAGTAATAAAATCATAAATAACCGTGTGCTCGTCTAAGAACGTAAGGGAAGCAAGGTTTGAGAGGTATTAACAGCCAGACTAGTCCAAGCTGGCCTCTCCCTGTGCACCCCACTCCTTGCGTTTGTCACTCCACGAGAGGTATTTGATGCCACAGCGTCAAAGCACATCATGAACCAACAGAGTCATTTCTTCAGTGGAAAAAAGGAAGCGAATACGAGAAAAGAAAGTCTTATATTAGCAAGGCTGAAAAGAGTTTGAACAGTCATCCATCACACTGCGGTATTTTTAAACCTGCCGTGACAAAGCCTCTTTAAGTTTGGGGTATGGTTTCAAACAGACGTTGCCAGCCAACGTAACTGCTCGGTGCCACCAGAGGACCGTGCCGGTGGGTTGAACTGGTTGACCAGGGGGTTCACCGGAGGGCATCACAACCAGCATAAGGAGGGGTGGATCACACCAAGGGACAAGAGCAGCCAGACATCATCCTTGTACAAGCCATAAGCCGTTTTCTCAGCTCAGCTCAGCCGCCCGAGACTGCTGACATGCTGGGGCCGGAGAAGAGACACGGACCAGCCCGAGTGGGTTCAATCCAGCAAGGGAGCAGCTCCAACATGGGCCGTGTCACTCCCGAGCAGGCAGCATTATCAGGGAACCACTCACTGGGGTAGGAAACTCACTTTGACAGGACGACATTAGCCCCTCAAAGCAGCTCAGACAGCAATGTCCAGAGAAACAGTACACACCTCCTAATTTTATTCAAGAAAATGCAATTTTGTGCAGTTTTGCCTCTGGCGCAGCAGAAGAGGCATCTAAAAGGTCCTCAAGCCTACTAAATATGGTAGCTTCACCCTCTTGATAGCCTCACAGACGGTCCTGGAGGACAGCTGGGACCGCCACTGCTTCACACAGCAACACTAGTTAAACCCAAGGATGCAAAAGCCAGGACGAGATGGTCTGGCCCATGCAAAAGCCATCATATACATTCCTCTATTGCCACAGTGATGTACGGTCCCATCCGCTCCAGTGCTAACACAACAGCGGTAGGCAAAGAGCATCAGACGCATGTCAAGATCTGTGATAAACGTAATGTTTTCCTAAGGGGAAATCACACCATCGGTACATTTCTCCCATAACCTAGGAAGAAACGTGAGAAAACTGGTGTGTTTGCCAGGAGAGGGGCAGAAAGCAAAGGCTGGCACCCCAAATATCACGATTGCTCCCCAGGCTGCTACCCCGACCCCACAGCCTGCCACCACACAGGCTAGAAGGCGTCTCACCGTTTTAAAATCGATGATACATTAATCTGGATATTCAATGTTTGGATTCTTTGGAGATCTTTCCATTCCCTCTCTCATTTTAGCTTTAAAGTTATTCCTCAATATACAAGAAAAGTTGAAATTCTGTTTGGGGGGAAAAAAAAAACAAACACAACAGAGACTTATTTTTTTCTGTTTCCGAGAAAAAGACAAACCAGAAAACATTTCCACATCTCCTGTACAAGTGCTAGGTAAAAGTAAAGATCTACTCCAAAACTCAATTGGTAGAGCAAGTCTTCTTTTCAAAGAAGCAGAAGAAAAAAAGAAATACTTCAAGTATTCTGCTGTCTTCTTTTCTCTCTATTTAACTCCGCCTTGAAAACTTACTTTGACCGGCACGGTCAAAAGCACTAACACTACTCCTCACCCACCAGTCCCTTAATTTTCCAGTCTTTCTCTGGCTTGCTCACGATAAGTTATCTTCTCAACACCTGTCTTATTTCTTTAACTATTTTGGGTGAAGAATTCCCGTTTAAGAAAAAAAGCCAACAGTATTTCAATACAGTTCACAACTGGACACTTTGAAAAACAAAGTTAAAAACTAAAGAAAAGCACCTTTCAAGCTATATTACATTTAAAAACTTCAGCTGTGACTTACGAAGGATTAAAACCAAAACTTAAACTGGTTTTAAAACCTGTCTGGCTTTAGTTAACTCAAAAGCTGGAATTAATACTTTGCAGCTCCTTTACGACTCAGACATCTGCAGTTCCGCAGACTCTTTTAACCAGCTAACTTAACGCACTTCCCAATTCTCAGCACACATCCTCTCTTTAACAAAAAGGCTAGATCTCACAGAGAAATGAAAATCCTGTGCAGCTAAACCCTCCAAAGCAGAACTGAGTTTTTTGCATAGTCCATATATTTCAGCAGCAGATGCAACCCTGAGGTCCAAAGCCTCACGTTAAATGAATGGCTAACACGTGAAAGCCTCTCTGGAGAAGGCACTTCTCTCACAAGCTGCTTCTTCACGTACTGCAACTCACACAAAAACACAAGTTCACTCCACAGTAAGTCAAAAACTTCAAAGAATTACCTGAGCTCCCCGCGGTTAATAAATATTGCAGATATTTGTTCATGCTGTACTTGAGGCTTTTAATATCTGCTTGGTACTGCTAAGACACTCCGGCAAAGGCTTATGGCACAATACCGCTGACCATGTGCTGACACAGCACTTTCTGGGCTGCAGAGATAATTAGGGCAGGACTTACCAACCCCAAGTCCCGCCTTCACCCTCATTTACTCCCAAGTCGGACTGGGTTTTACTCAAGGGTTTGCAGGGGCTTTTTGACCGTTTTCTTCTTTCCTAGTGCTACTGCTATCATCTTGGGGGATTTTTTGACATCTTACTTTCCCCACTCTCCAACCATACACATTGCTTTTTACTTGATTTGAGCAACGCAAGTTGGCAAGCACAGCGGTTTCCCAAACAGCGATCCCCAGGGTTGTGGTAAGCGATCCCCTCGTCCCGCCGGGCCCCCCCAGCAGCACGCTCCCCAGCCGGAGCCCAATGCCACCCCACGCTCAGTCCCAGCGGGGAAGGAGGCTGCAGGGCAGGGAGACGACCCGGCCCTGCCTGTCGGTGCGTGCCTGCCTGCAGCCCAGCGCTGCTGCCTCTCCGGTATTACGTGAGCTGACACGCCGCCCCGACGCCTCCGACCCACCTCGCCCGGCACAGGGCAGCCAGGGGAAAGAGGTTTGGGAAACCCTGGACTAGTGAACTGTGCTTCCCACTTCTCCAGCGCTAACGCAGCACTGGGGTGTGTGACTAGAGGAAAAGTAAAAAAAATAAATCAGAGGAAGTGTTTAAATGTCAGGTAAGATATTCCACACTGGAGAGAGAAATCCTGCACGAGCAGACAAAGGGCTCCTGTGGCGGGCAGAGGGGAGCCTGGGGAGCTCGCAAATGCCAGCACAAGGCTAGTGCCTCGGACAGCCAAGCAGGTTGCGGCACCTTTAGCCTTCAAAATCCTTCCGGCTTGACAGGGAAGATTTGCTCCCACCTCCTGCTTTTCACATGTCTGTAACTGGAGCGAGGAAGTGCCACGTGCAAGCTCGGGGCCGAGTCTCCCCACAGCCACACTACCACTTGCAGAAAGACCAAAAATCGGAAGTGCCCTGCCAGCCCACACTGAAATCCCGACACATAAAGCAGCTGCACCTGCCCACCCACAGGAAAACTGCCGTAACTGACAATTTAGTTAAATTACAAGAAATCCCTAACCACTGGGAAGCCATGACATTGATTTACATGAAAAGACACGTCCTGACCTTACCGTCAAGTGGGTTTTCTATTCTTAATTTCAAAACTCAGTTAAAAAAACATCCACCGGCGACATTTTGGTAATTACTGTCCTAAACACAAATTGGGGGGGGGGGGGGGGGAAGCAGTCTTAGCAATGCCCCCTGCACGTCATTCATGGACTAGAGCACCCAACATCAAACCACCCAATTTCTTCTCTTGGTGAAGAAATACCAAAGGCAGTTCAGAAGTTTCCATTTCTGCTCATTCAATTTCCCTGTAGCAAATACAGTAATAAAAGCTCTTTCCTACAAGAAGCTGATCTTGCACAACATCAGCTACAGGAAGGAAAACGCATCTCTTAAAGACTTTTTTTGATCCTTTCTACAAACGGCGTGAACCTGCACTGCACTGTAAGTAATACAAAGGCAATCCCAGACAGTGCAGAGAGGCTGCTCCCACCAAACACCACTAAGTTTAATGCGCAGCCCCTCAGCAATGTGCTGACAGGGGAAGACGACAATGGCCTCAATCCTATGGTGGCGCATGGGCTGAGGATGATTCAAGTTGGGTTTTAACATTTAAAGAGACGCTTTAGGTTTTACCAAGTATCATTTTGCACAGTGTTTTATATACAAGTCACTGCCATCCCATGTGGTTGCTTTTCGGCTGAAGACTTTGAAGAAGGGAGAGGTGAAGTGCCTTCCTGCATCAGTCACAGGATCAACAGAGTTAAAGCTGGGGAGATAAGCCCAAGGATTTCTCCCCACCTGACCTGGGCAAACAGGAACCAAACAGTGTTACAGCGGCTTACTTGTGGGCTGGGTAGCGTAAACCACCCAGAGGCAAAAAACTCAGTTGCTGGACGGTACCATACAAACCCATCCAGTCACCTTTCAAAGATGCAATCTAGACCTAATCTGCAAAGCCTTGCCCATCCAAATAGAAAATCCACGCAGCAAGAAAACCGCTCCACAAGCTTTGGACCATACCAGAAAGCTGCCGAGCAATTGTTAGTACGCACCACTCTAGAATAAAGTATTTCAAGGCAGGGTGCTGAAAGCCTTGCTCTTCCCACCTCACGCTAACACAAGGATCAGAGCAGACAAAGAGGAACTCGGACCTCCAGACCCGGACACAGCTTTCTGCTCTGGGTTCAAAAAACATCCACCTCTTAAGCATCTCCTGACAGCTACCATCAAACCCAGCAAACCAAAGAGCTGGTTCCTTAAGATGTTTATGAAGGGATGTATTATGGTTCTTTTATGTCTTTCAGCATACTCAGGACCTAGACTTTAAAGAGAGACCTATTTTCCTCCTCTACAGCTCTTGAAAAGACGCTTTCAGGACTGAAGGCAGTTCTTCCCTCCTACTTACACAGCATGCTTTCAAAGCACTTCACACACATTCAATAATCTTTTCATCCTGCTCTGAAGCAGGTGGGTTTTAGTCATTTTGTAGATGGAAAAAGCACTTCAGCCAAGTCAGAATTAGAATTTGCAATCTCCAGATTCCCAGTCCTGCACAGGCTCACATCCCGTTTCTCAGCCCCTCCAACACTGCTGTGGAAATACCACATCGGTGCATGCTACCGCCCCAGCACCTTCCTCAGCTTTCAGCCAGCCCTGAATTTCCACAGGCCTCCAGGTAGCCACTCTTTCACCACGCAGGCAGGTACTTGCAGTAGAGACACCAGAATAGACTTCCCACACGAAGTATCATACGTTGCAGAACGCAGTTCAAACGTGCCCTGCGGACCAGATGCATCACACCGGTTCCCCCCTCACCCAACAAGTTTGTATTTACCAAGCTGCTTTCGGAGGGGAAGAAAAGGGAGCGCCTGCCACATGCAAACAGCAGCAGACGGGGGAAAACTCAGTCCTCCTGCTGCTGCTGATCTCCTAACAGGCACGGAGGCCTCTTCACCACTGTCTCCCAGTGGTTGGGACCATAAGAGCACCGTATGAAAAATAAGAATCATCTATTATGAACATCTGAACACTACGCTCCTCAGGAAGTTTGGAATGGTGAGGAGGGCAAAGAAAAGGGGAACAATGCTACGTCCCACTAATTCCTCTTTTCACCTCCTCTCTGCTCCATCTGGCACGTGTCCATAGCCGCCTCCCACCACGGCCTGGCATGCCAGCTCCACTCCTCAGTTTTCAAAAGCTACTTTCAAGGCTACGGAAGATCTACGAAGAGTTTTGGGGTTACTGCCAGTCCTACGGTGATCCTCAAACATCAAAGTCAACATCAGCCTCGAATCAATATGCTTAGCAGGCTGGTTCTTTAGATGCTATCCTTTTTTTCTAGGCACTACCCCAGAAAACACAGATCTGCACTGTAGCTCTTGGTGTAGGTACCCACCTGCTTTGGCAAAAAAATTATGCTTTTAAAGCTTATTAATCAAGTGACATGATTAAATAGGTCAAATATGCCTCAGTGCACTATTATAAGGCTACTTTAAAACAAGACAGGCAGTTTCACTGACAAGGAGCAACTTACATTGGATCGAGAACCTGCTTTCAAGAAGATTGTTGCCTGGTTGCTACCTAAACTACTACACCCTCTAGTGTAAATCTTAAATACATCCTTCCAGGCTAGACGAGCTTCAGACAGACAGAGGAAAAGACAGGAGCACTTCAACCTGAACCCTTCAGGTGAAGCTAGGCCATAGCACTGCTTTAAAAATAACTGCAAAAGCATCTTCTGCTCCTATAGAAATCAGGCACCTTACACACCCCCCCTGAAGTCCTTTCTAAAAGACAGCATTTTGCAGCAGGTTCATCACTCATTTTCCATTTCTCAATCGAAATCAACATAGAAAAAAAAATGGCTGAAGTCCAACACTAAGCTGAGGCAGAATTTACAGATCCTTGGTTATGACAGCCGTGCCACGCGTTAGATGCCAAGAGTTTGGGAAAGAGGGCAGGAGCACACGCTGAGCCGGCTGAGGGGAGTGGGAGGCAGCGGGCTGGAAGGTAAGCCTCGGGATCCTGCTTCTTTCGCAAGTGGCAGACACTTCACCTAGGAAAACTAGACCCATGCTTACAGCTTTTGTTTTACAAAAGCCAGAGCTTCTCTAAGAGCCATAATGCAGTAAGCAAACCGCTCTCACTCCCCAAAACACAAGTTTTCTCTCCTGGATCCCTAACACATCCAAGCCAGGCCTAACAAGATTAGCACTGGGATCATTTCTTTCTCAGCTCTTACATTAACACTTTTCAGCCAGTATTAGAAGCTGCACACACTTTCCAGGTGCAGCAGGAAGTTCTACTAAAGACCAACCCCATTTCGAAAATCAAAACCAGCACCAGCATTTATTTAGTACAGCAGCATCTGTTTCAGGTGGCAGACCAAAATAAGCAAATCTAGTTCCAAAACTGACACTCTACAGATATTTAAAGACAAACAGGAACAGTACACCGAAAGATAATTATAATACCAAGCATCTAGAGGACCATTCTAAAGGGTTCTAGGGAGCTTTTCAAATTCAAAAGAACGCTGAAAGAGGCAAAAACTTTTGTCTTTCTAATACAATTATAATACAGTATCTGTCTGCCTGTGACAGCCCTGAGTGTGCTTCCTTTATTTTAAACTAAACCACAGTCGTGGTGAGTTGACCTGGTAACCAGGAGACATGAAAAATTAATCATCTTCCAAACTTGTGAACAACCCAAAGTTAAGCAAGCACAGAAAAAACACGACAAGCTGTGCTTTATTTTGACAACTTCTGCTTCAGGTTGTTAGAGACCATACGTACCAGCGAGTATACCTAACCGAAATAGCAAAGCTTTAACAACAAGAAAGCAAGCAGCATTCTACTAGGGAGAAGAATGAAGGCTTTTCTCTCCAAATAAAATAAGCAGATCAGCAAATAACATAAGTAAAATGACAAGAGTTGCTGGAAGAACAGAGGAGAACAATAACTCACTATCTTTTTTGTAGCCAAGCTTCATTTGAGAAACCTGGCAGCGCTCCATGGCTTACTCAAGTCCCTCATCGGGAGGGGGCCCAGCTCACTGCAACCCCCCCCGTGACACCCCACCAGCAGGACCTGCCTCGCAGCACTGGACTAGAGAACACATCACCTCCAGCTCCCAAAACCTGTGCACCTCCTGAAGGGTTGTGACATCACAGCAACTCTTAGCAGAGGATTGAAAGACTGCCCTGACACCTCATTGCCACGTGAGTTGGGGTGCCTGGAGGGACAAAGAAAGAGATCAGAACAGAGCTGCCCTTCTGCAGCCTCCATCCTGGTGACGAGAGACAGGCTGTCCTCAGGCAATCGGACATTTTGGAAAGCTGCTCCCCACCGCCCCTGTGTCAGACAGCAACCGTGGGATCTGACCGACGACGATGAGGAGGAGACACCCATATCTCTCTCACCCGGTGGGGCAAAAACGGCCCTTCAGACCCTCCTTCAGAGGCAACAAGAGGTGACAACCAAGGGCCCGGAGCCCGGGAAGGGCTGAACACAAGCAGACACAAGAGCTCAGGGGCGAGGGGGACCCACCTGCCCCGCCTGGATGATGCTGACAGACCCCCGTGGGGACATCCCACTCGAGAGGGGCTTGAGGCGGGGGGAATACCTGAGCCCTGGGAGCAGGAGGGATTTAGAGGAGTCAGAGGCAGATTCAGGCCCTGAAGGGTGGGCAGGCGTGAGAAGGAAGAAGGGCGCGGGCCTGTCCTTGCCAGGGGGAGGACATGCTGCTGCCGGGGGGCAGTGCCGGCGGGGGGGGGGGGGGGCGGCAGGGCCGGGGGGCGGCAGGGCCCCGGGCCGAGGGTGGCGCCGGGCCGGGAACAGCCACACCCCGGGGAGGGAGAGAGACGGGGGAGGGGGAAGGAGGTACCGCGACCCGGCGGGCCGGGGCCGTACCTGCGCCGTGGCCGAGCGCGACCGCCGCGCCGGGGCCGCCGGAGGCTCCGCAGCGCGCCGCCGCCGCCGCCGCCGGGGGGTGCCGGAAGTGGCAGTAGGGCCGGCGGCAGGGAGGGACCCCGCCCGGCCCCGGCCCCGGCCCCCCGGCGCTGAGGAAGGGGCAGTCGATGCCGCGGAAGTAGCCGGTGGATCTCAGCATCCCGCCGGCTGCGGGGCGGCCTCCGGGGTGCGGGGCCGGGGCGCGGGGCCCGGGGAGGGGGAGAGGAGGCGCGGGCGGCGGCAACGCGCTCCCGCCTCACACCGCCGGCGCCGGCCCCGCCGCCATCTTGGAACCGCCAGGCCCGGCGGCGAGGCCCCCGCGACGCCGCTGCCCGCACAGGGCTGCCCGCGGCGCGCCTGAGCGGAGCGCGGGGCGGGGCCGGGGGCGGGGCTAAGGGAGAGGGCGGGACTGTGAGGAAAATGGCGGCCAGAGGGAGGCGCCCGCGCTGAGGCGAGCCTGGCCCGCCGGCCGCCGACCCGCTCCCTTCAGCCGCCTCCCTCGGGGTGCCGGGGCCTTCTTGGCTTCTGCTCGGCGGCTGCAGGCCTGGGAGCACGGGTCGCTCCCTCGTGAAGGGGCCTGGGGCGGTCCCGAGCCCCCACGGCCGCAGGGGGACAAACCCCTGCGGCTGGAGGTCGGTCACCCCGTCACCCTCCCGGAGCCGCAACTGGCGTGTGATCGGTTTGTAGCAGATGCCGTCGAGAATATCTCCAAGTTTAGCTGGTTTTGGGCACGCTGCTGGACCAGCTTCCCCCCCCCCAGAACCCCGCAGAGCGAGGCGGGGAGGCTGGGGAAGGAGGGTGCAGGCCCCAGCGCTGCGGCCGCCTCGTCCTGCTGCCTCACACCGGGCTGGGCTGCCTCTGCTCCACCCGAACGCTGCCAGATCGCTCCTGCTGCGGCCAGAGGGACGACTCCGGGCTCCTTGCGCTGCGGCCCACCGCCCCCAGCATGGCCCACCGCCCCCAGCACGGCCTCGGCCTTCTGGAAAGCAGCAGAACACCAGCCAGGTTTTGGTAGAGGGACCCGAGGCAGAAATAACTCGCCTGAGGCCACGCAGAGGAGCAAACTTGTTCTGCGCTGCCCCCCGCCATGAAGACCCGGCTCTCCCTCCTTTCCCCAGGCAATCGTCACACCCGTATTTACAGATGGGGAAATTGAGGCACAGGTAACAGCCATTTGTCTGTGCCGAGTCGGTGCCAGAGCAGGGACTCGGGGCCGGCCCTGGGGGGGTTCAAGTAGTTGAGGGGCGTCCACAGCTCCTGAGAATCACCCGGCACTGCCCCTACCTTGAGTTTTCAGAGGAGGGAGCCTCCACCTTCAGCAGGTGAGGCTGTTTTGGGATGACAGCCAGCGAGCGAGCCCTTCGAGGAGAAATTCCTTTAAGTGTAGCCAGAAGCCCCAGCCCAGAGAGAAGGGATGATCCAGGAAAGCCTCATCACTTGTGAAAGGAGAGATGGGAGAGAGGGTAGAAAGCGCTGAGGCAGTGCAGGGAGCCAGCTAGATGATGCAGAGAAAGGTGCAGAAGGAGGAGTCGTCCTTGGCCCTGAGGAAGGACAAGGGAAAAATCACAAAAGTCATGTTTCATAGTAGTCTTAAAAAAAAAAAAACCACCACTTTATTTTCAAATATGGGACCACAACAATGCAATGATCCTGCCTCCTCCCTACCCATCGCTCCCCCATGGTGTCCCAGCAGAGCCAGTCCAGGAGCTGAGAACGTTGGGAGAGGAACCCACCGCCATGCCCGGCCAACGCGCGGCGGGGAGCGAGCGGGAGACCGATGCCCCAGCACTGCCAAGGTTTGGGGGTGAGCAGCTGCGGGCCCCGGGAAACCTGAATAATTGATAGAAAGCTTTCAAAAAGCAGGAAACACCAGGAGATCACCAGCTTTCCCTCCAGCAGAAACATGCCACCGACACAAGGTGCTTTACAAGGTACCCAGGGCGGGCTCACGCTGAGCGTCCCCTCCCACGCTCCTGCCAGCCAGCTCCCTGCCTCCCACGAGTGCTAGAAAAGCAAGCTATTCTTTCCCGCAAAAAAAAGAAAGCATTTTTATTTTTATGATAGAGATAAATCTATTTTATATAACTTCAGCTGTAATAGAGAGGACTCTGTAGAAATACCATGCATGCAGACACACTGAATAACGTTATTTCCCTTCCTTATAGTTCTCGCTCCATGCTTACTCGACTCACAAGCTGGCAAAATAAAATAATATAAAATAAACCATTCATTTCTGTCCAGACCTGGAGGACCCCACATGGAAAAACTGCCCAAAATCAATTCAGGCTGATCTCAGTTACGCTTCCGCTTCCCCACGTGGAAAGGGGCAGCTCGGTTAACTGGGACGCCCACTCGGCTCCCAGTTAGCAGCACTGGGAAAGGCCCAGAGGGTCCCTGCGCACACCAAGACAGCCCCCTGAGAACAGGGATCCCCAAATTCACCCGTCCTGGTGGATCCAACCCTGCCGAGGACCCGAACCTCCCACCGCAGCCTCCCAGATCAACTAATGGATCCCCAAGACCGACTTCATCTCCCCCCCCTTAAAAGCTCCCGACCCCTCTGCAGAGAAACGAGGGGATTTCCCCAGCTGCTTGTCCCCGGGACAGCCGGCTGATGCCCCGCTCTGCCTCCTGGCACGGCTCACATCCAACGGCCAAATGTCCCAATTTAAGTTAAGGAGGGGAACAACCTCGGGACAGGTTTCGAGCACGCGGCAAGGTTGTCACAGCACCTTGGGTCCCCGCGTGAGGCAAGGGGCAGCGCGGAGGGACGTGCGCCAGCGCAGCCCTCGCTCCCTTGGGAGCGAGGGCTGCGCTGGCGCACGTCCCTCCGCGTTTTCGCCTCTCTCGTCCCCGGGGAGAGCCAGGCAGAGGGATGCCACCGCATCTGGGCCAAACTCATCCCCACCACAGCCCGTTATTGCTGCTGGGTGACAGCAGGGACCCGCTCCCCGTGCCGGGGAGACCTCACGCTGTGCTGGGCTTCCCCGACGCAGCAGGGACCGAACGGAAGACGCGACCCAGAAATGTGGCTCCAGACCCGCCGCGGGGGATGCTCCCAGTTTGCTTCCCGGGGCAGGAGGCCGGATCCAGCCCTGGGGAGGCCGGGGCTCAGGGGTGACTGGGGAGAAAGGGGGTGTCCCCAAAACCTTACCCCCACCTGCCAGCCCTGGGCCCAGCCACAGGCGAAGCATCTCCTGCGGGGAGCGGGTCCCCGCCTCCCTGCAGCCCATCCCCACCCCACGATGAACCCGCAGCCGGGTGAATTGGGTCGAGTTTTTGAGGGGAAGAGAGCCAAAAAAAAAGGAAACCAGCCAGAGATGCTCACGTGGCGGGAGCCTCCCGCCTTGCAGACCTCTGCTCCTTGCTTGTTATTTTGCATCACTGTAAAAAAGCACCTCCCGGGGCAAGTTTCCGCTCCCCACGGTGGGGCTTACAGGTTTTCTCTGCATCCGCGCGGGAACTTTCCCGTCGTCCCGGCACGGCCCCGGCACGAGGCGCCAGCCAGGAGTTTGTGAAGCTGGAGGAAGAAGCGGGGCGGTGGGAGAGCAGGGGCTCCCCCAGAGCTGCTAAAACGTCCTCATGCAGGGTCGTCTTTTCGCAGGGATGGGCTGTTCGGTGCGCAGGGTGATACCCGTCCCGCCACTCCTGGTATCGCCAGCCTGCTACCGCCCCACGTGTGTCCCGCCGTGGTCCACGTCCCCCGTGGGAGACTCCTCCCCAGTCCTGCTGCAGCATCCCGCTCGCCCCCCAGCCCCCCCATGGCCGCGGGTGCTCCGTGACACCCCATAACCCCATCCACGTCCTGGGGCAACGGCCCGGCTGCTGCATCCCGCGTTGCTCAGCCCCAACCCACTGGGTATCAGCCAGCCCGGGGAGGATGCTCCAGCCCCCCAAGGGTGCTCCCAGCCCCCCCAGGGTGCTCCGGCCTCCCCCAAGGGGATGCTCCAGCCCCCCAAGGGTGCTCCCGGCCCCCCAGGGTGCTCCGGCCTCCCCCAGGGGGATGCTCCAGCCCCCCCAAGGGTGCTCCCGGCCCCCTAGGGTGCTCCGGCCTCCCCCAAGGGGATGCTCCAGCCCCCCCAAGGGTGCTCCCAGCCCCCCCAGGGTGCTCCAGCCTCCCCCAAGGGGATGCTCCAGCCCCCCCAAGGGTGCTCCCGGCCCCCTAGGGTGCTCCGGCCTCCCCCAAGGGGATGCTCCAGCCCCCCCAAGGGTGCTCCCAGCCCCCCCCAGGACTCGGGCCCCGGGTGTGTGGTCCCGCATGTGCTGTCCAGGCGTCGTCGCCGCGGGGCTGTGGCAGCCCGTGGGCCTCCCTTCACCGTCCCAGCCTCCAGGCATCGCTCAGGCATAGGATGACAAAGGGAAGCTCACAGGGGGCAGGGGGCCGCAGCCCCGCACTCCTCCCGCCGAGCGCTCCTGCAGACGGAGGAGAGACGTGAGCCAGGAGGGGAGGGAAGGGGGCCGGAGCCCGAGGGAGCTGGGGGATCCCCAGCCTGCGCCGCATCTGCAGGAGGTGAAAACCAGACCACGGATCTCCCCGGTGTGACCCGCCAGCCCTGGTGCTGCTTCCCCCCCCCCTCAGGGACAGTTTGGGACGTGGCGGGCGTGCAGGGTGCGAGCGGGGCCCCGCACACAGGCAGCGCTGGCTTTTGCAGGGGGGTTGTAGGTGAACGTGTGGGTTTGCGTGGGCAAACCCGAGGGGGTGAGGAGTGCGGCACCAAAAGGGCAGCGTGGGGGTGCACGGGCGTGTGTGCACATCCACGTGTGTGTGTGTGCGTGCACGCGCACGTCCGTGCCGGGGTGTGCACACATGCGTGCACGGCTGCGTGTGTGCACGCGTGTGGATGTGAATGCGTGTGCAAGCCTGCGCAGGTGTCTGTGTGCAGGCGTGAATGCGTGTGTGCGTGTCTGCAGGCCCACGCATCTCTGTGTGCACACCTGTGTGTGCACGTACACGCGTGTGGCTGTGCGCACACGTATGTGCACAGCGCAGAGCCGGGTGGCTCCATCCCGCGGCTGCCCACCCAGGCACCCTTCCCAGGACCCAACCCAGCACAGGGGGACCTCGGGGACCGCTGGGCACCCGCCACCCCTGTCCCCCCTCAGCCGGCAGCGCAGGGTGGTGGGTGCCCCTGCTGCAGCCCGTGCTCCCTCCTCCCCGTCTCTCACCAGGGAAGTGCCGGCCGGTGTCTGGGCGCAGCCGGGATGCTCACAGCGCCTGTGCTGCTCGAGGAGCAGGGGCAGACGGGCTCTGCTCCCCCAGACCTACCGCCGTCCCTGTCCCCAGCTGTCCTCCGCCGGCCCCAGGTCACTGCCTCACTCACCTGGCAGGGCAGAGCCAGGGGCTGCTGCCAGCGCATCCTCTCCTCTCCTTGTCCTTTCCTGTCCCCTTCCCTCCATCTTAGCCAGCGCCATGCAGAGCCCCTCACCCTGGCATCCCTCCTCCGTCGCCCTCCCCTCTCCCCAGCCCGACCACAGATGGGATCCTTCCCCTCTGCCCTTTTATACCGTCTTTGTTCATATGACAAGCACGTGAAAAACCAGAGCAGAGCTCGGAAAAAAGCTCCTTAAGACGCTTTAATTCAGTTTCCTGGATCCCATGACTGAGCTCGGCCTGTGAACAGGGTCTCATGACTGTGGCACGCAGGCCCCGGCCATCAAAAGCCTCATTTATGCCCCAAAAGAGACTTAAACCCCTCTTGGCCAGTCACCTGGTGAGCCTGATGTCCCCCATGCCCAACCTTGGCCGCAGCCCCGTCCACACCAGCATTGCGCCTCTGCCGAGGGCTCACTGCAGCGGGTGTCCCGTCCTTTCCCCTACGGGATCCCCGAGACGTCCAGTGCATCGACCCCTTTCACAGCCATCGCACGCAGGCACACGCAGACACACGCAGACACACGCAGGCACACGCAGGCACACGCAGGCACACGCAGACACCCCCCGGCCCAGCCACGTGCCTGTGACTCTGCAGCCACGGGAGCAGGAGCCGCCTGTGCCCTGGTTCTTCTGGCTGGGGACTTCAAAACGACCCAGGGGGACGCCTGCCCTGTCCCCTCTCTGCTGTGCCTGCGGGAGGGACTTTGGGGACACTCTGAGGCCTGACTCTGTCTTTCCCCTCCTCCACACCCTGCTGAGACCGCGTTTTCGGCAGAATCCCGCTCCAGGC
This sequence comes from Aptenodytes patagonicus, assembly GCF_965638725.1. NCBI lineage: Eukaryota > Metazoa > Chordata > Aves > Sphenisciformes > Spheniscidae > Aptenodytes > Aptenodytes patagonicus. The sequence goes on from NC_134973.1 coordinate 1,493,715, forward strand.
ACCAAACCCTGTCCAGGTCCAGCCCCAACCCAGCCCCTTTCCTTCCTAGTCCCCTCCTGGTGCTGCCAAACCATGGCACCAGCGGTGGGGACAGAAGCGCCGTCCCGGTGGCTCACCACCCAGTTTGGCCCCGCTGGTGGGGGATGCTGCACCCAGGACCCCCAGGACGGGTCCGGCTCATGCCTTTTGGGGACCCTGCAGCTCATGTACGGATTAGTGCTTCTCCCTCCCTCCTCGCTCCAGCTGCTCGTGCGCGGGTGAGGACAGAGCCTGAGCCCTCTCGGGCCAGGAGCAGTGAAGGATCCAGACCCAAAAAGCCCCGATCCCTAACGACGACGGACCGCAGCCAAGGCTCCCCATCACGGAGGCGGCAGCCAGCGATGTCGTGCTCACCGGGATCCCGTATACCCGAGCTGGGTCTAAATTTTGGGGATCAGGCTGAACTTTTCCGTCCTTTTGCCTTTTTTTTTTTTTTTTTTTTTAAACCGAGACGCAGTAAATACAAAACTCAAGCCACCCCGACATCCCCCGGAACCCAACCACCGGCTCTGAGACGTCCTGCGGCCACGCAGAGCCGCTCTAAAGCGTCCGCAGCTCAACAGGAAACGGGCAGCAGTAAGAGGATAAAAATACCCTTGGTGCAAACAAAACGTCTCTATGTCAGGATCAGGGCGCCGTGGGCTGCTCCAGCCCCGCTAATCAGGGCCGGGGCCGGAGGGGAGCCGGGCTGGGCGACCGTGGTGGCTTTGGCTTCCAGCACACGTGTGAGCTAAAGGCTCTAAAATCACCCGGCAGCTGCGTGCGGCGAGCTGGGGAAGGGAGGGGAGGGCTGGGGGGATGCTCAGGCAGAAGCTAGACATCCCGGCTCCCGGACCCCAAAACCCCCCCCTGGAAAAGGGGGGAGACCACCCAGAGTCCCAGCATCCAAATCCTCTTCTAGCTCCTGCAGAGCCCCAGCGCCGAGGAAGGGTCCCCCCTCCTCCACTGGAGCACCCTGCCTCGGTCCCGGGGGGAAGGCGAGGGATGTGTGGGGAGCAGGGCATCCCGCGCCCCCCGCCTCGGGCCCCCCATGGCTCCCAGCCCCAAACAATAAGTGCATTTGAGTGCTCGGAGCGTGGGGCTGCGGCGAGGCCCCACCACAAGGCCCCTGAGCCCCTCCGAGAGCCGCCTAAGGAGATTATCGCTCCTCACATGAGCCTGCCGGGCCCCACGGCCTTGCACCGGGGAGGAGGGGACACGAGGGTGACAGGGAGGGGGGGAACCGGTGCCTGGGAGCCCTGCGAGAGTCCCTGTGGGCACGGGAAGGGGCAGAGTGGTGCTTTGCTGTTTGGGTTGGGGCGAGAGATGCCCCGGGGGCAGGAAAACACACGGACACCTTGAACAGCTCTTCCCGGGGTGATTTCGGAGCAGGCGCTGACCCAAAAAGCGCAAACCCGAGCACTCTGCCTTTCTGTGAGGCAAACACCGCGTCTGCTGGCGGGAGGGCACAGTGGGATGCCCCACGCGCCTGCCTCCGTGGCCAGCGCACGCCAGGCATGGCAGAGGTCCCCGTGCAGCCAGGGGCACGGCTGGGCGCAGAGCAGGTCAAAACCAAGATTTGCTCCCCCTAGGGCCACCCTGCCCGCTCGGGACCACGCCGCGTCCCTCGCGACGCTGGCCTCGGTACACTGGCAGGCCGTGGGGACGTCCCCCTTCCCCGGCAGCACACCCGAGCCCCCCCACGCCACAGCTCCTAGGAGGCCGAGGCCATCCTCCACCTCTGCCCCCACGATCCCGTGGGATCCCCTAATGAAACAGGACAGGGGCTGGCGGGGGAACGGGCCCCCGTTGTCCCCACGGCCCGATTCGAAGAGACAGACCACTGCGGCCCGCTCCTGGGGGGCCAAGGGCTCCTTGCCCATCTGCTGGCACCTTGGGGCTGCCCGGTCCCCAGAGGAGGGTGACAAGCGTTGGGGATCCAGCCAAGTGCAATTCAGCAGGGGCATGGGCCAGCGGGGAAAGCCGAGGGGCTGGACCCCACAGGGGCTGGTCCCCCCGACTGGGTCACAGGGCGGCAGCCCCAGGCGTACCCAGGGAAAGGGTGCACACGGGTAAAACGTTAAACCTCTGCTCTTTATTCAAGGCCCGGTTTCCTCGTCCCGTTTCCCAAGCGCACCGTGAGCGAGCGGTACGGAGGAGGTTTTCCAGGGGTGACCTGAACACGGGGAGCGCTCTGAGAAGGCAGAAGCAGGGCCAGACCGGAGGGGGTGCGGGGCAGGGGGGCACCTCCTCCACACGTCCCCGAACTCCCCTTGGGGACACGGCTCCGCCCCGGCTGCGGGGCGAACACCAGGCACCCTGCTGCCACCAGCGCCGATCCCGGGAAAGCTCCATCGAGAGCAGGAACTGCCCGCTCCTCCATCCCGCCCCGCAGCGACGCCGGGGAGGGGGCCGGGCCCCCAGCCCCTCTCCAACTCGCCTTATTGCTATAGTCAGAGCAGCAGAGCGGCCAGGAGGAATTCAGGAGTTCGCTGTTTTAGGAGAGGGGACGAGGACATGTCCGAAGCCAAGGATACGCCATCATGAGGGTGGGCTCTCATCTTTCTGGGGAAGGGGAAAGGAGGGAGCTGCCGTCTCTTGCCAGCCCGGCCAGTGGTGCCAGCAGCGCCGGGGCTGACACCGGGCGAGAGGAGAGTTGTGCTCATGCCCAAGAGGAAATGCACCATCCGCTCCAGGGCCTCCGGCCCTCTCCCGAGCCTGGAGCTGAGGCTGTACAAACTCATTGCACCTCCAGCAGCAGGGACTGGGGAGGGACACTGGGAGAACTGGAGAAACAGGCAGAAACCCCCTGCCCGTCCCCCCGCCCCGCGGCTAGTTGCGTTGGCTGGCCAGCTCCTGGGAGATGAATTTCCGAAGGCGCTCGAGGTACTGGCTGTAAAGTTCAATGTCATTGTGCCCGGCCCCGTCCACCCACAGCGGCTCCACAGCCTTGGGGCAGCGTTCAAAGAGCGCCAGGCCGTGGGAGAAGTCGATGACTTCGTCCTCCGTGCCGTGGATGATGAGGACGGGAGAGGTGATTTTGGAGATCTTCTCGATGCTGCCAAGAAGGTGGGTGGGGAAGAGATGAGAGAGGGGGGTAAGTACAGGGATCAAGGCACTCCCATTCCTCCTGCCCCCCAAAACACATCCCCTCGGGGCCAGCGACCAGGAAATGCTCTTTGATCACAGCAGAGCACGGGGACACGGAGCTTCTGCCAAGGATGAGCTCCAGGACAAGATCTCCCCCGGCGTGACAGACGAGGACCAGACAGCGGTGACAACAGCCCCGAGGGACCTAGGCAGGGCTGACGGAAACCGCTGCAGGACAGCGTGAGCCCAGGCCCTCCCCGCGTCGGGATCGGCCGTGCCAGGCTTTGAGGCGTGGAAGCACGGCTGTTCTCAGCCCGGCCCCAAAGGCCGCGCGAGGCCATCGGGATGCAGAGCGTGGGCTGGTGGCTCCCAGTCACAGCTTCCGGCTCGGGGACCGTCCCTTGGGCCCTGCTGGCCTGGCTGCAAGGGAGAGGCGAAGCAAGAGCTCGTCCCATCTCAGTGCTGCCTTTCCGTGCCACTGCCCCTGCCCTCTGCAGAGGGGGGAAAAAAAGCCCAGGAAATTACCCTTAGGGGAGAGAGGGGTCCCGGGGACCCCCGGGGCTTGTGATACCTGACAAGGGGCTGGTGGGACAGCCCCAAAGCTGATGGGCAAAGACACTGGGACAGGATGGCCAGGAGGTGATGCCACCAGGGGACGTGGGGTACACACATGGCATGGCCCTCAGGAGGAGGCACGGTGACCCCAGGGAGGGTTACGATCCCCCGCAGGGGACCAAAAGCAAGGCAGGAGGATCGCGATGGGCATGTTTAAGCCTCTCGTGGGAAACAGGTCCACAGTTGTCACCATAACCCCTCTTTGTGGCCAGGGCTGGCGTCCAGGACAGAGCTGGTCCGGGCACTGCCCCTCCAGAGCTGACCCCTGTCCCCTGCCCCTTCTCCTCAGGCCACTCACTTGGGGAAGGCATCGAACCAGTAGGTCTTCTTGGTCTCGGGGAAGGCGACTCTCATGCCAGAGGTGAGTGGGGAGTGGAGCACGATGGCAGCGCACTCATAGCGGGAGGCCAGATCAACCGTGGGCACTGTGCCGATGCTTTGTCCATATAAAATAATGTTCTCCGGGCTGATTCCATACCTGGGAGAGGAGAGGGAGGGTCAGCGCCCAAGCACCAGGCAGCAGAGTCACATCGCCAGGAGATACAACTCAGGGGGTCACCCTGCTCTGGCCACGGCACCCTGCAAGGCTTCCTGGGGTGGGGCAGGGGGGAACGGGGCTCTGTCCCCCCTGCCTTCCTCCAGCTCCTCACAGCTGGGCCCAAAACAGCTGCCCCCAAAGCAGCTGCCCTGCACCCCCCGGCAGGACCAGGCAGCAGCCAGGGCTGAGCTGCTAGATGAGCTGTGGGGGGGCTGTCGAGGCTCACCCTTGCCAGGAGCAGGGTTACGGACGGGCTCACGGACCCCGGATCGCAGCCACACGGGGCAGCCCCCAGTTCCTGGGGCATGCTGCGAGCCAGGCCTGGCTGCAGGCAGGGCGGAGGAGGCAGAGCCCATCACGGGGCTGCACCTTGAGCCCGGCTGGGGAACCGGGGCTGAGCACAGCCAGGGGAGAGCCTGGGAACAGCAAGATGGGGAGCACAGCTTGTGCCAGCACCCCCAAGCAAGGTCATACCCCCACAGCATCCCTGCCCCTCCGGGTCCCCATGCCTGCTCCCCCTGCAGCTGCTTTCCGGCCACCCCTTCCCGTTACGAGCGGCCTGGATTCCCTCTCCGGGAGATTTCCTGTTTTCCAGACTGCTGGCCTGCAGGGTTTTCCTGGACATCCTCCCTTCCCCCTGCCCGACACCCCGCTCACCGCGTCCGCAGCGCCTGCCACGCGGCATCGATGTCGGAGTAGAGGTTCCTCTCCGAGGGCTTGCCCGTGCTCACGCCGTAGCCCGAGTAGTCATAGGAGAAGATGTTGCAGTTGATGCGGGTGCCCAGCCCGATGTAGAAGCTGCTCATCTGCCCCAGGTCCACGGCGTTGCCGTGTGAGAAGAGCACCGTGTACCTGCAGCATCAGGGAGAGACGGGCACAGCGGGTTAATCGGGGACTCTGCCGCGGTGCCGCCGCGCTGCCCAGCCCTGCCAGCGGCTCGGGGATGGATGTGCCTGGGCAGCGCAAGCCAGGACGTCTGCTGTGGAGGCCAAAAGCCAAACCCCAGGACGCGAAGGGCCAACACCCCTCGGGCCACCAAGGAAGGTCCTCGCGACACCCCCGCTCCAACCCCAGAGATACCCAGACCCTCCTCGCCGCCCAGGGCCAGGGGCTCGCTCCCAGCAGAAACGGGCAGCCCGAAGGCAGGATGATTCTGTTCAAGTTCTTGAGTCTATTTCTGGTAAAAAGCTCAGGATTTGGGGCCGTTTGCCCAATGGGGATTTCAAGTAAGAATTCTGACAGCAGATTTTTTTCTCCCCTGAGTCTGGCAAGACACCAGACGCTGGGAGAGACGGGAATTGTGGGAGTGACAAGGCACAAGAAATTTCCACCATAAGGGGAAAAACAATGTTAATCATAAAAATTAACACTAATAGCGCATTGATGGAACCTTGTCTCTCTTCTGCCAGAGGGAGGGAGCAGGACCCGCTCCCTGCTGAGCCCCCGGTTGGTCCAAGAGGTCTGTGGCCAGGTTGTCCCTCCATGTCCCAGCCTGGATGCCCCAGAAAGCCCCAGCAGGAAGGCGATAGCACGACGAGCTGCTGGGAGGACAGACGGCGAGCGAGACCTGATGCCCCGGTGGGTTTGGGAGGGCCGGATCTCCCCCCCCCCCCCCCCAGCCCCGGCCCTTCCCTCCAGCCCCGCAGCCTGCGCGTAAACGGCTGCTCCCGCAGGCCGGCTGGGAGCGGGGCCAGCGCCGAGCCTTGCTGCGGCAGGGCGCGGGCAGGCGGATGCGCAGGCAGCGCAATCCCACCGCTGGTTTCCTCTCTCTGGGGACCTGCGACGCACGCAGGGACGGAGCGGATGTCCCTCCTGGGCAGCCTGCAGAGGCCTCCTGTAACGCAGCTCTCCAACCCCCGCGAGAGCCATCCCCCCCTCGTCCCAAGCCCACCCGGTGGCTTCGAAGCCCTTGGCAAGCTGAGGGCAGATCCAGGCTGCATTCCCCCGCACAGAGGTCTCCGCGGACGCCGTTCCTTGGAGTGCGCGTTGCTCCCGGCAGGATACAGGTGCGTGGGGTCAGCCGGGGTGCCGCAGGCTTTGGGACCTGACTTCCCTCTGCACCTGAACCCCCACGCCGTGCCACCGGCTCAGGGAGCAGCTGCCGAGTCCCCTCCCATCCCCGCGCCATCCCCTCGTGCCTAGCCACTGGCAGCTGGGAGGGGGTCTCCGTCCCACACCCCGGGCTGCCCTTCTCCAGCTTCCCAGTTTATGGACCCACGGGAGCGACCAGTAGCGGGTTGCGCCTAAATCCCTCCTGGTTTCACTCCTCTCGCTCTTCTCCTTGAGGAATCAAATGCGCCAGTGAATCAGACTAAACGTGCAGACCTGGTTCACTGCAGGCGTCTCCTGGCCAGCACAGGCTCTTGCCCATCCCCGTGGTCACCGCAGGGCTGGGGACGGAGGGCGAGCAGCTGGCGCAGACCCCCCCGGCGCTCACCGAGAGCCTCGCACAAACGCTTGGTTCACAACTGGAGCGTTACATCACCGGCGTGACATCAGGGGGGATCTGCGGGACAGCCTAGGGAATCCCTACATCCCTATAGCCTCCAGCTTTGCCTCCGCTCCGTGTTTAACCCCATTCCCAGCTGCAGCCACAAGCCAGACCGGTCCTGGGAGCTGAGCTCACCCGCCCCGCAGGACGCCTCCAAACCCCCGTGGCGGGGCCAGCTCCTTCAGCAAGGCGCCGGGTCAGGCTGGGTCAAGGAGGTGGCATTCAGCTGAAGGAGAGGAGGGGGCAGGATGGCACCGTGCCCACCAGCACTGCACCAGCCCGACATTGAGCAGGCTGGGGTCAAACCGCCGGCAGCGGCGCCGGGCCGGCACGTCCACGGGCGACTCACCTGGCACCTGGCACGCAGCGGACGTACATGCAGCCGACGCGGTTCCCTCGGCTGCTTTTGGTGACGAACACCTCGATGTTGTCCAGCTCCCGCTGGGAGTACTGGAAATCCGCCCGGTCCTTCAAGTGCAGCTTCCACCGCCCCACGGCACCGCTGCGCAGGGAGCCGGTGCTGGTGCTGCCCACGGGCTCCGGCTCGGGGACCACGGCGTAGGTGGGCTCCGGGGGCAGGAAAGCCAGTTTGGCGGCGATGCGGCTGGGGCAGGGAGGGCAGCAGAAGAGGCAGCAGAGTTGGCTGATCGACAGCCCATTCATGACGGCGGCGAGGCGAAAGGCAGCTGTGCCCGGAGCGAGGGAGGATCCAAATCAGAGGGAGGCCAGGAACGACGACGGCCCGGAGAGGCTCCGTCCTCAGCTGGCCCTCGGCACGGCTGCCGCCGGCAGCCCACCACGGGCCGGGGCGCTGGTCGGGGCTGGGGTGGCCGCCATCCGTCCGTCTGCGGGCAGCAGCGGTGGCCTGCGGGCAGGTCAGGCAGCAGTGAGGGCTCTACAACGGGCACCCCCCAGACACGCGTGACCCACGGCCGGGGACAAACATGCACCTCCCCGGCACACACACGCGCCGACAAACACGTGCACAGCACCCCCCCGAGCCGAGGGGCACACCGTCCCCCCCTCTAACACACACACACACACAGAGCGCACACCCGCCGCTCACAGCCCCCACGCTCGCACTGAACCCACGCACCCCCCCAAAACCAAGCCTCCTTCAACACTTCCCAGCCCACGCACCCCCACACTACGTGCCGCAGCCCCCACGCACAAGCCCACGCTGAGGAGGCAAAGACGGCGGGTGCAGGATCGCACACATACACTCCACAACAGCCGCACAGTCGGTGGTACAAAGGCCACAGGCCCCCCAGGACCCCCCCCCCCGGACGCCGGCACAGGCCTGGCCGCACAGATGTGTGGCGGGAGTGCCGAGCTCCTGAAGAAAAAGGGGAGAGGGGGAGAAAGGAAGAAAAAAAAAAAAAGCAACTATTTTCTGCAAGTTTGGGCACAGCCTCACGCTGAGGAATGTCAAACCAGCCCACACCCCGAGGAATTTGCTCCATCTGCTTCCGAAGGGCTGGGAAAGGGGAGGAAAGGGTGGAGGGGGGAGGCCTCCCGCCCAGCCGGGAGGGGAAGACATGCCGCGCGGAAATATGCCGAATATTCAGAGTGAAGGGATGCCCAATGCCCCGGCCCCGCCGCAGGCCCTGCGCTTCGGGGGCCGGGGCTGAATTCGGGTCCCCCTCGGGCCGGTGGCCATCCACAGCGGTGCCCGGGCCGGCGTCGCACCCGGCACACGGCAACCCCGGCCCTCCCCGGGTTTGGCACCCTGCGTGCCGGCGGGACCACACGCACCCGCGGCGGACGAGGGTGTCCGGCGGCTGCACACCTGCACGGGCAGGTCGAGGCGTGGGTCCACGCAGGCAGGGGCAGGCAGCTGCCGGCGGCGCAGGCGCCGTGTGTCACGCTCGCACCGTGTGTCACGCTCACACCGTGTGTCACGCTCGCACTGGGCCAAACCCCGGCACCGGCCGGGGGCAGGCACCCCTGCGGGCAGGCAGCCCTGCCCGCCCCGCTGCCCTGGCCCCGCAGCCAGCACGGGGGGGCCGGATCCACACCACACCCCCACCCTGACCCTGCACCCACCCCACGCCTGGCGTGGGGGGCCGGATCCACGCTACGCACAGGCACTGAGCCCCCCAACACACACAAACACCCCACAGCCAAGAGTGGGGGGATCCACACTTGCACCCGCTCACTGACCTGTGTGGGACCCCCCCACTGACCCGTGGGTGCCCCCACACACACGCTGACCAGCGTGGGCCTCCCCCCTCCGCTGACAGGTGTGGGACCCCCCCCCACCCCACACACACCGACCGGTGTGGGCCTCTCACCCCCTCGCTGGCTGGGGGGGGGGGGGGGGGTGTCCCCCACACACACTGACCCATGTGGGCCTCCCTCCCCCGCTGGCTGGTGGGGGACACCCCCCCCCCCAAACACACTGACCCATGTGGGACCCCCCCCCTCGACTGCTGTGGGCCTCCCTCCCCCACTGACTGCTGGGGGACCCCCCACACACACACTGACCTGTGTGGGACACCCCCCCCCCAACTGACCACTGGGTGCCCCCCCGCTGACCAGCGTGGGCCTCCCCCCACCCCGCACACTGACCCGTGTGGAACCCCCCCCCCCCACTGACCACTGGGTGCCCCCCCGCTGACCAGCGTGGGCCTCGCCCCCCCCCCCCCCCCGACCCGTGTGGGCCCCCCCCCGACCGCTGTGGGCCCCCCAAACGCATACACTGACCGGTGCGCGCCGCCCCCCCAGCACCCACTCGTGCCCCCCCCCGGCCGAGGCAGACCCGTATCTGTCCGTGTGTCCGTCCCGTGTCCGTCCCCCCCCTCCCCGTACCTGGACATGCTCCGCCGCGGCCCGGGCCGAGCTCCCCCCCCCCCCCCCCGGGGCTACCGAAGGGACGGGCGGCCGCTGCGGGCCTCCGAGGCGGGGGCGGCGCTGCACAACGGCCCGCCTGGCCCCGCCCTCTCCTCTCCCGGAAGTGACGCCACCCTCCCCCCTCCCCTCCTCGTTGCCAGGGGAACGGCGCGGCCTTCCCGGGGGTTGCCCTTCCCCTTCATGGCTGCCGGCGTGCCCGCGCCGAGGGACGAGCCCACGCAGGGAGGCCACGCGTGGCCAGGCTTGTCCCCCTCCCCCCAAATCCAGGTGCTAAACCCAGGCCGGCTTCCCCCAAAATGGACACGGGGGGTTGGGCCCAGGCCTAGGACCCGGGTGGGACCTGCGGTCCCACCCGGGTCCTAGGCCTGGGCCCAACCCCCCCCCCCCCCAGGCGGTCACGAGCACCGTGGGGTCCCCCTCCAGCCCTGGAAGAAGCAGCTCCCCCACCAAAGGGGGAATCTGGGGGTCCTAGGGGTGCTGGATATGCCCCCCACCCCCCCCAGGACGACGACCTAAGTACCGGGGTGGTAAGAAGAGAAATGGGGAGTTTGGGTGCCAGGAGTGGGGGGCGCTCCTAACCCCCGCCAGCACCGGGCACGGTTAGTTATTAGCCGTGGGGAAACTGAGGCACGGAGCCCCCACAGCCGCCTCAGAAGAGCCCAGAGCTGAGGCGGCACCGGCGTGCGACACATCCGTTCCCGTAACGAACCATCCACAGCATCCAAGCAAACTAGACTGTATTAGTATTTACACTTGGGAAGAGGAAGGAAATAAAAGGGAAAAGGTAGGTGGTGGAGAAGCAGGCGGCTTGCCCTTTTGCCACGTGGGCTTTCCCGTTGCATCCATGGGAGCCCCTTCCCCTCCCCAGGGGCTCGCGACCTTCGTGCGAACGCAAGGCAAGGGGTGGTTGCAATTTCTCACGGCTTCCCCCGCCCCCCCCCAGCCCCGAGAGTGACGGCTCGTTCTCAGCCAAAACCTCAACGGTGAAATCCAGCCTCGCCCCGCACCGCCGGGACCGCGTTTACGGCCCGGGTGCGTTCCGGCACTAAAACGTGCCGCCACTCGCGTGCTCCGGACGTGACGCCGGTATTGCCCAGAAGCAAAAACCTGAGGAAAAGGCTGGCAAGAGCCAGCCTCGCCTCCGCTCTGCGCTGGCGGGGGATTTGCATCATTTTTGGAGGTCCGAATCCTCCCGGCAATGCCGTATGACGGTAGCTGCCACAGGGCGCACACCGCTTTGGCCGAAATCAGACAGGAAAAACGAGACCTTTGGAATGATCCCCCCCGCAGTCACCGGGGCAGAATTGCCATAAACAGGGAAGGAAACCGGCACTGGGAAGGAGCTGCCGTGATCTCCCCCGGCTGCCGGTTTGGCCCCTGCGGCCCCACTCTCCGATGCCTTTGTACAAGCTGATGCCGAGGGAAACGCTTCCGAAGCGTGGGATGGCAGAAGCGGGGCAGAGGCTGCTGCTTTTCCCCCCGGGACTCAGCCGGGTTTCTCTGCTTGTGAGGCTGCCGGGAGCCCCGCGGCCGCAGCCCCGCTCCTGGCGTCCCCAGGGAGGAGAGTCCCCCCGGGGTCCTCCGGGGCGGGTGCAGACCCTGCGTGGTGTGGAGGTGGCTTTCGGTGCGCCCCGGGAGCCTCCACCTGCCTTTCGCTGCGTACCTGAGCCCCGCGTTTTCCTTTCTAACAGCCCCAGAGCCCTCCACGTGTTTTTTCTGGAGTGCTACCGAGCCCAGCATTTGGCTTTCCCTGCACCCCAGAGCCCTCCACGTGTGTGTGTCCCAGAGCCCTCCGGGTGCCTTTTAGGGTGCTCGAGTCCCCTGAGTGCTTTCAGTATACCCCAAAGTTCTCCTTTTGCCTTTCCTTGCACCCCGGAGCCCTCCCTGAGTCTTCCAGCACCCCCAAGACCTCTACGAGTCTTTCAGTCGGCCAAGAGCTCTCCATGGGCTTTTCTGAAAGCCCCCGCATGCGCTTCTGGGCACCCCAGGACCCTCCTTGCGACTTTCCACGTGCCCTGCAGCCCTCCACATGCCTTTCCCTGTGCCCCAGATCCCCCTGTCCAGCTTTTGGAGCGTCTCCCGGGGATCTGGCCCTGCCTCTCATCCCACGGGGACAAGGAGCCAGGCGGGAGAGCAGGGCGGTTGCGTGGGCTTCCCGAGCCAACGTGCTCGTAGGGGAGAAAGGCTCTCACCGAGTATCAGCGAGGCCCACGGGGGAGGCAGGGTCCCCGCCGCCCGCCTGCACGCAGGGACGGGAAAGGAAGAGGAGGTTTGGCGATCTGAGCTTTGTGCACAACCCCGATGAGAAAGAATCGTGTAAGGCAGAAGGCAGGGAGCAGAGGGGAGAGGAGAGGCGCAGGCGCCGCTGTGTTACAACAAACCTCGCTTGGGAAGCGGCCAGCGGTTATTCAGGGGGCGTTGAAGCACGGGAGGCTGGTGCAAGGGTGCCCCTCAGCCCAGCCACGTCCCTGGCTGCAGCAAGCCTGGCAGGCCGGCTCCCTCCCCGTGGCGAGAGGCATGAGGCCGCGAGCGGTACTTCCCTAAAGGTCCTGACCTGCGGCTGGAGCGTGTCTACGTCGCTTCAAGCCACCAAATAACTTTACTGTGCCGGTACTCTGCTGCTTAACCATCCCGGTGCTTCAACAACAGCGTCTCAAAGGGAGGGGAGGGGTATTGGGGGCGTTAAAACTACAGAATCCTCTTTTCTGCATCCGAGGCGGAACACCTCTCATGGAGCAGGAGGCAGCCTTGCTGCCGGATTCCCCAGCTCCCGGTTTTACATCCGCCACAAAGAGACGGTGGGGCAGAGGGAACCAAGTCCAGCGGCAGCTCACGGGCTCCAGCCGCGAGTCCCGGGTGGTTCGCAGGACTCGGAGCTGCCAGCTGAAGGGAAAGGCTGCCCGGCAGAGCCCCGCTGCCCGCGCCACGCAAACCGCCCCGGCGGAAGACAAGTCCGAGGGTCTCAGCACTGGAGCAGTGGGGCTGGACGGTCCCTTTTCCCTTGGGAAGCCGGTCGAGAACGGATCAGCTGAGCTGTGGCTGTTGTTCGGGGCAGGAAGGGAGAGAAGGAACGCCAGCTTTCTGCCAAAGGGGTGCGAGGAATCTCCGTGTCCGGGCACTGGTTTGTGTGTGCTGCTGGAGTCCCTGTCGCACCACAGATGGGGCTGGGAGGAAGAGGAAGGCTGGGAGGAAGGGGAGGAGCAGCAGGCCACCTGGCTGCAGTTGGAGCTGCTCAGCCCCCTTCACAACTTCTGGATCTTCTCAGCAATAACGATGGGGTTCTCCTTACGGATCTTCTCGGCGGCTTCTGCCTTGTAGTCGTAGGGGCAGGCGTGCATGTCGGAGTACCGGTGAATGGCACAGAACAGGTTCCCGCAGCGGCAGTCGAAGCCTGAAGGGAGGAAGAGCAGAGAGACAAAGCCGCGTTAGTCTCCGTCCAGCCGGACAGGAAGGCGGCAGGGCCCCCAGTCTTTCCTGCCAGGCCAGGAAACTCCACTAATGCAGAAAGAGGGTCAGATGAGGGAGGGGGGCCACTGTCCCTGACAGGCGAAAGGGAGTCTCAGTGTGGGGGAAGACCACGGGTTGCTCTTCGATTTCCTCTGGTTTAAGTTGCTCCCGTGAGCGCACGCATGCTCTGGGCAGCCCCAGCTGTCACGGCAGTGGGAAACGCTCCCAGAGCAGCTGCTCTCCACGTTCCCCGGGGACAAGGGACACGCCGGAGACTGCAGAGTGCCAGATTGCTAATCCAGACCAGGCTCCCCAGGCTGCAAGGAGGGAGCCTGAGCTGAAGCCGAGCCCTCCGAGCCAACTTGGCTCCCCAGGTATCACGCAACAGCATCTGGACTGACCAACAGTAAGCCAGCAAGCAGCAAAACCTTCACCTCGTTAGGATTACTTTTGAGCTATTTAGGCATCGAAATTCATAATTTAGTCACTTCACTTGGAGATAATGCTGTTCTGAAGTGCTACCGTTATCACAGCACACTGGGAAGGAAACTGAGGCACGGAGCAGGAAGGGGGTTTGCTGCAAGACGGCAGATCAGCTCCCCGTCGCGCCGGCAGTGACTCACGCTCTTTCCTTTCACATCTTTCCAACTACAGGCTGTAAAGACCACAAACCCCTTGCTACAAGGTGCCAGTTTTACTCCTATTTGAGAAAACTCGTTTCATCCTAAATGCCCTGAATTCGCAGGCGTTCTCTGCAAGTTGATTCCTAAAGGAGCGGAAACTTCTCACAGTTTGAAGCTCTTAAGGAAACACTCATCCAGGAAAACAATCCTCCCTGCAGATCTGAAGGCTGGGCACAGAGTACCCTGCCCAGCCCTAGGCTTATAAACCCACATTTATTCTGTGACAGCGCCCTCAAATATCCAGGCAAGCTCGGGTTCCACAGTGTCAGGCACTGGTCGAACTTCCCGGGCCAGACCACGCCAAAGCAGCTTACATCGATGAAAACAGAACTGTGTGTGTGCAGTCCCTGGCTGCTGAACACACCGAGGAGGCTGAAGAGGCGAGCGCTCCACTGGAACAGCATGACCTGCGCGGCTCTGGAGTTAACTTTTTCCAGGGAGACACTAAACGCCAGAGTCAATTTAGGGGAATGATGTTTTTATTACCAAGCCACAGCCAAGTTAATTGCTTCATGAATTGCCTTTCCAGGGGCAGTTTTCCCATTGATACCAGTCACCTGACACCATCCCAGCACTTCTCTCTCTTCAGCTTTACAGGCTGAGCTCTGAGAGCCATCCTGCTCTCAGGAAGCTAACGGCGGAAGTCAAGCAACATCAACAAATGGGATGAGTCTTGGAGCGCGATTTTCAGTTTGGGTCTAACTCAGTTCACGTCACTATTATGAAAGCTTTACCGCTGACTTTGAATAGGAGCAGAATTAGATCCACAGCGAGCACTGCCTCTGCTTCTACAAGCAGCTTTTGCCAAGCGGCAGAAATAACCCGAGAGGCACGGCTCCATCCAGTTCTGCAATCCTGCATCCAAGGGCTGGCAGGGACCCCGACAGTGAGCGGCAGATTCCCCAGGCGGCTGCCTCGGGCAGCGCTGTTCACAGGTTGGAGCTCCCCTCCCGCCTCCCCTGCAGCACCACCTCTTGTGGATGTAAAGTACTTTTCGGAGAGGTACCTCCATCCACCAACCCACGCCAACCCTCTGATCCCAGGCAGTATCACAGCGCAAGGAGATCTGTTCGCAGGGCTCTGAAACCAGACTAGTTAGGCCACAGGCAAGTTTTCCCCACAGCCAGGGTCTTACCAGTTAGCCCTATCTTCTTCCGGCAAGTGAAGCAGCGATTTTTCTTCTGTTTCGGTTTTTCTGAAGCTGTCTTGCCCTCAGCTGTGTTCTGGGATATTTCAAGCAGGGTACCTGAAAGAGAGGCAAGAGTTTTGCTACCCTTCTTGATAAACCAAGCAACACATTTGTTTTATTACAGGAGCTGCTTGAGGCCCTACCGGTTCTGGGTCTGTGCCAGACACCTCTCTGTGCACGTTGGCCTGGTCGACATACCCCAAACTGTGAGATTTGCCTTGTTCCACAGAGATCTACACCTCGCACAGCCTCATGTTTTCTCTCTGTTTCAAATTCCTTAAGTTCAAGGCTCAGAAACACCAAGGAGATATTACGGTTTAGCTAAGGCGTACGTGATGCCGTTTAGCTCCTGCTGAGAAAAGGCAATACTAAGTAGAATTACCTGGTGCTTGCCATAGGTTAAGCATGCGTCTGGATAGTCACTACAGCTTAGCTGATGTACAGTAACTCAACTGCACAGCTCAGCCTAGGGTTAATCTTCGCAGGAGGGAAAAAAAAAAAAGTTAACCCCTTGTAAGTACTACTAATTATTTTTGCTGACTCTTATGTAAGTGTTCCTCATATGTAGGTCTCAGAATGCTTTACACAGATAGTCATCACTGCCTCTAATCTACCAAAAGGAAAACTGAGCTCTGAAAGCCAGATTGTTAAAGGTCACTGATGCTTAGCAGGATTTCCTACAGTACCTAAGCAGGTTAGAGAAGTCAACAGGAGGGAGGAGCTCCAACTGCTAGCAGATACACACACCTGCAGTGCACACCGCTCTGAAAATCAGGCTAAGGAGACAAACAGTCAGAGGCAGAGATAGCTTTGTGGATCTGACCCTAAACAACCTTCTAAAAATCCCGCAGTCAGAAGAAAGGGGCAGGCTCTTCCAAGCCTCTCCTTCACCAAATAGTCTCTCACCTGCCTGTTGTGAATTGTCTCCCGGGCTTGCAGGCCAGGGATTACCAAATCCAAAATGCACGCTCATGTGCAGTGACTAGAGCCTGGTTTTTTTTAGCAACCAACAACTCTCGGAGTTTTTTCAGCTTTGAATGCAAGCATGTAGTTCAACTGTCAGTTGAGCTAAAGGAGGGTGTCTCCAATGCAGTGTCACTTGGCTACGGCTCGGCTGCAACACAACGGCTCACCCTGCAACTCATCAACTGGATGATGCCCCGCTGGGCAACGACACCCGTGCTCCTCTATCACTTCAAGGTACCCACTTTGCAAACGAAGCAACCGCGTTAACACTCCCCTCCGAGGGGCAGGTACGCCTCCCATCACACAGGATGACAACAACCAGGCCAGCAGCTGCCCCTGGGCACCGCCACAAACACGTCTCCTCTCTCCCAAGACGACACTGGATCCATCTCCTTTCCTCCCTCGAGAGATGGCAGGGAACTGCAGCCAACAACAGCCGTGCAGCAGGCTGTGGGATGCTCCGGGCTTTCTGCCATTCACTAGGATAGGCGTCATGGAAGATTATCCTCCTGCCAGCGAGTCGAGGGCTGGCAGCTACGCAGCCCTCCACCCACAAAGCAATCTCTATTGGCCTGCCCTCGGGCACAGCATTTTCTCTCCTCCCTGTTTCAGAAACAGACAAACCATTTTCTCCTTAGCTCTCTTGCTAGGTGTACCTTTCCCGCCGGGAGGTAACAACTGTCCCCTGGAGTTAGTGGCCAGTATTTGTCCTTGCTGCTCAAACCGACTTGCAAGACCAGCGTCATTCAGACTCGTGCAAAGGCCAAACCATCTACCTGATGAGGAAGATGCTGATGAGGCTTCTTCTGTCTTGATGAATTCTTCTGTCTCACTGCTGTTTTCTTCTCTGGATATGCTCATGGCCGTCATCTGATGGGTCACAGGAGTCTGAGCACTGGGAGCATTTGCAACAAACAAACAAACCATAGAGAAACACAAGTATTTTCTTTTGATGAACAGTTACGTGGGAGAGATCTTCAGCCCATAAAGTTAATTTCATTATACTCAGAGGTAGCTCAGGAGTACAGCAGGCCGATTCCCCTTGAGATTTGGGATCAAAGTTCTTCATAGACACAAACAGAATGAATCTGTGATGATCTCAGTTTCCTTTTCCACCCAGTTATATCTCAAAGCCAAGGCGACAGCCCATCCAAACAAGTCCAGGGACAGGGAAACAGAGTTATGAGTCAGGACTGTAATGCAATGGCAGAGCTCAATGCAGTGCCATCTTCCTTCCTATCAAACGTGACTGAGGTCCCTAATCCTGCTGTCACAGCTTCCAGACTGGATCATCACCGGGCGCTTTCACTTAGGGCTGAGTTGAAACCGAACAGTTTAACACAGCTAGTGACAGACAAGGTGCGCTGGCTCTAAGAGAACCAGGATGCTGCTTAGTTTACTACAGGTTTTAATTTACTACCGACCCTCTGATACCTGACTCTACGCATCAGTCATCATCATCAGGGACATCTCAGTCCTCCAGATAAACCAGGGTCACAATGAACAGTGATCCAGCCCGCTTTACAGACCCCCTTGGCCACATGAAGGACGAGAGCCTACCCCTTGTGTCCCAGGGCTGGTTTTTAGCATGGCTGCAGATCCCCCCGCCCCACAGACTATGCCCCTACCTGGCTTTCACATCCTCAGGCGCGGAGTCTCCCTCTGCACGCTGCCCTGCAATTGAATCTGAAGCCATGGGGCTGCTGTTGGGACCACTGGCTGCTACGAGACAAGATCACAGTCTTGGTAAACTCTTAAAAATGTCAGCAAGTTCCTCAGGTACTTGACAGCCAAGGAGAAAGCGGGACGAGCACTTTCAGTAGGCTTTAACCTCCTGCTCCCTACCAGGAGCTGGGAGGGCGCAACCCAATTGGGATCATTCCCAGATCCCCTATTCTTATACTCTCCCCTCCAAATTTGTGCATAGGTCTCTGTGGGAACAACGCATCAGTGCTGGACGGACCTCACTGTGACCCAGTGCAGCTGTTCTTACACTGGATCAGGAATGACTCCTTGTATCAGGATCATAACATCCTTCTGAAAGTAGCTGCCCATCTTCCTGAGGGCTGCAGGCCTCCTTTTTGGAGATCTGTTCAGCTCCTCAGGATCTGCGAACTCCCTTTTGAGGGATGACAGTTTATTCGCAGGAGTTTTGTGCTGAATGCCTTCCACTACCGTGTGTTTTTTAACATCTGGTAAAATCTGGCTTCAGTCACCCGCGACACCTCCGTCATTCTTTGATTCCCCTTCTTTTCCTCAACATTGCAAAGCAAACTCCACATCAGCATAAATATTCTCCTATCAGCATAAATGAAAGCGCTGCAGTTACCAACATACCTTGAACCCGACGTTACTTTGCAACTTCTCCAAGGTATAAGAACCAGATCCTCATCTGCTGAAAGGAACTGGCTTCGATCGAAACATGTTGGTTTATGTCAGCCGAGGGTCTAAGTCAGGGTCTTTACAAAAACCCTTTGCCAGGAAGAGCTGGGTTCCCAATATATATTTTGGGTGGGTAATTCAAGGAAAGCCATTATTACGCTCGGGAACAAAGCCGCGCAAGATCTCTAGAAGGCATTTCTCACCGGTATTGCAAAGCCTGCACATGGGGCATCGGCACAAACTCTCAGCAAAAGAAAATCCTGCTAATGATGGAAAGAGCATCCTTTCTGTGCACCTAGCTGCCTCCCAGCTCGCTCATATGTCAGCTCTGTTTAGCTGCAAGAAACAAGCCTTTTATTTCATTGCTTTTGATTGTCAAGCCTGTTAAGATAAGAAAATTATGCAAACCCAAAAGGTCAAATTCTTCCCAAATAAAAAGTCATTTCAGGGATCTGTCGTGATTCCCAGCAGTCAGCACGTAACTCAGGGAGCAGGTAATAGCTAAAAATCTGGGCCACTGTTAGTGCAAGTGAGGTTTTACAGTTTACTGGAAGGTGCTGACTGGGACGGGGCTTCACAAACAGCTGGGACTGGGAAGAAAACAGCTGACCCCCTTACAGGGGACAGAAGTGCCGGGTCTTTGATTTAGAGGCTTGGGTCTACACGGAAAGGGAAAGACACGAGTTTTCCAGGAGGGAATAAATCTGCTGGTGGCCAGTACCAGTACCATGCTCTATCCCAGTTGCTTAACACAGTTTGCATCCAGGCACCCATTTAAGATAGATTTCTCAGACAAAAATCCTCTACCTGGGGGGCTTATCCGGTCGCTGCTCTGCTGTCTCTGTAGAAACTCCTTATAGCAAACGGAGCACATCCCGTTAGTCCGGGGGCTGCCATAAAATCCACAGCCTGTGGTACACAACAGAGGCACCTGGGTTTGGTTTGTCTCCTGAGCCATCCTCTCTCCTCCAAGGCGCCAAGCTACAAACGGGAGTAAAAACGAGACAGCTGTTAGGGCCGGAGCGCGCTCGTTCACCGTACGCTGCAAGCTGATCAGGAAGGAGCACAAAGGATCCCGAGAGAGTCCGGTTCCTGCACGTGCACAACAACGCGATCCAAGTCCCTTGAGCAAGGTATACCCAGGGCTCGTAAGCAGCCACAGGATCTGGGTCCTGGGGCCTTGAGCCATCCAGGGCTCAGCTGCCCAAAGCCAGGCTGAAAAGCCGAGAGGAAGCGGCTCCCGGTACTCCCTCCTCGCACCATGAGGCTCCCTGAACTCCCAGCGAAAGACCCGCACGTAAGACCCGAACGAGCCGCTCTCCAACGGTAACAAGAAGTGCCATCGCAGCACGACTAATGACTCCTGCAAACACTGAAACAAAGAATGCCACTCAAACGGCCAGCATCCAGCCTAATTAGTTACATTTTGCACTTAGCGGCGTTTGTTTTCATTTCAAGCCTGTTTCACTTTTTTAGTTCTCAGGAAGATGATGTAAGTGATGCAAAAAGAACCCATTGACTCTCAGTTTCGACATAGTCATGTATTTTCTGACATATGCTGGCGGATAAGGGGAACATTAGCATAGTTAGGCTAGAAATAAGGAGAAGGTTTCTTTCCAGCAGTAAGATGCGATTCTGGAACACCTTCCCAGGGGAAACAGCAAACACAGCGAAACCTACTTTTAAAATGAATCTTAATAATTTCTCTCTGGATCACACGCCGTTGCCTCCAGACCCAGGAACTGGCCCCTTCCAGCCGCACGTGGTGTAGCATTTACACGGCCAAACTGCACTGCACCTCTTTAAACCAGAACCATAAGCAGTAACTCCCAGCAACAACAAACACCAATTCAGATGTGTGCGAACAACGTGGCCGCAGCTGGTCCAGCTTTGGCAGTAGACAAGGGAAGGGGACGTTTGCGGGACCGCGGCGGTGCAGGTGGTTCCAGTTTGGGCACAAAGACACAGTGTTGCTACCGGGAGACCCCAGCAGCGATCCCCTTCTTCTATCCACCACTCCACAGCTAACTCTGCTGCTTTCTTTCACACTCCTACAAAACTTGCTCCGCCAAGGGAATAAAACAACAGGAACAAGAAATAATTACCCTCCCAGGAGCGTTCCCGTGGGATGGAAGTGGATCAGCTCTGGTTTGTTCCTCCTTATCCTCAGCTGGGTGATACGAATCTCCGCTCTGCACTCGGGGCTCAGACCAGCATTCCCATTACCAGCCCAGGAGTCCTTCCCCGCCCAAACCGACCTCTCCTTTGGCACCAGCAGCCAAGGGAGCCTCCTCCGCACCGGACCCTCTGGGAGCAGACCTGGCAGGCTGAATCCCCGCGGAGTTAACTGGATGGTAACCGCTGCCACGCACGGACAAATTTTCAGGAGGTCCTTCTGATTTTGAGCGTCCCTGGAGAGAGAAGGTGACGACTGCTGCGACTTTGGACAGAGTTCAGCTCTCCCATAGCCAGCAGCCCAGGGGCGATCTGCAGCAGGAGCCGAGCGGCACACGGCTTTACCGCAAAACCAGCTGAAATGAAGAACCGCGGGGGAAACCGAACCGCTCCCTCTCCCGCTGCTCTGCCCCTGCACCCCGAGCCCGGGCAGGCCGGGACGAGCCGGGTAACCCACCGCCTGGCCAGGGAAAGCCACAGGCCACCCACCCACCCCGTCACCCTCCGGCCGAGCTGCCCCAGCCGCTGCCCGGTCGAAGGCCGGCGTTGCCGCGGGGGGGATGTCTGCCCGTGCCCCCCCCCCCCCCCGCTCCCGCGGCCGGGCCCCGCGCCCCGCTCCCCGCCCGCGGTAGAAATCGAGGCCGAGGCTTTGCGGCCTGCGCGGCGGCGGGCAGGCCCGGGCCGGGCCGGGCCACTGGGCCGCGCCGGGCCCCACTCACCGGCGGCGGAGGCGGGCGGCCGCCGGGCCGGGCCAGGCCGGGCCGGGCCGGCCGCCGGGAGGCTCAGGCGGGCGGCGGGCAGGGCGGGCTGCCGGGAAACATGGCGGGCGCTGCCGGCGGGACCGCGGCCCCCGAGCGCCCTCCCCCGGGGAGGGCCCGGCCCGGGCGGGACGGGGGGGACGGGACGGGGCCGCCGCCTGCAGCCGGGGCCGGAGAGGCCTGGCTATAGGGGCTGGCGTATAGGTGTGCCCCCGCTATAGGGGAGGGGGCTGTGACCCCCTCGGCTATAGGGGCTGGGGTATAGGTGTGCCCTGGCTATAGGGGAGGGATTTGTGATCCCCTGGCCGTACCGGCAGGGGTATAGGTGTGCTCCATCTATAGCTGAGGGGGCTGAGACCCCCCCTATGGGTATAAGGGGTGGGACACAGCCAGACGCCACTATAGAGAGGGGATCTGGGAGCCCCCACTATAGGGGCTGAGACACAGTCAGACCCAGGCTATAGGAGAGGGGGGAAGACCCCTGTCCCCCCAAGCTATAGGGGCTGGGACATAGATATTCCTTGACTATAAGGGGAGGCAGCTGGGACCTTCCTCCCCAGCTATAGGGGCTCAGACATTGGCTGGACCCCAGCTATAGGGCAGAGGACCAGGGACGTCCCCATCTATAGCCACTGGAGGAGAGGGTGGGCAACACCCTTCCTCCACCCCAGCTATAGGGGCCAGGATGCAGCTGGCTCTACTCCAGCTACAGGAGAGGGGCTGGGAATACCCACCCCCAGTTCTGGGGGCCGGAGCCATACCCCATCTATAGGGGGTGAGCCGGGAGGCGGTGCTGCCCCTTGTGCATTTCTCCTGCAATACAGAATTAATTGACCTGAGCGCAGACTCGTTCTCAGCCTCACCCCAGACTCTTTCCCCGCAGCCCTAAGACCCACGGGGTGTCACTGCTGACCCCATGGGTCAACCTTGCCATCCCAAACAGAAAGGGAGGGTGGAATGCTTCGGGGTCTCCGGCTGGAAGGGCTTCCCAGCTGCAAGCCGTTCCTGCCACTCTTCTCCGAGCCTTGGATTATGTTTTTTGGTTTTTGTTTTAATCAAAGCTTTGCTCAGGTGTTGTCGTGACCCAGCTCGTCATGGGGCCGATTCACCTCTGAGCCCACGTGCCTGTGCCCAGGGTTGGCGATCGTGGGGTGCCTGGGGCAGGTCACCGCAAGAGAAAGTGCCCGTTGCCCAGCCGTGCTGGGGCTCGTGAAACACCCAGGAGCAAAACCCTGGGGAAGCCACCGGCAAGCTCTGCTCTGGTGTCTCCCCACTGTCTCCCTGGCCCGGAGGGCTACTAAAAACTTTGTGCCTGTAAACCCTGGGCAGGGTGTCGGTGTGGGGTTTCTGCTTGCCTTCGGCACAGACAGGGCTCTGCTCTCGGGGCCGGCTCCGGCGACGCAAAGGCAACTGTTGGTGCAGTTTGATTTATTTGCACCGGCCGGCGTGGGAAATAAACTGAGCTGAGCTGCCCTGGGCTGGGCAGGTCGCTGCCCGAGCATCCCCGGCCCCCCGAGCATCCCCGGCCGCACGGTTCCCGTGGGACCAGCACCGGCGAGAACCGCACACGCTGGGCCGTGGCCACGGCCGCGTGGCCACCAGGTGGCACTAGGCTCCCACGGAAAGCTGGGCACACGGGAACCCACGCACCCACGCAGCCCCTCACCCACGTACCCGCGCACCCCCCCCCCCCCCCCCCATGTACCCTTCACCCTCCCGGGCATCCCTCGCTCACTGCCAGCCCCACGCTCCAGCCAGCCCTGCAGAGCAGAGCGGGTCCCTCTCTGGCACTGGAGCCCCACTTGGCTAACGAGGGTCACTTGGCTAACGAGGGTCACTTGGCTAATGTGGACCAGGGGCCCTGGGGCCACCGGCACCAGCCTGGGGTGCCCCTGGCCCCCCGGAGCTCTCCGTGCATCCTCCAGCGCTGCCATCCCGCTCCCCAGGCCCTTTGGCTTTACAGAGCCCAGCGGGGCGGGAGGGGGGTCAGGGCGGCTTTTTGGGGGGGCAGAACCTCCAGCAGTCCTGGATGGGTGGGTGAAGCACAGGGGCTGCTCTGCGAGGGCGGTTGCAAGGAGACCAGGAGCTGCCTGACTTCACAGGCTCTGAGATCCTGCCTGTGGCTGGGGCAGCGCGGCAGGAGCGAGGGGCACCTGGCCAGGGGGACGAGGGCGCGGGGCGAGGGCGGTGGTGGGGCGCGGAGAGCAGGGCAGGCCGAGCAGCGAGGCTATTAATACACATTTTCCCGTGATGCTCTGGCACAACTTTCAGAGCCAAAGCCGGAGGGAGCTCCTGGCCGACGCAGCCTGGGTTTGTCCCTTCCCTGCTCCGCTCTCCCCTCGTCCCCAGAACCGCTGCAGTCACCCACCGCTGTCACTCCCACAGCACTGAGACGCGCTGCTGGAGCATCATCTCCATCTGCCCTTGAGCCACGTCAGCGGAGAGGGGAGCTGCCTCCATCTCTGCCCACTGCCTGGCTGCACCAGCCCTCTCCTAAGCGTTTTCTCTGCCTGGGTTATCTAATGACTGTGGCAGAGCATTTAAATGTCACTCCACTAAAGGGAGTCTGGGGAGGGGAGGGCTGGGGGAGACAGGATGGGAGAAACAGGAGCAAAACAGTATCGATTTCTGGCCAATTATCAAAGCAGCGCAATTAAAGGATGAGGACACATTTCCAATACCCTGCCTGCCCCTCCGAGGCCAGACACTGGTTCATCAGCTCGGCCAAACACACACATCCGCATGCACGCAAGTACTTCACGTCTGCACATGCGTGCCCGTGTATGCTTGTAGCACATGCATGTGCATGCAAACACACACGCGCAGCCGCGCAGGCGTCCTCAGCTCACCAGCGTCTGCCGAGCTTGTTTTCCCCGTGGAGTTAATCTCCCCAGCCTGCTTCGCTGCCTGGTTTTTCTGTGCAGCCAAGATGTGCCTCCATCTGGCTCTCGCTGAGCCCAGGGAGCGTGGAGGGCTCTGGGGACGGCTGGCAAAGCACTGCCGGGGGCTCTCGCCCGAAGAAGAGCCAGAGCTGCGGGAACTTGGCCCATTTCTCATCCTCAGGGTCCTCTGTAAAATCTTTTCTCCCCACATGCCCATTCCTCCTTCTCCCTCCTCCTCCCCGCTGCCCCAGCACCCAAGGGCTGGGTCCAACCCTGCTGCACCCCAGGGCTCTCCCAAGCTGCCAGCTGGATGCTTGTCCTACAGGTATTTGCTTTCTTATGCTCTTGCAGGGTGAGCGTCGGAGTCACACAGCTCTGAATTACACTATTTACATCCTGTTGCTGGCGGGCGGCATTTGGGAGCACCGAAGATGCCAGCAGGGACCAGACCCCCGGCTCAAAATGTGTCCTGTGGCCCGGTGCGGTAACGTGGATTACGCATGGGCAATACTCTTAGCGTGGGCCTTGAGACGTGGCAGGAGCTTTCTGTGTGGTTTCCAGCATCGGGAGGGTCAGACGCTTCCACTCCCAGAGGCAAACCCAAAGCCAGGATTAATCCCTGGTTGAGCAGATCCCAAATGACCCCCATCCCAGCCTTGTCCCCGGGGGCTGTGCTACCCGCCGTCCGGCGGTGCAGCTCGAGAGCAGGATCTCCAGCAGCCATCCCAAGAGATGCTCCCAGAGCGGTGGGGAAGGAAGGAGAGCGTCTGGGCTCAGGTCGTATTGCCTGGGAGGGAGTTTAAATGGAAAACCACGGAGGCTGACAACGGCAGGAGCCCTGTGCTCCCCACCCAGCCGGCCACCCTCCTCCTGCAGCTCCGGAGCCCCGTGCCGGCTCTCACTGCTGAGCATCGCCCCTTCCCCAGGGGAGGAGCAGGACCTGAGCCCTGACACCCTGCCCCGTCCGTCGGCCACCACCACCTCCCTCTCCCCCAGCGCCCGGCCCCTGCTCTGGTCCAACCTTGCACAGCTAACACTTGAACCTAGTGCTGTGCCAGCCCCTGGCCGCAGCGCCCCGCGCTCCCTGCCTGCGTGACACACATCTGGGGAAGAAGAGAGGAATGGGGGGGCATAAAAATCATTTTAATAGGCTCAGTGGATTAGAAACCCCCTTGCAATTACCACCTTCTCCTTGTCCGGCGCACACAAAGGGCTCTCTGGGGTGCTGGGCATGTTCCTGACAAACCCAACGCGGCCATGGGAGCCGGGAGGAAAGAACGGACGCGGGAGCCCTTTCAGACGCTGCTATTTGGTTGCAAACTGCTTAATTTCCTGAACAAAATGATATTTTTGTTGTTGTTGTTTTGATGGAAGGATGGCACTTTTTTGGCATGGTACAATCCCAGGGCTATTCATCCGTCGCCACAGCAACGAGCTCCATCAATGGCCATCCGAGATTGCGGATGATTAGAGACAACATGTAAAAGGTGGAAGACGCTGGGCACCTCGCAAACCTCATCTTCCCAAATGATTTGAATTATCCTCATTATTTCTCCCCGGCCAATTCTCTCCCCGGTCCGCGGGAGACATCGCTGTTATATAAACACAGGAAGAGCAGAGTTATGAGAGCGGGCGGAGGAGAAGGGAATGGTCCATTCTGGTGGGGACTGACCTGGAAAGCTCATGACATGGAGGATGAAACCCTCCGAGGCGCTCAGGGAGCTGCAAACGTCTTCCCACTCCTGGGGCGGGCATCGCTCAGGGCTGCAGAGGAGTGAGGCCACGCTGCCGTCAGGGCGGTGGGGAGCATGGCTGAGCTTTGGGGTGTGGTGGCCACGACTTCTGCTTGTCCCCGGTCCTGCAGGACCTAGCACCCTCCTGCGGCTTTGCCTTGAGCTGTGTCGCTCCTTCCCGGGGACACGGCAGGGAGCTTTGAGTCGGTTTGCTCTTGGAGCGGTTCAGGGACCCAGCCCATCACCACCACCTGTTTTGGGGGTAAACCAGAGGGAAACGGGTTGCTGGAGCCTGGCGAAGGCATGACGTGTCCTGGCAGAGGGCCTTCCCGCAGTAATGGTGTCCGCGGGGCTGCGGTGAAGCGTGGCAGCCGTGAAACTTTAATGCCCGCCTGCAATATTCATGGTGCTTTCGACGGTGAGGCAGGAATCGCACTGAAGGGCCTGAATATTTCATGGTTGGCTCCACAGTGGGATTTTGCTGCCGCTGCATCCCCGCCCTGCCGCTAAGTCTGAGCTGTCCGGTGTGGAAAAAGGGTGATGACACCCCGATTTGCAGCCAAAGACTCCCACAGAAATAATCCGGGGGCATTTCAGCCCCTGCCCGGGGTGGGAGGAACAGATGTGTCCTTCTGGGCATCTCTCTGCTCCAGGGGGGAACGGAAGACCCCGGGTGTGGGGCTGGGGGTCTCCGGCGCGACCTCCCAAACTGCCTTCGGCGGATGCCCCCACCCTGGGTCCCAAAGCACCGTGTGGGTGGCCTGGAGTGCCCCCCCCCAGGGCTGGGCTGTCCTGGGGCTACCATGAGGGATGGGGACAGCAGCTGTCCCCGGTCCCGTCTTCCCCGGCCATTGCAGGGCTGTCCCCCCATGCTGGAAGTCCCTCTCCCAGGGACATGTGGTGGCACGGGAGGTGATGCCCTGGGGTGGCTGGGATCCAGGTCAGCTCTCCATCGATGCATCCCTGCCATGAGCTGGGGCGCTCTCAGCCGGCGTTACTCAGGATCCTGATCTGAATCGAGTCAGCCTGAGTGGGCACGAGGTCCCCGGTCCCCACAGCCGTCCCGTGACATGGCAGCGATGGGGGAGGTGATGGCGAGGACACGCTGCTCCAGCGCAGCCCCCTCTCCTCCAGACCCCTTGGCCAGAGACTTTCCCCAAGCAGCTCCCTGACCGCTTTCCTGCAGCTTTGGGGGGCTGCTGGGGGGCTGGCTGCCTCTGAAGCCCCCTTAGGTGGAAACTTGGAGGGCAGCAGAGCCCCTAGGTCCCGCGGCAGGGACAGGGATGCTGCAGCCTGATGGGGCTCAAGCACCCGCATGGCTCAAATGGTGCCCCAGAGCCCCCATTTCTGCCCGGGCAGACCCCGGCATCGTGCACATCCCTGCCTCGCTCCATGCCTCAGTTTCCCCACTGTACCCTGAGGACGAGCCATCCCTCCAGGCATTTTGTAGGGAGTCATGGCCACCCTCCAGGGCCACGGGCAGGAGAACAGGGTACGGGTGGGAACCTGACCTCCACCAAGGGACAGACCCCAGGCCCGAGCACGCTGCCAGGAGGGGTGGCCAAGGGACACATTTGCCCATTGTTTTCTCCGTCAAACGGAGAGGCAGGAGGAAGCCGGGCTCAGGTTCCACCCCCGGGCTCAGCACCCCAGGGGCCAGCACTGGGCAGGATCAGCTTTGCCTCCCCTCTCTGGAAGGATGCTGGGGTCTGTCCTTGAAGCAGGGGACTGAGGACCACTGTCACCTCCCCTGAATGGCTCCAGGGGAGCAGGGACACGAGGGACAGCTCTGCACCAGCGCGGGAAGGTGGCTGTCCTTGGGGCAGGAGGTGGTCCCGGATAGGGGACCCTGCACTGCGTTTCGACCCCGTGCTCCTCTGCTGCAGGAGCCGGCTGCCACCACAGAACCGCCACCGCTGTCCCCCCGCCACAGCTTCACATTGGATGTGAGATGCTGACACCTCTGGGCTGGGACATTCATGCCCTTGGGCTCGCGGCCAGGGCTCATCCCCCTGCCATTGATCCCCGCCACATCCCCGGTCCCCCCGCTCGGGGAGCACCCCCGGCCTGGGAAGCTCACCCCAAACCCCCACCTGCCCCTGGTTCCTCGAGCTCCCCCTTTGGGTCCCATCCACTTGCCAGCAGCTCCAGCGCCCCATGGGGACGATGGCCAAAACTAAGACAGGCCCTTTGCTGGGAGCAGTGGCTCTGATCAGGCTAAATTGGAACCACTAATTAACAGCAGGAGAGGACATCGATAAGGGAAGCGGCTGGTGCTGCAGCTGGGGCCGGGGCCGGCTGGGCTGGGGCTCCTCCTGCCGCCCGGGGTGCCCTGTGGAGCCCCGTTCCAGCACCTTCCAGCACCGCAATGCCAGGTCTCTACTCTCATCCTGCATCCTCAGAGGAGGAGGATGGGAGATGGATATGCAAGGACAGAGCCAGGTCCCACAGGGAACCCATCACCAGCCTGGGGGTGATGACGGGGGGGGGAACCCCCCCATCCCACAGACCCCAGGCCACGCGGGTGACGGAGACAGAGTCAATGCTCCAGGTCGGGGAGCTCCGGGGTGGGAGAAGGAGTTAATTCCTACACCGAAAAGCTCTTCTCCGGCATCTCGTCTCTAATGGAAGAGTCATGTTGGATTAGCGGGCGGCCGCGCGAGGCGCCGAGCGAGCGCCCCGTCTGCCGGCACCTGGCCCCAGGGAGAGCCGGGGAAGCCATGCGGAATGGCAGATCTGGGCCACTGTGCCAGCGCCAGCGGGGGACGCGCCACGGCAGGGACCGCGGCTGAGGAGGGGCACGAGGAGTCCGCCACAGCAAGCTTTCACGCCAGTTTTTGTCCCCATCGCTGGGTCTTGGCATCCAGCCGTGATGCACCCGTGCATCAGGATGCTTTTCCTCTATTCCCATCCAGCCCGGAGAAAATGGGGTTTGGAAGCAAGGACACCCCAAACCCTTGCGTCACAGCAGCTCCAGTGAGCAGCAGGGCATTCGCGGCTGCGCTCCCTGTGCCTCCGCCGCTGCAATCCAATAGCCGAGGGCGAGCGGTGCCTGGGCGGTGGAAAGTGGGTCAGGCACATTGGACACCATGTGCTTCGCCTCCCCTTTCACACTCCTTATCACAGCCCTGATGGTAAATAAACCAGCGTCTCCCCAGCAACCCAGTGGGCCGCTGGGCCGTGCCGGGAGCGGAGTCCAAGGTGAGCTGCGGTGTCAGCGATGGGAGCCAGCCCGGCCAGCCGGGATCCAGAGGATGAACAATAACCCCCAGCCCATCAGCACGGCACAGGGAGCGGGGTCTGCCCGGCAGCTGAGAAGCGCCGCCCCGGGCACCGGCGTTGTGGGTGGGGTGGGAAAGGTGGGTAAGACCCATTTCTTGGTGTGATGCTGCCTCTGCAAAGGGCACCGAGTTCCCCAAAGCCGCTCAGCGGTTCTGGCAGATCCCGAGATGGGAAAACTCTGGAAAATGGGAATATTTGCCACCAAAAAGCACAGCAAAGTGTTCGGAGCACCTTTAGGGTGAGCATGTCTCTGAACCGGGGTCCCTCCAGTCCCCGGCAGCAGGAGCAATGGCTGAAACCATCAGAGCATCCCTGACCCACTGACCCATAAAAACGAGGCATCCCGGAGGGGCCGCACCCTGTATCATCCGGCTGAGCATCCCCCTCCGCAGGTGACCCCAGCGGCTCCCCCTGGGTAGGGCTGGGCCACCCTGATCCCCCCCTCCCAGCTGCTTAAATCAAGCAGAGCCCTTTGTTTTGTGCTTTCATATTATTTAATTCTCCTCTCCTCACTTGCACTGCAGGGGCAGCGGCTAAGCCCAGAGCTTTGCTAAGCCGGGATCGTATTAAAAGAACAGAGAGGAAGAGAGTTTCTGGTGCAAAGCTGCTTGCGGTAACAGAGATGGATTTAAGGAAACTGCTCCCATAGCGATACTATTGCCCAAAAGCACCCGGCCCAGGGGAAGGCGGCCGGGGATGCGGGGAAAGGCCCCCGGGCTGGTCCTCAGCAGGATGCACCGGCACCGGCACCACAGGGTTGGGGGGGTCTCGCCTGAGGCCACCCAGCAAAGCCCCGTGGGGCTGGGACCCGCAGCTGGGGCTGGGACCGGCCCGTTTGGTGCTGGACGGGCGGCACAGGCAGCGGTGGGTGGCTCACCTGGGCTTTGGTTGTATTAAAAGCTAAGTCCTCCGGCACGGCTTTTTCCAGAGCGGCAGCCAAAAAGGTGCTTACAGGGCCGAGGCGGGAGCCTGCCAAGCCCTAATTAGAGACGCTCAGCGGTACAGTGTGCTAATACGCAACCTTTCGCCTCTGGAGGCCAGGATTTAAACCACAGAGAAATCATCTCGGGGACACGAGCACTGGGGTTGGGTTGTTTGGGCAAGAGGGGAAAAACCTCCCTTCCCTCCCCAAACCGTGGCGGACCTGGAGCTGTTGAGACTCCTCGGCCCGTCCGTGCTTGGCATCCCTGAGGCGGCTCCCCGGCGGGATGCAGGACGATCTGAGCCCGGGCAAGGGGAGAAGCCAGACAGATCCCCAGTCGCTTTCCTCTCCCCTGCTCCCAGCCCCTCTCTTCCTCTCTTCCACATTAACGTGTTAACTTTGGCCAAGAGCTTTTCCCACTGACCTACTGATCTTTCCTATTTCAGTCCCCGGAATTAAGGGATTGCTGAGATTAACTTGCGCTAAAGCCTCCAGATCAGCTCTGGAGCGGGACGCCCAGGTACGGGCGCAGCGGGCAGCTGGGGTCACTGGCCGGCAGAAGGAGGAAGCTGAGAGGTGGCCGATGGCTCACGCGTGGGTGGGTGGGTGGGTGCAGCACCCCACGCTTGAGCAACTCGGGTGCTCTCGGCTCCTGCTTCTCCCCTCCCCGGGGTTTTGGACCCGCTGCGGTCAGGGCTGAGGCTGAGCACCCACCAGGCGATGAGGAGGGTGAGGATGCCCAGAAGCCCCCCAGGGATGGATGGGTGCTTTGAGGACCACCCTGCACCCAGCCTGCCAGGTACTGTCCCGGCAGCAGGGATGCGATCAAGGGTCTGGAGCCAGCGGGGCTGTGCGAGGCTGCAAACGCAGCTGCATTCTCAAACCCCTTCCCCGGGAAGCAGCCGGTTCCCGCGGCAGAGCCCCGAGTGGACAGCCAGGACGGGGCCCTCGGCCAGCACCGTCCTCCTGCCACCAAGCCCTGGCCCCGGGGTCCCGCAGCCGTCCCCGGTCGAGCCCCTGCGGGGGGATGCTCCCGGCACCTGCGTGGCTGCTCTGCTCCCAGCTCGGCCCCTGCAGACCTGCTGGGCAGCTGCCTGAACCCCAGGTCCTCTGCCTGTCCCCCGGGGCGATGCCCCAGTGTCACCAGTCCCCAAAGCCCTCGCTGTCACTGGCAGAGGGGTCTGGCCACCATCTCGGCTGAGCCAAGGGCTATTTTTTTTGCAATATTTCCACAATATTCTAGTTTGGGGGCCAAAAAAAAAAAAAAATCCCAAAATATCCCCTTTTCACCCCAGTTTGGAAACTCCCCCCAAAGGCAAGCTGCTTTTCTGCCTGGAGGGACACCCCCAGGGAGCCCCCATCCCATGTCCCTGCCCCAGCCCCCGGGACCGTGTCCCCACCGCCGTGTGCCCCCATCTGCCCCAGCTCGCCCCTTCCTCGCCATGGGGCACGGGAGAAGCGGCATCACATGAAACTCGGCAATTTTGTGGCTGGGAAGTTCGAAAAGATGGAGGCGAAGCAGGGGGACGGGGTGGGGGCAGGAACAACCCGGCTTTGAAGGTGCCTGGAGATTAACTCAAGGCCACGGTGGAGGCTTGGAGACTTTTACAGCAAAACCTCATTAAGGCGGGAGCGGGGGGGGGGGCGGGGGGAGCAGGGAAATCTTCCAAGCAGGAGGAAAAATGTTTGATTCAGCAGAAACAAGTGGGAAAAAAGCCCCCTCGGGTCCCCCCACTCAGCTTTTATCTGTCTCAGGGGGATCAGGGCGGAATATGAAATCTGCCCCTTTCCTCTTTCCTGTTTATCTCCTAATTATTACGCTGGAGATTCGGCAGCGCCGTGCGGTGCCCGGGCCGGTGCCGAGCGGAGGCAGTGCTGCCCGAGCCGGGGGCGAGTGCCAGGGGGAACCGCTCGGGGAGCCCCTCTGCGCGCCCCCACGCCACCGGGCTGAGCCTCCCGGAGCAGCAGGGAGGGAGGGGGCGGCACGGGGAGGGGGGGGCACAGGACCCTCTTTCAGGCGCCATTATTCGGGCATCATTTGTGCAACGAGGAGCTCCAGGGCTCTGCAGCCCGGCCCCGGAAGACACCGTCTTTGCCGCCTTCCCAGGGACCCTGGAGCCCGGCGGGGCGAGCAGGGCGATGGGCTCGGTGGAGCGTGAGGGCGGCTGGGGCTGGAGGCCGAGCTCCCCCGGAGCGAACCCCCGGGGGCAGATGCTGCGGCCGCCCGCGGTTGCCCGGCACGTCGGCCCACTGACCTACTTTGAGCATC
This sequence comes from Aptenodytes patagonicus, assembly GCF_965638725.1. Classification (NCBI taxonomy): domain Eukaryota; kingdom Metazoa; phylum Chordata; class Aves; order Sphenisciformes; family Spheniscidae; genus Aptenodytes; species Aptenodytes patagonicus. Next base: position 1,526,008 of record NC_134973.1, read on the forward strand.
GCTGCGCTGCAGGCGTGCGGGGATGGGGATGGGGATGGGGACGGGGACGGGGACGGGGACGGGGATGGGGATGCCACGCTCCAGCCAAGCAGCGAGGCGATGCTCCATCCCACCCCACGGGCACCCACAGCCGCTGCCCGGAGCACAGCGGGGTCCAGCCCAGCCATGCTCCCCCCTTACACCCAGCCCCTAACGAAGGCTCAGCAGCCACTAATTGCTTGGGGCCCCCCTCGGGGTGCAGGGTGAGACCGAATGCCCCTTTCCCGGCCCACCGGCAGCTCTGCCGGCCACGGCTCCAATTAGCCTCGTTATCCTGCGTCACCGCTGATTAAGGGACGGGTAATTGCTGCGGTGTTGGATGTCCCTTATAGCCACGCGGCAGCAGCTATTGCATAAGTGCCGGGCAGGCGTTATGTGAGCGGGTCAGGCCAGCCCGGGGGCTCCGGTTACACCTGGGCCCGCTGCCCCCCCAGCCCCCACGTAGCCCCCGGCCCCGGGTGGGGACAGGGACAGCCCCGCACGGGCTGCGGGACTCTGGGGCGCACCCCGCTGCTGTCTCAGTTTCCCCCTTCTCCATGCTCTGCTTTGCACCCGCCACCCAGCCTGGTGTGCCCGAGCAGCACCCACCCTGTGCCACGGCCCCGCGCCATGGCCCCGCGCCACGACCCCACACCACGAGCCGTGCCAGCCTTTGCATAACGAGCGCCGTGGGACGGTGACTCACGCCGCTTTGGCAGGGCCACGTGCCCAGTGCCATGCCAGATCCGGCCGGCTGCCGGGGGTTGGCGCAGGCGGCAAAGCCGCGTCTTGTCCCTGTGGTCTGAGGGCGCTGGCCCTGTCCGGCACAGCGGGGGGACCCTTGTCCTACACCACCGGAGCGCTTCGGCAGCGGCGTTGGGAGGAAGGGTGACACCGATGCCATGGAGAGGACAAAGCAGTGGGTCCCTGTCCCTGAGCAGAGGGTTCTCCATGGCGTTAACCCCGCAGCCGGGGGGCCATGTTAAGGCTCGGTGGTTGCAAGTGCCACGGCTCCCCTGCAGCCACCCGGCTCCCACTGCCTGCACCCACTGCCCAGCCTGGCACTGGGGGACAGGACCCCCGCCCAGGCCTGGGGCTGGGGGCTGCCACGGGGCACGTCCCCACACCAGCACCTGAGGATGAGGTTTGGGGGCACCAACGCTGTGGCCCCTGTCAGCGGGTTCACCCCGTGACCCGCTCCCCGCCAGGTAGGTCAGCCGTTCCCGACGGGAAACTGAGTCACGGCGAGGCAAAGCGACCTGGCAGTGCCCACGGCGGGGAGCCCGCGGTAGAGCCACCCCGGGGGCCGGCTCTGCCAGTCAGCTGTGCCGGGGCTCGGTGAGCGCAGGGCAGCCCGGCACAGCCCTGACGGGGGGCTCGGCAGTCTCCGAGGCCGGGTGAAGGGCTGCGGGTGCAGGATGGGGTGATGCTGGCTGGGCGGGCGGAGAGGTTCCCCTCTCGCTGGGTGGGGTGTGAGCGAGAGCAAACAGTGATTAAGGTGCGGTGGTGTCATTCCAAATTCCTGCTCGCCTCCAGGCCAGCCAGAGGCCGACTGGGCTGATCCTGGCGGCGGAGCCATGCTGGCGGTTGCCGCTTCGACGTGGCCACGGGCTGGCAGCGCCCCGGTGTCTGTCCTGGCCCTGACCACAGAGAGTTGGCGGCGAGGCTGGGCCAGGGAGGAGGGGAAAGAAAAGGGCTGGACGGTGGCAGGGTGGCAGAGTTTTTCCTTCTTATCCATTCCCGGTGGCTGTCTCCTCCCCACGCCACCGATGCCCGGGGCTGCTGGTGCTGCCTGCGATGGGCTGGATCCAGCCCCACTGGACACGTCCCCCGGCATCGCCCAGGCGAGTGCAGCTCCCCAGCACCGAGCCCGGTTCTGGCGGCACGCAGGCACTGGACTGCAGCTCTGGCCCCTCTGGCCCTGCTGCTTCCCCATCGCTGGGAATGTCACCGGTTGATGCCGGTGTCAGCGTCTCTGCACCGACTGGCTGCGAGCGGAGCGGCACCGGGCTCCGCATCACAGCACGTGGAGGGGGAGACAGTTTTTAGGGGGGGTTCAGTGACCTCCAGTGCTGCCACATCCGAAAGAGCCCTGAGCAAGGGGGGGGAAGGCTGCTCCCCTCTTGGGAGCAAATGTTATGCCAGGGGCTCAACTGTCACCACTGGTGAACTGACTCCACCTCTGTTCTGGCTTTGCTGGGACCAGGAACCTCATTTAAACCTGGTCGAGTCCGCAGAGTGAGGCCCCAGTCAAGATAAAAGGGGGTCCTGCTCTGTCATAACCTCTCCTCCTCCACCCCTGTGGCCCCAAATCCATGGGGCTGAGTCCCAGACCTGCAGCACCCAGCACCCGCTGCCCCACGGGCCATTCCCACTTGGATGGCCCCTCAGCATCTCCTTTTCCCCCGGGACTTTCCCTGGGCCACGCCAACACCTCTTGGTGTTGGAGGTTGGGCGCCGCACACGAAGGGTTAAGGAGACGGTGGCGGGGAGCGGGTGCGTGGGTCCGACGTTGCTCAGTTGCTCACCGCAGGTGTGGTGCCGCTTATGTAACCTCATACTTTTGGGTTGTGCCGGGGCACTCGGGGAGTATTTTCGCTCTTGCTCTGGTGCGATTTGGCCACGACTGTCCCAACAGCGGCAATTGGGGCCGTGCCGGGCGAGCCAGCGACCGCCTTTCGGGAGGGGCGAGTTCGCCGGGGCCGGACCTTGCGTGCCCCAAAGAGTCACCGCATTGCTCCCAGTCTCAGTTTCCCCATCTATGAAATGGGGCTAATGAGGCTGACCTCCTTCAGGCAGCACCTGTGACCTCTGAGGATGGGCAGTGGCCTCGTGCCGCGCACGCTGCCGGCACGGGGGCTGCCCCCAACTAGGGTCAGTCGAGATGTACGCTGGGGTGGGATTTCAGGGACCGTCCGGGACGCGCTTGCAGAAGCCTCGCTGGAAGCGGAGCCTGTAAAGACCGAGGCGAGACGTCACCCCGCGTCCTGTCTGCGTGCCCATCCATGCGGAGCACAGCGGGGAGGAGGGAGGAAAGCCGGGAGGAAGGAGCAAATCTGACCGGCAAGAGCAGCGAACCCGTTCCCAACCGCCATCAACAAAATCATGTCAGACAGCAGCACTGGAGCGCGGCAGGCGGCTCGGCCCCCTCCGCCCCCCACACCCCTCCACCCCCCGCCCAGCCAACGGCGTCCCCCTCCCCGGCCGCAGCCGCTCCCACGCCGGAGCGGAGCAAGGCAGTAACTCGGCACGCGGGTGGGAGCACACAAAGTGCCACCGTGGCTCAGCCCCTCTGTCCGTCTGCTGCTGCCGCCCACCCACACCGCTGCGGGGGGACAGTGCCGGGAGCGGAGGCGAGAGCTCCTCTGCCACCAGCCCGGCAGCATCCCTGTGCCCCCGGCTCAGCCCCAGGCTTTGGGATGGTCATGGGTTTGAAATCACCCTCTTCAGCCATGCTTAAATGGTATAATTTAAGGGTTTGGGGGCCATGGTGCCCCCTGAAGAGCCCAACCGCGAGGGCAGGGGGGAGTCCTGGGAGGAGGCAGCGATGTCACGTGTGTGATGGTGGTGGATGCCCACGGCTGGTGTAGTGTCTGTGCCCATGCCATGCCCGTGGCCGTGACTGATGCCTTGCTTGTGCCCATGGCAGATGCCACATCCATGGCTGTGTTGGATGCCGTGTCCATGGAGGATGCCATGCCCACGTCCATGGTGGATACCATGCTCGTGCCCATGGTAGATGCCATCTCTGCACACAGCAGGTCTCCAGGCCAGTGCCACTGTCCCCAGGACCCAGGCATCCCTTGGCGCTGCTGAGCACCGCGTCCCTCGCACCCTGAGCCCTGGCCCAGCCCGTGACACGGACCAACCGCCTCCACCCCTGTGATGTGGCACCATGGGGACTCTGGCGACCTGGTGCAAGAGTCACACTGCAAACCCCAGCCATGGGGCTTTGCCCCGTGCCGACACCTCTGGCACTGCACCACAAGGTCTCGTTGCGTGGTCCAGAGCCAGCATTTCTTTGCATTTATTATGGCAGCGCGTTGGAGTGCCCTGTGATCCAGGATATGACCCCAGGCCCCAAAGCCCTCTGTGTGCATCGCAGCATGAAGGACGGGGTGGGAATGGCTCGCTGCCATGTCCAAAGCTCCCTGCTGCTTCCCCTGTGCGCTTTCCGAACTGCAGGTCTCCCAGCCAGGACCACCCCTCGGACCTCAGCATCGGCACCCCGGTGCGGGGACACGTTGGGACTGCTCAGGGTCCCCGCGCTTCCCACATCCCCCCAGAGCTGGGTGTCTGCACCTTCTCCAGGGTCCCCCCACCCTGTGCTGCCTGGGGGTGAGCATCCCTGTGCCGAGCGGGGCACCCCGGGGGGGGGCAGCGGAGCCGCACGGGGAACGGGGTGAAGCAAGGAGGTGGGGTGATTCAGCGGGACACGCAGCCGGCCCCGTGCCTGGGCGAGCCGGGACAGGACGGGCACCGGCACGGCCCTCCCATGGGCGGGCAGCACCCCGGGGGGGTGCAGCGCCGAGCACCCCGCTGCCGGAGCCGTGTGCCCCCTGTCCCGGGGGGTCGAGCAGCCCCCGGCACCGAGGAGGCGCCGGGCACCCCCAGCCCAGTGCCCATGTGCAGCGCCGAGCACCGGCACGGCGGGAGCGGCGGGGATGGAGATGGAGATGGAGGAGGAGAAGGAGGAGGAGGAGGAGGAGGAAGGGCAGGAGGTGGGGCTGGAAGTGAAACCGATTTGGGGGGGTGGGGCGGGGCGGGCTCGTCATGTGAACGGCCGCATGCTCGGGCAGAAGTGGGTCAGCGGCGCCGCGGAGGGGCAGGTGCCAGAGCCGCCCGGTGCCTCCCGGTGCCTCCCGGTGCCGCCGCTCCCCGCCCCGCCGCAGGGACCCCCGCGCCGCCCCATGCGCCCCCCGGCGCGCTCCTGACCGCCGCCCGCCACGATGCGAGGTGAGTCCGGGGAGGGGGGTCTGGGGGCACCGTGGGGACCGCCCGGCTGCGGGGGGGGGGGGGGGGGGCAGCGGCAAAAGTTGTCCCCGGTGGGAGACGGGGGGGACCCCGCATCAGCCCCGCCGGAGGGGGACCCGGCGTCAGCCCGGCCGGGGACACGGGGGGGACCCGGCGTCGGCCCCGCCGGAGAGCGACAGGGTGGGGGGGACCCGGCATCGGCCCCGCCGGGGTCGGTCTGGCTCCTCCAGCCCCCCCTTTCATTAGGAACAGAATTCTTGTTTATTTTGCTTTGCTTTCCGACGCCGGCTTAGACCCGCTCGTAAGCTTTTCCTCGCACTAAACCCCTTAATCTCCTCTTCAATATGTTGCTCCCACCAGGGCTGGATTTATTGTGGGGTTTTTCCCCCTTTTCCCTCTCCCAGCGGTTTCGGGGGGGGGGGGGGTTTAGGGCCGGGCCGGTGCAGCCGGAGGGAGGCTCCTACGGGGACGGGCGAGGGACCGGCCGCAATTTCGGGTGCCCCTTATCCAGGGAAGGGGGTGAGTCGCCTGCCAGCGCCTGCCTGATTTTATCCGTTATTAAAGGCGATTCCTACTTTTCACCCGTCCGCTTTGCAAAGCAGGCGGTTGGGAGGAGGAGGATGGAGGGAGGGAGGGAGGAAGGCTCCGGCAGGACGATCCACCGGGGCCCGGTGATGGTGACGCAGCGGTGGCCGGACCCAGCTCTCCCCGTGCCTGTTCCCGACTGAGCTGCTGGGAGCACGGCTGGGACCTGACGCTGTGGGGTGGGATTTTTATCCCCTTTTAAAGCAGTTTTCCATCATCGCCTGCCGTGCCCGAGCCCTTCACCCCCGCCAGGACTTGCTTGTGCACGTCTTTAGGCTTGTTTTTTGGGTGGATGTGTTTAGGTGTAGTTTTGGGTGCAATATTTAGGTGCATTTTTGGGCGTACGTATGAGGATGTACATCTTCGAGCTCCTCAATTTGGTTTTTCTCCCTCCCTGGCGCGGCTGCGGGTGCTGCGGCTCTGCCAACCGCCGCACTCTTGTGTAATAGTGGGGCCAGGGCTGGGCGAGGGCGAGGCGAGCCCCCCGGGTCCCCTTCCCGCCCCGTGACATCCCGGGATTTCACCTTTATTAGTACGGAGGGAAGCATTAACGCCTGCCTAATTAATAACACCGCCTGGCTCTTATGTCGCACTTGCACAGCCGGCACCGGGCTTAATTAGCAACTGGGTGAACTTTTCCCTTTTTTTTAATTTTTTTTTCCCCTTTTCCCCCCCCAATTACTGTGCATTGGCCCTAGTTAAGGGCCAAACCCCCCTGATATCACACCATTTTCCCCCGTCGGGCGTTTTTCCTGCAGTCCCGCCCGGCGCAGGGTTCCCATCTCTCGCCGAAGCCCGAGCGCCTCATGGCGATGCCGAATCGGTTCAATCTCCGTTTTCTTCCCCCAAACCGCCTCCGCTCTGCCCCTTTTCCCGGGGGCCACAGCAGCTCCTCGCTCCTGTCCTTCCCCGCGCCGGGGCCGGGCGAGAGGCTTTGCCTTGTATAATCCTATAGGGTTTCCAACCCTCTTGCTCGCTTGTTTTGCAAGCGGCGTGGCAAGGAGCGTGCGGTGGCTCGGCAGCCTTTCCGACTTGTCCTAGTGACCTAGATCTGTCATTGGAAAAATCAGAGAGTGGAGGAGGAGCTTCCCTGCCCGTTTAGGCAGCGTGCTCATGCTGGCGCGGGCGAGGACAGCCGGCACCCATCGGCCCTCCCACACGACGGCTGTGCCCTGACCCGAGTACTGCGGGATGGGGATGGGGATGGATGTCTGTGCCCTTCGCCTCCCAAAAACAAGGTTGGAGGAGAAAGGTGGCCCCCAGCAGCGTGGGGTCCCAAGGGATCCAGCCAGGATTTGGGATCCTCGACCCTGATAACCCCGGGGAGCGGCAGCACCTGGAGAGGGAAAGCGCAGTGATGGGGAGAGGCTGCCACCCCTGGGGACAGGGACCAACGGGTTAACCCCACAGCCCAGCCATGCTGGCAGCATCCCCTGCCCGTCCTGCCCGTCCCTCCTCCCCATCGCGTTTAACTTTGAACTCGGCAGCGGCTATTTGGAGAGCTGCTAATGTCTAAATCGTGCCTGGTTTATTGGATGTGGTGAGCAGAGCCGCTCTCACTGCCTCTATTTAGCCCCATGGAGATAACTCCACCTCGATTTAGCTGCGGGTCCAGGGATCTCCCACCCCAGCCCGGTTTCTCCCCACCCCAGGCTGGCGGCAGGTCCCCTTCCCCGCCGCCGCACCTTTGCCACCCTCCTGCGCCAGCCAAAGTGCAAAGGGCTGTGTCCCACGCCGGCGGGGCTGGCCTTGGAGCGGTGCCATGCGGCACAGGAGCTGGTGAACCAGCGCAGCCGGGGCAGGAGCCGGGTGGCCGTGGGGGAGCCTCATCGCCCGCTGCTGCTTGTGGGTGAACTGCTTGCTACGATTTCCAAGCCGGGGACGTGCACTGCACCATGGGACAGGGAAAAAACAGCATGTTGCCAGGGATCGGGGCGGCTACGAAGCCACCGGCCACGTGGCCACCAGCGAAGGTGGCTGAGGGTCGCCCTGGGGCAGGGGGCGAGCAGCTGAGCCCTGTTCTGGCCCAAAGTTTCCAGGAAATCTCTGCTAATCAATTAAGAAACGGGCTCCCACCTCCAGCATCACAGCCCGGCACGGGGCCGGAGTTGCATAATTTAAATTTTCCTTATTGCCCACGTGGCCCCTGCCCGGTGCTGCCGGTGCCGCTGCGGCCTGGAACATCATGCCGGGGCCGTGCCAGCCTCATGCTGCAAACCGCCCCGGCCTCGCGCAGCCCCAGCCCGTTTGGGTTTACCCGCGGGACGCATGGATGGGGATGGGATTTGCCGGCGGTGATAGCTGAAATGCTGGGATGCTGGGGGACCCTGGGGCGCTGCAGCGCGGGAGCCTGTTTAAAAGCAAAACCAACAGCAGATGTAAAGGGGTGATTGTTCCTTTTATTTACTTATTTATTCCTCCTCCGCCCACCCCTACCCCACGGCCACCTTCCCAAAATAGAACGGTGGCTAATTGCTGTGGGGAAGCGCGGTGGCTCCTGGAGGGCGGGTGCAGCCGGGAGCAGCGCCGGGTCCTGGGGTCGGAGGTTGCCGCAGGGGACGAGGGAGTGGAGCCGGGTTTCGGGGCAGCGATGGGGAAGTGGGATGGCACCGTAAGTCCCTGCGTGTCCCCGTGCAGCCTGGACCCATCCTCCTCCCCCCCCGCTCTGGGTGCACCGCGGGGATGCTGAGCTGGAGGGGAGAGGACGGTGGTGGCAGAGCATCAGAGCATCCCCTGGCTGGGGCTGGGGAGAGGAGGGAGGGAGGGCTGCGGGGCTGCTGCTAATTACCGGAGGTGCCCATCCTGCGGCATCGATCGCGGCAGCGCGATGGGGCACAGACCTACTTTCCCAGCAGGTTCACCGGGTAATGAGCCAGGGCACCGGGGAAGCCGCCTGCCCCGGCTCTCGCCCCAGCAGCCGAGGGGGTATTTGGGGCAGGGACGGCCACAGGGACACGGAGCTGCTCGCCCCCCTGCCCTGGCAAGGGGCACCCAGGCCCTGGGGGTGGGTTTGCTCCCGTGGCCTCATGTGGCCCACGCAGGGGAGGGGGTGGCCGTATCCTGACCCCAGCCCCATGGGTTGAAGGGTGCGCGGGCTCGCCCCGGGGCAGTCTGCGCAGAGGGCTTTGCAGGGACCTGCCAGTGCCCCCCAAACACCACCCCCCCCAGGAGTCCTCACCCCTCAGCCAGGGGCACCCAGTCCCCATCGAGCCAGCTGGAGGTGGGGGGGGCAGCTCCAAAAATCCTCCAGCAGCAGCAGGGTCATGGCACATCCCGGGGCTCGGTGGGGTGCTGAGGGTTTTGGGGTGATCTCCCCCCAGCACCAAAATTATGCGGCTGAGGGGAGGGATGGGGGGAGGAGGAGGAGGATGGGGCCACCTGTGGCCCGTGCACCACAGAGGGAGGGTCCAGACCCCCGTGGCCGGATCCTGCAGGGCCTGCCTTGTTTTGGGGTGCAAGAGGGATGCCCGCCCTCGGGGCGGAGGCGATGGAGAGGAGGGTGTGCCGGTGCGGGAGGAAGGCCGAGTCTTGCTCCAGGGTGGGCGGCTCTGGCTCTGCCGAAACCACCGGAGCTGCCTGCCCAGTTCAGGGCAAGCGGTGCTGGGCTGGAGGGGACACACACGGCCGGGTCCGGGGGGTGACAGGGGACCCGGGGACTGTGCAGGGATGGACCTGTGTCCCCCACGGAGAGCTGCACCTTGGGGTGGCAAACGGGTGTCCCCAGCTCGAGGTATCACCCCAAAATGCCCCAAAGGCCCCATCCCCAGCGGCGGGAGGTTGGGGTGCAGCCGCGGCTCCGTCCTGGTGCGGCCGTGGCCGTGGGAAGGGTTAACAGCCGCGGCGTTACACAAGTGTGTGGGGCCACGGGCAGAAAGTGTGTCAGTGGGACAGGATGGCTCCAGCCGTGGGGCCACGCGCAGCCACCGGACCGGGGGCCAATTGCCGCCGGCACGGCCGAGCCCCATGGCCGGACGGTGCTGCGGTGCCGCTTACATAAAGGCTGGCCGGTGGCAGCGGGCTGGGAGTTGGGCAAGAAGTATTTACAGTGGGAGGAGAGCAAATACCACGGCCGGGACATTTTAATTGCCAGCTGGAGATTATTATTTATTTTTTTTAAAAGTGTTTTTTTTTTTTCCTGTCCCCTGTTTTAGCCCCGCCAGCCCCTGGGAGGAGTTTTGCTGCCTGCCCTCCCCCGGGCAGGGGGAAGGAATTCGCCTCCACCTAAATAAACCCCCCTTTTGCACAGTGTGGCCGATGCTCATGGGGTTGTGGTGGGAGGAGGAAGAGCCTAGTGCTCCGGTGGGGAAACTGAGGCACGGTGGGGGGGGAGGCCATGCCCGGGGTGTGGCATCTGCTGTGATATTTCCCCCCGATAGTGGTGAGATTTGGGGGATGCGGGGTGCCGCTGTGGCCACCCCACCAGCACCCACGTCCCTCCCCGTCCTGCTGGGTTTGCCCTAGGGGGATGTCCGGCCCGCGCGGGGATCCCGGGGGAGTCGTGGCCACAGCACAAGGGGATGCCGAAGGAGCCGGCGCGGTGATTCAGTCGAGGCTTACGAACAGAGAGGCAATTAAACGCTGTTCTGGGCTGTAATTGCCGTCACGCCGGGGTTACGGCCATATCTCCACGTCAGTTATTTGGGGCGAACGTCTTAGGAGCGGGTCAGGTGCCGGCTGTGGGCACGGCCATGTAATTAGCAGGATGCTAATTAGAGCCCGAAGAGGCTGCAGGCACACGGTGAGCGGTCAGGGCTTCTCCTTCACGGCATCTGGGGGTGATGCTCGGCTCCGGAGGAGCCAGGACAGCGTCGTCCCCACGTACCCTTAGCTCTGCCCACGCTGGTTACGGGCGTCTCTCGGGGGGCTCCCCTCCACCTGGGCCTGGGGGTGCGGGAGCAGGATTTGGCCATCAGCATCACACGAAGCCATCGCCATCGTTGGGAGCCGGCGAACGGCGTTCGGGGCCCCGTGGGTCGAGCGGAGCGGCACCCTCGGGCTCTGCTCGCTGCGTGCTGGCGGGTGCGAGGGCCGCGCTCAGCCCAGCTGTTTTGCCGAGTGCGCGGTGCCGGTAATTGCGGGGGGCCGGGAGTATCGGCCGCGGGCGTGAGGGCGCGGCACGCCGGCGATGCATCACCCCAGCGCTCCCGGCGGCTGCAATTACGTTGCATAACGAACCGACGCCGCTTCCTGCCGGGGGTGGCACCACCTCCCTGTGCCCCCCACGGTGCCACCACCTCCCTGCCATCGCCGCACTCCTCCCCAGGCGATAGGGACAGGGCGTTGGGGCGGGGAGGGGTCCCCACGGTTTGCAGGTTGCACCCCTCTCCGGCGGCACGGGCGAAGGTGGTGGTGAGAGCCGGGGAATTGGGGGGGGTGTCTCGGTCGTCGGAGCCCACTGGCAAGACGGGGGTGGCCGCACGTCGCCCTGCCAGTGCCTCCGTCCCCCCGCCAAAGGGGTGACCCCGGGGCTGCGATGCCAGTGCAGAGTCGGGGGGGGGGGGGGGGAGCTGGGACTGGAGGATGGGAAGATGCCCTGGCCATCCCTGCCTGCTCCCTGCCGGCCCCGGGTGGGTGGCTCTGCTGCCCCAGGCCCAAAAATACAGCAGAGGCACTGGCAGAGGCTTTGGGGAGGGGCAGGGGTGGGATGTGACCCCCTTGGGTCGGGAGGCACACGGCGACACAGCCCTGGGAGCAGCCCAGCTCGGCAGCCCTGGGAAGAGGGGGGCGAACCCCAAAATTGCCTGGTGTATTTGGAGCAGGAGCTGAGCAGCGAGTCAACGGATGGAGGAGGGATCTGTCCCTCCGCTTGCACCCGGACTTGAGGCAAGTCCTTCCCCCATATGGCTGGGAGCAAATCTGCCCCAGGGGGGGACCGATGGCATCCCCAGGGGACCGATGGCAGCCCGGCTGCGCCGCTGCACGGCGAGGCTCAGTCCAGCCTCCCCCAAAGCAGCGAGGGACCCCGGGGCACCGCTGGGTGCCGGGGGTGCAGGCGGTGCTGGCCGAGCACCGGGGCTTGTCACCCACAGAGGTGGCTGGCAGCAAGCCACAAAACATGTCCCTTGACCAGAATCGGTTGCTCCCAGGGGAGGAGAGAGGCAGAAGGGAATTACCCGAGCCGGGGATTTGCACAGGCCCAGGAGATTTGAAATAACCATAATCTGGCCGCGGGGGTTATTTTGGCGCGGTGGCGGCTGCCCAGCACCCTTGAGAGCGACGCCAGGCTGAGCCTGGCCAGGGGGCGCGGGGGCTGGAGCGGGGATTAGAGGGTGCAGAGATGCCGGGAGGCACGTACGAGTCCCGGGGGTGCCCCGCGTCTGTGTGTGTGTGTCCCCCCCCCCCGGTGCGCGCGGGGCGGGCAGGGCCGGCCCAGATCTGGGGCAGCTGGAAAATGAGGAGGACGAAGCCTATTAGCAGCTCAGTGCCAGCGAAGCAGAAGCGGGGAGGGAAGCGGATTTGCGGGGGGAAGGGGGCCGGGACCTTGAGCCAGCGATGGCTATATCGGTCCTGGCTTTTCTAAGGAGCTGCCAAGGGGGGGGTCGGGGGCCCCCCGGCCCTTCTGCTTGGGCCAGACCCCCAGCAGGACAGCGTCCATGGCTGCAGGGACAGGGATGGTCCCTGTGCCGAGGATGTCCCTGTCTGTGGTGCCCCCGCAGTGTGCACACACTGGTTGAAAAATAAGGGGAGTGATTCCAAAACGGGGTCCCGGGCAGGCTGGTGCACAAACATGCTGTACTCTTGTAGCTCAAAGGGCTTTTCTGCCCGTCTCTTGGTGCTGGAGAGGATGGGGGAGCACATGGGGGTACCCCATGCCCTGCAAGGGCCTTTTTGGGGTCCTCTCTGAGGCACAAGCATCCTTGCGGGGGTCTGTGGGAAGGGCTGAGCTGATGGCCGGTCCAGATCTCGTGCTTCGGTTTCCCCAGCTGCCGAGCAGGGCTGCAGCTGTCACGGAGAGAGGGCCGTCTCCCTCGTTCGGTTCGGCGGCGGCCATCATTAACCACCGTGGTTTTCCCCCTTTTTCCTCTCCGCCGCAGCCCAAATCGAAGTGATCCCATGCAAGATCTGCGGAGACAAGTCCTCGGGGATCCACTACGGTGTTATCACCTGCGAAGGCTGCAAGGTGAGCCCAGGGATGCCCAGGGACGGGTGCCAGCGGGCGGGCAGCCACGGGGGCTAGCATCCCGCCGGGCGCTTTTTCCAACGCCTCCCCGTCCCATGCAGGGTTTTTTTCGGAGGAGCCAGCAGAACAACGCCAGCTACTCCTGCTCCCGGCAGAGGAACTGCCTGATCGACCGCACCAATCGCAACCGCTGCCAGCACTGCCGCCTGCAGAAATGCCTGGCGCTGGGCATGTCCCGCGATGGTGAGTCGTGCCCTGGGGACCCCAGGAGCCCGTCCGCTCCTCCTTGGAGTGAGTTGGGCCATCGGGGCCGGAGCTGCTTCTCCCGTGAGGCCAGCCCGGGGAAAGGAGGGGTTTGGGGAGCAAGAAATGCTTTTGCATTTTCCACGGGAAAATTTAAATTGATTCTGTTCCATTTGACCCAGGGTCAGTCTGGGGCAGGGGGCGCATCCGACGGGGCCCCTGTCCCGCTCAGGGCTCATACACCCCCAAACCACGCGCTCCCCCAGGAGCAGGGACCCTTCCCAGGGCAGGCGGGTGGTCGCGGCTGCCGCTCTGCGGGGGCGAAGCTGCCCTGACGCAGCCGGCATCTCCTCCCCGGGCAGCGGTGAAGTTCGGCCGCATGTCGAAGAAGCAGCGGGACAGCCTCTACGCCGAGGTGCAGAAGCACCAGCAGAGCCAGGAGCAGAGCGGCGGTGCCAAGGATGAGCCCGAGCCCCTGAGCCGCGTCTACACCACCAGCGTCAGCAGTGGGCTCTCGGACCTGGACGACATCTCTACGCTGTCGGACGGGCTCCTCTTCGACTTCCCCCTCACCCCCGATGGCAGCAGCACCTACTACAACCTCGACCTGCTCGCCTCGGCGCAGCCCTCGCCCGACCAATCCAGCCTGGACATGGCCGATGCCACGCTCATCAAGCAGGAGTCCATCTACGAGCTGATGCTGGAGCCAGCCCTGTTCGCGCACGGCGCGCTGGAGGGCGGCCAGCTGGCTGCCGATATTTCCATCCTCGAGATTGGTGAGCATTGGCGCCGTCCCGGCGCGATGCCGGGCACGCACGGGGCTTGCAGCCCCGGGGATGGTGTTCGGTGCAGCCCTGGGTGCCCACGCAGCGCCGGGCACGCTCACAGCGAGGGACCGACCCAGCCTCGGCTCTCGGAGCAGCCCCAAGCCCATCCCCTCCTCCAGGCTGAGCACTGATGGAGCTCGGTGCACCTGAGGTCGTGTGGGGCGTCCCCCGCTCTGCCCCGGGGACAGCCCCCGATGCCCCACCTGTCCTCAGATCCCTGTGACATCGCGTGTGAGCCCCTCTGCCCCTCCAGCCCCCAGCAGCCCCACAGGACGCCCGGGAGGGGACGATGTCGGGGTGTGGGGACAGAGGGGCCGGTGGGGTCCCCGGGACTCATCACCTGCTGCCCTCGCCTTGCAGACCGGGTGGCTCAGAATGTGGTGAAGTCGCACCTGGAGACGTGCCAGTACACGACGGAGGAGCTCAAGCGCCTGGCGTGGAGCCTCTACTCCCCCGAGGAGGTCCGCACCTTGCAGAGCAAGGTGAGAGCCGCTGCCACGGCCCCCCCGGCTCCCCGCCACGGCCAGAGCCACCGCAGCCCTCGGCAAGGGCCACCGTTGTCTCCCAGGGCTGCGCCGAGGCAGGGAGGAAGGCGAGGAGGATGAGGGGGGTCTTTCGGTGCTTTGGGAGCTGCAAAAGCCCCGCTGGGGAGGATGTGGGGGTGTAGGTGGCAGGTCATGTCCCAGGTGTCCCAGTGCCACCACCCCCCGTGGGTGGCACAGCACCTGGGTCCCTTCCCTGCCCTGTGCAGTGGGGACAGGAGGGACAGCGGAGCCAGGGTGATGTGGTGGCAGCAAACCCCAGGTGACGGGGTGGCAGCGAGCCCTAAGGGACATCCCCACTGTGTTGGCAGAGCTGCGAGGCCATGTGGCAGCAGTGCTCGCTGCAGATCTCCAACGCCATCCAGTACGTGGTGGAGTTTGCCAAGCGCATCGACGGCTTCATGGAGCTCTGCCAGAACGACCAAATCATCCTCCTGAAAGCCGGTAAGAGCGGGGGACCCTGCCGTCCCCCTCGCGTCCCTGCCGTCCCCCTCGCGTCCCCAACGCCTCTCCCGAGCGTCAGCCATGGTGCCAAAGGCAAATCCCATCTTTTCTCTCAGCTAGTGCTTTCCTTTCTGGATCTCCCCTCCCTCACTGCCCCGGTTGCCCCCGGGCTCGACATCGGTGCTCGGTGAGCAGGTACCGGGCTGGAAGGAGTTTAAGGTCATTTTTAAAGGCGATGGTATAGAGAAGGACGCGGGGAGTGGCTGCCCCAGGCAGAGGCTTTTCTCCATGGTCACCCTCAACCAAATGTCACCCAGAAACCAGGAAGGAAACGAGCACAGCGGGTTTTCCCTCAAGAAAAGGGGTGCCAAACCCAAAGGGGAGCAGGGAGGGAGAAGAGGAAAGGATTGGCCTCTTCTCCCAGCAAGAGACTGGGAAGAAGAGGACAACGGCAGCGCACACCCGTGTCCCCCACCCTTCCGTCTGCCCGAGCCGGTGACACTGTGCCCAGGCGAGGAAGCTGAATGTGCAAAAGCCCCAAAATGCCAAAAAAGGTGGAAAAGCTGTGCAGTTTCTAAACTTTCGGGGCTGGGGAGCTGAGAGCCTCACCCAGCACAGGGGATGTGTGCCAGCGTCCCGGCAGGGTGCTCTATCCCGAAGCCAGAGTTGGCTGTGCCTGACACGCTGGAGTTTAACTCATTCTTTCATTTCTTCCTTCCATTTGCTTTTTATTTATTTTGTTTTCACCCTCTCCTCTCTCGGTGCTCAACCATGACCTCGGTCAATCTCTGTGTCCGGCTGCGAATGCCTGGATAATATTTCCCTTTGGTGAAATATTGTGGTCGCAATTGGAAACCTAAAAAAAAAAAAAAACCCAACCCCGAACCCAAATTGGATTTATTGGAATAACCATTCTGCTCTTGGGAATGAACAATTTGGACTTCAAACTTGCACTGGGGGCTTTCCTCTTTCTTACATTTGGTCCTGGGATGATGGAAACCCCCCTGCCCTGCCCTGCCCTGCCCTCTCTCTGCCTACATCAGGTTGCCTCGAGGTGCTCCTAATCCGCATGATCCGTGCGTTCAACCCCTTGAACAACACCGTCCTCTTCGAGGGGAAGTTTGGCGGCGTGCAGATGTTCAAGTCGCTCGGTAAGAGCCCCTTCGCTGCGCCTCTCTTGGGGCTCTCCTCTCCTTTCGACACCCGGACGGGGCTGGGGTTTGCAGCCAGGTGAAATGCAGCATCCCTGCGGCGGGGCTAAATCCCTGGGGCACGGGAGGGGGCGAGACTCACCTGTGTTCGCTCCCGCTGGGATCGGGTTGATGTGCGCTGTGGTTGGGACCTGCTTTCCGCTCCAGCCCGAAGCCCAGCCATGCCGGGCATCCTCTGCTGGGGACACCCCCTTTACCCCTCTCTTCTCCCAAAAGCTTTCCGAGCCCCGGGTGCCGCTGGGGTCGGCCAGTGGGTGGGATTGTGGGGGTGCCGCTGGGCAGTGCGGAGCCGTGACGTCCCCCTCTTCCCCGCTGTCCCCCACATCAGGCTGCGACGACCTCATCGGCGCCGTCTTCGAGCTGGGGAGGACCCTGTGCCGTCTGCAGCTGTCGGACGAGGAGCTCGCCCTCTTCACCGCCGCCGTCCTGCTCTCCCCCGGTACGGAGGGGCTGTGAGGGGGACGCGGCAGCTGGGACTGGCCAGGGAGGGGGGGGTCTCATGCCAAAGCTGCGGAGAACTGACCCGTAAATCTCAGCACTGCTGGATGATTTAAGTTATTCCCAGGAAAGGAGGTTGGGGTAAAAACGCATCTAAAAATGCACAAAACGCATCTGCCAAAATTCCTCGGTGGGAGGAGGAGCTGCATCCCCCACAGCAGACTGGGGGGGGGGGGGGGGGGGGGTGGAGAGGGGCTGCCTGGCTGTGCCACTGACCCCAAAAACATCCCAGAGGGCGGGAAGGATTAAAAGAGCAGGAGGCCACCACACCGTGTCGGGGGAGACCCCCGTGGCGGCCCTGACCCGGCCACCCGCTGTCTCCCGTAGATCGCCCGTGGCTGACCGAGTCCAAGAAGGTGCAGAAGCTCCAGGACAAGATCTACGTGGCCCTGCAGCACGAGATCCAGAAGAAACACTCCGCCGAGGACAAGCTCTCGAAGGTAGCGGCGCTGCCTGCGTGCGGTACGGGGAGCCCGGCCGGGGCACGGCACGTGTGCCACGGGGAGATGTCTGAACCGGTGGATGTGGCTGTGCTGCAGCTCATTAGCCACGCGCGGGCGTTTTTTTGGGGGGCCGAGCCCTGGGACTTGTTGAAGGAGAAATTCTCTTTCCAAGGGCCGCGCATCTCTGTCGCGGTGCAGGCGGAGGCAGCCGCGCCGTAGGCAGCCCCACGCCGCTGAGCCCGGCGGTGCATTGGGCAGTGGGGGTTTGGGGCAAAAGGAGCCGTTTCAGGAACGCTTTGGGCACGACAGAGCTGGGACGGGGATGGGGGGCACTGAGGGGCTCCTCGCGCCCTCCCAGGCGCTGGTTTTCCTGCGGAAAGATGAGGGTTTGGAGGCAAGGCCACGTTGCTGCTAGGCTGCCCGAAGGTGGGGGGTGTCCTCTGGTGCTCCCGGCACCGGGCTGAGCCAGTGGTCACCAAACCCACCGGCTTGTCCCCAGGGGAGGGGGAACGGTGGTGCGAGGGATGCTGGCCGGGAACCGAGTGGTCACTGGTTCCAGCTCCTCCTTTCCCCGCAGATGGTTTCCAAGCTGCCCTTGATGAAGACCATTTGCAACCTGCACCTGGACAAGCTGGAATTTTTCCGTCTCCTGCACCCAGAAACCGCCATGAACTTCCCACCCCTCTATAAGGAGGTCTTCAACTCGGAGCTTCAGTACAGCGACCCACGGGAGAGCTAAGGCTGGGAGCCACCGGCCCCCTTCGAGTTCCCCAAAATTCGGAGATGAACTAAACCTCAGAGGTTTTGGGCAGTTTATTTAAATCAAATAATCAAACTCAAGAGAACCTGGGGGGCTGGGGTATCTCCCTGGCCCCGTTTCCTCGCTGTGGATTGCAATAGCTCTTGAATGTAAAGCACCTTGAAGGAAAAAGCAAACGGACTTTGCCATACCAGTGAAATGAATGTGAAATCTCCGCTCGGGAGAGGAGATGCTCCTGGCGGTGGTAAGGGACTGACTCCCCCCCCGCAGTGCACGGATCCAGGGGAGCGCACACCACGCACAGGCCGCCGCGCTCACGGCACGGCCCTTCCCACCGTCCTGGCTGCACTCTCCATCTCTGATTTTTAATTTTTTTTTTTTTTTTAGTTGTTATTTTTATTTTACTTTTTTTACCCAAACACAGGGCATGGGATAAAGAAGGGGCAATGCAGACTCGGCCGGATAGGGGTGAGCCAGGCCAGTGGGGGCAGCTTTGGGCTCCCGGCTGGAGCCAAGGAGAGGGCGAAGGCAGAGCCTTTGCTTTATTCCTTCTCCCACCGGGCAGGAGGTGACCTCAGGAGCTCGGCAAAGAAAGACCCAGCTGTGGCCCGGGGGGGGGGGGGATTCAGCACAGGATTTCCCCGTGGAGGAGGCTGGTTCAAGGGAAAGGATGCCCAACACGGTGGGGGAGAAGCTTTGCAGGGTCTCCATGCCCTCTGTCATGGCATTTTCCCAAATGCCCGGCCAACTCCCCATCCAGCTGGCCGACCGCCTGGCTTTTCGGAGCCGATTCGGCAGGTCCGCCCGCCTCGTGCCACCTTTCCGCATCCCGAGCGCTTCTCGAAGAGGGGCTTTGCCCTTGCAACTGTGGCCAAATCCCAGCTCCCGGCTGCTCCACAGCAGAGGCAGCCGCAGGCGTTGGTGCAGGCGCCGGGGCTCGGTGCCTGTCCCCGTGCATCGTCGCAGGCAGTGGCTCTTTGGGTGCCGGCTGTCGTGTGTAGTTTTCTTATCGAGACCGTTAAAACTGTCCCGTGGCTCAGCACCCAGAGGAGGTTTTGTGGCCTTTCCTCTGCCCAACCCGCAGCCGGTCCTGCTGCCGGGTCCCCGCTTCCCACGCCGGGACTGCCAGGAGCGCCGCCGCCGCGGCTGCTGTCACAGGTTGAGTTGGACCCAGGCTTTTCTCCTGAAGGAGCTCTTTAGAACTGTTATTTTGGGGTTTGCTCTCTATTTAGCAGGACCCGGGAGCCTTTTAGGGGGAGAAACTGCCCGTTGGGGTCAAGGGGAAGCGAAAGTTCCTTATTCCTTCCCCAGGAAGTCGCGGTGTGGTCGGGACCTGCTGCTCCGAGCTTAGGAGGCTCAAAAGGTGAAGAAGGGATGGATTTGTGGGGCGATGCTGCGATAGCACGCAGCCGGCGGGGTCGCTTGAGGGACTCTATGGCCAGGCCCTGCAGATGATTTTTCCGTCCCTGTTCCTGCTCCTCCTGCAGCGAACGCCAAAAGCTACAAGGGAAAAACCAGCTCCGAGGCAGCCCCAGTTTCTGCTGACAAAGGGCTAAAATTCCAAGCCCCTTCCCGCTTCATGTTGATTTCTCGTGCGTCCGACCCCGTCCTCCAGCAGCTCGGATCATCCCCGAGCGTGAGCCGAAGACCTTCAGTTCCATAATTGCACCCCTTAAACTAAACGAGCAGCTTTCTTAGCGATGGTAAGGGATATTCGTGCTTTCGGTTAAAAGACCTCCTAGGGAAGACCATGGACCAACCTCGACCAGGGAAGAGTCGCCAGGAAGCCGACGGGGTTTCTGCTTCGGTGTAAGGCAGAGAAAAACTTGGGACCATGCCACTCCCCGGCAGCTGCCGTCCGCCACATACAGCCGTGCGCTTTCTGGTTTTGCTAACCGCCGTCTGAGCCGCTTCTTGGAGCCTATCTGAGTTTCGTCAGCCTTGTTTTTCTCCCCGATGGCGTTAGAGCCCAGGTCTCCGGTGAAGGCTGGCGGCCCCATGCGATGTTGAGTGCCAACGCGTCGTTCTCCAGCGCAGCGTTCGCCGGGGCGGGGATGCGCAGTGCTTGCTTCCTGCCCTCTCGGATCCTAAAGCTTTGACAGAAGTGAGAAGTCAGTGCTGCCTTTTTCGTCTATAGGGTTGTGCCTTTTTTTTTTTTTTTGAAGCATCATCTCCGACAGCACCGTTCACTTCCCGGCTCCTCTCTGTGGGGGAAAAGCACTCGAGAAAATGAATGTGCTTTGCGGTGGGGGCTCTCGCCCTCCGTTCCTGCAGGGCAGCAGCGCTCCCTTTCTCGGAGGAAACAGCCGCGGGTGTTTTGAAATGTTTTTTGGGGAAAAAAAGAAGCACACACCCTTATTTACGTCCTCGGTATTCGTCAGCCAACGTGCACCAATGGTCAACGTCACTGTTTTCATTTCATCTGGCAAAGAAACCAAGAAAGCACCTTAAATCAGGAAAAGACCGAGCCCTTGCCACTGGTTGCGTTTTTCCGGCTTACGACACAGCATCCATCTCACGGGAGAGATTTTGGATTCCGAGCAACAAAAGCCCCCGTGGGAATCTAGGGAAGACTTGAAGTATTTAACACGTGTAACTCAACCTGCCAAACTGCGGGAACCTGCACTTTTAAGTTCTCTTTAAAGGAACTGACTTGTCGATTAAATGATTTCTCGGGAGGGGATAAGTGATTAAACGTCGATTCAAATGATTTCTTGCCTGGGACGGGCGGCGCGCGTCGAAAGGGATGGCAAGGGCGCGCCGAACCCCCCGCGGCACCTCTGCTGTCTGCAGCCTCTGCTTTCGGCTCGCCTGAATACGTAGGGCAGCGGTGGCAGTGCCAAGGTCCCTCATGCTCCCTCTGTGCCACCAAGAGACAGCTGCTCGGCAGAGCCAGGCATCGAGCTTGTAGGGAACGGGCGAGCGAAACAGCCCAGGCAGAAACGCCCGAAAAAGGGAGGTGTCCGCTCTCCCCTGCGCTGGAGCTGTGTGTGGGGCCGGCGGAGGTGACGCACGGGAGCCCCGAGACCCCCCCCCGACTCGTTTCGATGCTGGGGTCCTCGGCGTCTCGGAGACGTTTCCGTCCCACCGGCCGCGAGACGTTTTGCTGCTTTATTTTCAAACGGACCTCGGCAGCGGTCCCCCTGCGCGGGGCGACCTCGGCCGCGAGGGATTGCTCTTTTCCGGATGAAGATTAATTTTGTGTTTGTTTGTTTGCTCTGGCAGTTTAGCTGAGTGTGCATTTCCACCTCCAGAACCCTCACACTGTGTATAAAAACGGATAAAATATATATAATATATATTCTTGTGAATGTTGGTGCAAAAGAGAAAAATATATAACGTTTCAGTCGGTTTTACGTTATTTTTTATCTATATGAATGAAAGGAAGAAATGGAAAACATTTTTTTCCATTTACCACCCTCCACACACCCCTACCTGTAGATACCGACAGGTTTTATGGAAACGTTTTACTTTTTAGATTTAGGAACATGCTTCTGTTCTCATTGAATGTTCTGTCTTGTAAGATTGTAATTTCTATTTTTTTAAAGAAAAGAAAATAACTAAATAAAATTTCCTCTTTCCGACCAGTCAGCTAGGAAGGGAGGGCAGGGGAGGGAGAACTGTTTATTTAAGGACAAAAGCATTGTCTGAATTTTTCATGACATTAAATAAAAAGTAATATAATGTATGGACAAAAAGCTTTTTATTGAGGTGTATTCTATAGCTAGGTAGATGGATATTGCGCAAAATTTACAGGGAGAAAAATAAAGTCTGTTTTACAAGGTAAAAAAAAAATAACAACGTTGGAAATAGTGACTGTGATTCCAAATTTTAGCAGAGGGTGAGACTGGAAGCGAAGCCCTCAAAGTCACAGAAAAGCCTTTCGTTTCTGCAGCGGGCTCAGGACCGAGCTGTACCAGGAGCCCCGATCCAGGGCAGGATTTGGACACGAGGCTAGATTTTTGGACGTGGTGTCATTGGGTCGCTTAAAGGCAGGCGCACACGGGGAAGGACCCCGAGATCTGGGAAGGGGCTTCGTCTGGGAAACCTCTGTTCAGACACCACCAAGCTGAGGACAGTGACCGCACCTGGCAGTACCGGGGACACGTTTCAGGGCAGGGGGTACGTGGATTCCTTTTCAAACGGTACCCGGTCCTAGGAGGGAGGGAAGGAAGATAACGCGCCCTGGATGCAAGGGCTCCTCTCCGTCAGGACGCGGGTGGTTCAAAGGTGTCGCTGGGTATCAAGCGTGCAGATCTCGCCTTCGTTTCCCCCTTCCGCTTCCCCTGAAAAATCTCACCTGGGTGCACGCTCCCTGCTCCCTGCGCAAACCCGGAGCAGTTGTGTCCCCCGGCAGCAGCAGCTGAACTGTCCGGGAGCTCTGGAGCCGGGAAAAACGATGAAAAGGGGTTCCTCGTACCAGCGGGGTCAGTAAATCCCAGGGTCTTGCCTCACCGGCTGCCCAGCCGCTACCGCTCTGCCACTCCCAGGAGGCAGCACGCGTCCTCCTTCACGCTTCCCACCTGCGGAGTTCAGATATTGCGGGATAAAACCTGGCTGCTAGCGAGGGCCAGGAACAGCCAGAAACACGGCACGGCTCGTGGAGGCACGGGGAAGGGTTATCATCCCGTTCGGAGCGGGAGGGAGCCGAGCTGGGGCGGCCGGGACTGCGGGAGCACGCAGGGACCAGCCGGAGCTGCGGCAGCGATGCGGGCGTAGCAGCCCATGGCCCCGCCAAGCTGCCGCACACTGGCACGTTTATTTGGTTTTCCTTTTTAAAAAGATGTCTTTTTCCACAAAAATCACGTTTCTTCATTTTTTTTTGGGGGGGGGGAAATAAACAAAGCATGGGAAATTAGTTAAAAAACTCCTTGCAAAGAGCTACTCTTTAAACAAAACACTTTTAGGAGAAACTGCCTTTCAGTTCCAGGGGAGATGCTGGGAACTGGCGAGAGGAGCGTTGACATCCGCAGCCCGCGGGAGCCAGCGGAAGACGGGTTCAGGGGGCCCCTGGAAGCCCAAACACCTTCAGCAAGAGGCGGCAGGACGCGGCTGCCCGAGCGTGTCTGTCCCACGCGGGGCACAGCCAGGGCAGGAGCTGCCGGTACGAGGGTGACCCGGATGCCGGGTGTCCCCATCCCTGGGCTCTGCCGCCCCTTCCCCCAGTAAGCACTCCCCCCCCTCTTGGATTTACTGGATTTACTGGGGCGGAGGGACCTCTACTGGTTTATAGCTAAAATATTCCCTGCATGTCCGTGATCCGATCTAGAGATCAATGGAAGCAGGAGGCTTGATCCTCCCCTCCCCAAAAATATTTGCCCAGCTGGCAAATACCGCAGCCGGTGGCGCTGCCTGTGCCCGCTTTGGGGAGCCAGCCCCAGCCCAGGGGGGCAGCCCGCCTAAAGCAGGGGCCGAACGCGAGCAATGAGCCCCAAGACCTGCATTTTCGGGGAACTTTGCAGATTAGGGGTGCGAAGGCCTCAGCGTTTGCTCAGCCAAGTGTTACGAGGGACGAGTCTGAATCAGGCAGCCAGGAGCTGGGAGTGCTGCGTTTACAGAAACCGCAGCCCCAGGGCTTGTAGACGTTTTTAAAGTAGAGTAGGGTTTATATACGGCCGACTTAACAGCATTTATAGAGCTGGGACCTTGGAGATGGACTGGTACCTATGCGAAGGAGTCTAACGTAGCGTGAATAAGGAGTTAAGGAGCTATGGAACCAAAGGAAAGGGTATAAATCCGGAAAGGGCGTAAATCCAGCCGTCAGCGTGGCTGGGGTAGGGGCTTCCCGGTACACGGCTGCCAGCGCAGAGACCTCCGAGCGGCTGGTCTGTTCCACCCTCGCCGCCCCGTTCCGCTGAACCGCAGAAGGGGGCAAGTCGCCCAAGCACCGGGCACCTGCTGCGCTGTTGCCGACGACGATTTCCCCCCCGACCTGTTCAGAAGCGAAACCGGCAGTTAATGACGGATGTTGCGAAGAGCGGCCTGCTCGATGACCACGCGCCGCCCCGGGGTCCCGAATCCAGCCGTCGCCCGTCAACCCTCGTAAACTAACCCAGCAACGAAACCCCGGCGACCCGCGGAGGGGCCCAGCCGGCAGCTGGATGCCGCAAGGCTTTTGGGAGACAGGGGCCTCCGAAGCGGCTCCGTCGCTGGTGTCTCCTCTGCAGGGTGCTGCCAGGGAGGGGCACGGCACGAAGCCCCCCGCTCCCCGTCCCCGTCCCAAACCCGCTCCGGCCGTCGGGAGAAGAGAACGATCCCGAGACGGAGGCCCGCGGCCTGCGCGGGCGGGCAGCACCGCTGGCGCCGAGGGCGGCGGGTGCCTCAGCGCTGGGGTTTTTGACAGTTATGCCGGGGTCAGGGCGAGGGGGGGGTTGGGGGGGGGGGGGGGGGGCCCGGGCCCGGGCCCGTGCAGGGCTGCGCCTTGCCGTCCGCAGCTCCCCGTCCGTGGGGGGCCTCTCCTCGGCCCCGGCGCCACCGCTGAGGCGCCTCCGCCCCTCAGGGGCCATCCACGCACCCGTCTGGAGAACGGACGGGCTGTGACAAACCCACCCCCTCGGTGCGGCAAAGCCCCCCCGGCGGGGACGGGGACGGGGACGGGGACGGGGACGGGGGCGGGGGCCAGGCCGAGGCCCCTGCGCGCCTCCCGCCCCGACATTTCTGTCCCTCTCGGCCCCCGTAGCGGAGTCATCCGCGCCCCAGCCCACGCCCCGTGGCCGGCTGGCCCCTCACGTGACGAGCGATGGGAGGGGGTGCCGCGATGCACACTGGGAAGTGTAGTCCACGACGCCGGGAGCGCCGCGGCGGCGGCCATTGGCGGGACTCTCTTTCCCAGCGCGCCCCGCGGCGGTCTCGGAGGAGCGGGGCTCCGGCCTTGAGGTGGGCACGGTGAGCGGCGGGCCGGGGCCGCGGCTGCGGGGGGGACGGGGCCAGGCCGGGGCAGGGGGCAGGGGGCAGGGGGCAGCGGGCAGCGGGCAGCGGGCAGCGGGCAGCGGGACGGGGCTGGGGCTGGGGCTGGGGCTGGGCTGGGGGCCGGAGGGGGCAGGCTCGGGGGAGGAATGGGGGGGGAGCTGGGGGTCGGGAGGGAGCGCGGGCGGCCTCGGGGACTCGCGGTGCAGCGGGGCCGGCCCAGGGGGTTCGGGGGGGCGTGACAGGGCTGCCTCAGCCCTGGGGGTGTAACGGGGCCTGCCCGGGGAGGGGGGACGGGGACAGCCCTGGGGACAACAGCGATGGGGGTAGCGGGGGGGGGCGGCGGGGGAGGGGGTGTCGGGGGAGCCTGTGCTCGGGGAAGTATTGGGGACAGGTCTGGGGGGATGGCGCGTGTGTGGGGAGGAATCGGGGACAGCCCTGGCGTGGGGGAGGGATTGGGGTCAGCTCCGGCGGGAGCAGCTATCGGGGGCAGCCTGTGCGGGCGGTGCTGGAGACAGCCCCGGCGGAGGGCGGGGGGGGGGGTCCCGTGCCCCCCCCCGGAGCACGGTGGCAGGTGTGTCGAGGCTGCTCCCGTCCCCCCGGGGACTGCGAGCACCCCGGCTGCGCCCTCCGTCCCCTCCCCGAGGGGCGCTCGGTAATTTGCCTCTCACGGCTGCTTTCTGCCCTGGCCGTGTGGGGCCGGCCGGCTGGGACACATCTGCCAGGGCCGGCGCTCGGGGGCTCCCGGGGGAGCGCAGGGCAGGCCGAGGGGATGAGGCCGGTGTGCTCAGGGCAGGGTGAGCACAGGCCGGCTGCGCGGCTCCTGCTGGGGAGGTTCACGTAAGTGGTTCTCCAGGGACTGTGAGGAGCGAGGGTGAAGCTTTTCGACGTGCGTGGTTTGTGTAACGGCCCTTTCATGTACTGCCCTTGATAGAGGCAGCAGATGGACATTGTCATCTTATTTCCCCCTCTCTGGCTCAGTTTTTTGGTGAGCATTAACTAGCTCAAGAAACTCTTATCTGACCCTGTGATGAAGAGAGCAGTAGCTTAGAAATTAAGCGGGTAACTGATGGATTAATTTATCTGCTTTTTAGTGCTATTCTGCGCCAGCTAATGTTGTTGCTACTGTCTGCAGCCCAGGTCTTCTACGTGAGGCCTGTCCGAGCAGGTGACAAGCGGTGGAATAGGCTTGTGCCCTGAACACGCGTGTTTCTGTGCTTTCTGTCTTCCTCTTGAGCCTTCTGCGGTTCTGCCCCTGAGCGGCCGAGCTTTGCTTCTGGAAGCGGTCGTACCGAAGTCAGTATTTGTCTGCTGTGGGTTCCGTAGTACCTAAGTTAAGGCTTCTGCCCATCTGCTGCGGCAGTAGATACGGCTGTGTAAACGGGCTGGGAGAGACCTGAGGGGAATTGCTTCCGATTGTGCTTTCTCATCCGTTCCAGGATGGGAGATGAGGGGGAGAAGGGGCAGCAAAATGCCCCGTACAGCCAGGCATCCCCAAGAGGCTCCGGTAACTTGGAGCCGTCTGTCAGACTGACGTGGGAGGAGGCTAACCCTTGCTAACTTTAATGTTCCCTGTGCGTTTTCTCAGCGGCAGTGCTGCCGTAACCAGTTTCCCCATTCTCACTGGTCGTGCTGGGTGGCCTTTGGAATTACTTTTTTGGCTGGTTTTGTTGCCTCATCTAATTTGAAGCATGGCCCTGCAAGTGTTGCGCTGGCGTCGCCGAAGGGGCAGCGTCCCACTCTGTGAGGGTTGGCAGCGTGCAGCAGGGAGGGGAAACGCTATCGAATACAAACTGTATCAGCTATATAAAGTCTAGGCTCATAAAGCTGAGCCAAGCGTTTTGGTGCCTTGCAGAGTGACCTCTGCTGCCTTGGGCTCTCTGGGAAGCTCCTGATAAGAGTTGGGCATCTGAATGAGACTCAAAACCAGCCTTTTCTCTTAAAACCAGTGCAGAGTCACCACTTTCTTTTTAAATGCAACTGGAGAGGCATACGAGCAAGGCATTCGCTTGTCTCGGGAACACTGGAGGCTGCACCGATTCCCTGCCAAGCCTGGTGGTTTCAAATCCACGTCTCCCAGATCCCTGCGGGGTGCCCTTGCTTTTAGGCCATTTACTCTTCTGAAATGTCTGGGGTCTGCTGGCTTGCAGCGTGAAGTGACTTCCGAAAGCCTGGTCTCTGGTGATAGCCCTCACCAGAGGGGTAAGCTTGAACCACTTTCAGGAGATGAGCGTTGTGCCCAGGTCTTCTCATTCCACTTGTGCTCTAATCATTAAATCATTGTCTTACGAGGGAGTGTTGGCAAGTTCTTCTGCCGTTGCTGTTATGTACGGATCCTGCCCCTCGATTTGCTTTTGGCAAAGTGCTCTAGATTAAACCCTTGAGTACAGATCTGCGTAGAAGCTCTTAGCCTCGCTACAGTCATCGTATCGGAATGAAAATATAAAAGCAGTACAGAAAATATCCTAAAGCAAGACTTCAGAAGCTGGTGAATTTTGCTGGCTGGAAAGGTTACGATGTCAGGCTCTGCTGGGTTTGGCTGGGACATCTGCGGATGGCACGAGAGGAGCCGGTGTCCTGTGAATCTGGTCTTAGGGGACTTGCCCCAGGTCACCAGGTGGGTTTATGGCAAAGCAGGAATGAGTTCAGCTCTCCCACCTCCCTGTCAGCACTCCTCTTTTGGCCTGTCCTTTATTATTTCCCCTACCGCCCTTCTCTCTTTTTGGAGAAAGGAGTAGAGAGAAAGAACTGAAACTTTTAAAATTATTTACTGTAATACAGGCAGAATAAACAAGGGGACTAAACAGTAACATACATACAGTCATACAGTGTGCCTCAAGCAGATCGCCGCAGGTATTCCTTCACAAAATTTTCCCTAATCTGAGACGGTGAAACGTGTTTCACACTAAAGTCACATTCAAAGTAATCGTGGTGTTGTCCGCCTGGAAAAACAGTGCTGCTTGCATACGTGTCTTGGTTTAAAAGGAAAATGCTGTCTCTTAAAATGGCACAGGGCATTTTTGTCTTTGAAACACTGGTGAAGAAAAGCCCCGGCTGTCTCCAGTGGGCTCTTGTGAGTTACGTGCGTTGGACTGTAAACTTTGGAGTTATTCATTGACCGCGGATGAGCACAGTGGAAAAAGGAAGTTCACTTCACACTGTGGTTTCCTTCGCGTGTGCGGTTTTTTTTTCCTCCCTCCACAAATAGTGGATTATATATGAAGAAATCTCTGCAGTGGAGTGCAGGATGTTGGGTTTTGTCTATTCCCAATTAAACTGAAAATGTTCCGGTGAATAGAGAGCTTATTTATATGTGGTGTTATCTTGCACAAATTCACACGTGGTTGGACGATACCCGTTCATGTACCTGGTTTATCTGTTTTTGCTGCGAATCTATTTCTTTGTGCCAGGATCTCGCAACTGGAGCTAGACGTGAGGAAGTTTAGGCTGCACAGTGAAATTTTCCCCCTAAAGCAGCTTTAGTCACTGGCCATCCGAGCTGAGCAACGTCATCACTTGTTAGACACAAGATTTTTCCCTGACTGTACGTCTGAGGCCTGTTATCTCAAGATAACATATCCCAAGTTAAGCGGTGAGCTGGGGAGGTATGAAAACAGCGAATCCTGTGCAAGTGTATCTCGGAGCACTGAACAAAAATATCATCGGGTTGGATCCTGGAGTCTGAGTTCGTGCCCACGAAAGGTTTGAGCTTGCTGCCGTAGGTGTCCGTGGGGGAAAGCTCCCTTTCCTTTCGGTGGGAGCTGGGCCGGAGTCTCGGTGCAGCTGAGCCAGTGGAAGGTCAACGCATTTCAGGAACTGATTATTCAGTGTAAAACTTGGTCATATGCGCTTGTCCTTGCAGAAAGAAATATTCTTAATGCCGCTTTGCGGTTCCAAAACACGTCTTTCTGTAGGGAAATTACAGTTGTTGTCCCAGGAACTTCTGTGAGATTACTCATAAAAGCAAAGGTTGCTGAAGAGAGGACTATTCAGTCATAGCTTCTTTACATGATAATGTACCCCGCCTTCAAAGCATTAAACCGTGGCTGAGATTTATTAGGAAATGAGCAGGTAAATGAGAATAACTGGGTAAGGTGAGGAGGGAGCGGATCACCAGAATGCTGCTTTCTCTGGTTTTTTATTTATTTATTTGAGTTAAAGCCACTCAACAGCACCACGTTTGTCTCCCTGACAAGGGAGGGCACAGGAGAACTACTGTTTGGCCACGATGGCCCCGTCAAGCCAGGAATGTGTCCCTCAGTCTTTCCTTCTGGTCCCTTTTCCAGTGGACAGACTGACGCCTCCCACCGCTCTGCAGCTGTAAGACACTGGCACTGAAGTACATGAACTAAATAATCCCCTTCTGAAGAAGGACCTTACTCGTTTGCTCATCTTTCGGTGAAGGATTCTTTTCTCTTTGTGCGTTAGCGTAACTGGTGTTCCTGTGTCGTTTGCTCTTCCCCCAAAATTTACAGATCTCAGCTGGGAGCAGCTGCAAATGGGTGGGGTGAAGTTTTAACTGTATTCTTAACTGTCTTCACACTTTATTTTCTATTCCACATTTAAAAAAGGCAAAGCAAAATGCTTCCATTTCTAAATCATAAGTTATGAAACTCTGGTCAGACACTGGGTAATGTCTGTATTGTGGGAAAGCCCGGAGGCTTCAGCTGCGACGGGGCCCCTTGTGCGAGCCGTTAACCAGGGAGTCCCAGCCCTGAGCAGCTCTCGACTGACATAGCTTTCCTGTCCACACTCTGTTGCTTTCTTTAGACTGGTACAAGCAAAATAATACGTTCTCCTCAATGTAGACATAGTTAGGCTTGTATATAACTGCATCTCTACGTACAGGAGGAATAAGCTGCCTGTACAGGTCCCGCTTCTTAGCAGAGTGCCGTCGTCTCCACCAAGGACTGTGCTAGAGTAGCTCAATTAAAAAGGAAAGTGAATGCAACCCCAACAAAATAATTGCGCCAGTGTAAACTCTGCAACCTCCAGACCATACACGGGGCACGCAGGAGGACAGCACAGAGGTGCAGAAAAGGGAAATGAGCTGCTGTAAATCCCGAGGGCTTTGGCTACAACGCAGCTATTCTGACCTCGGTGCTGCAGTTGCTGTCGGTGCCGGCAGCAGCCTGTGGTGTTTGTTGTGTTTTTGTAGGGGCAGTTTTTAGTCTAGACTTCCTTCATTCTTGATGACTCTTGTCAGACCCCGCAGTGCTGCTTTAGAGGGTTGTTTTGTGGTATTCTGTGTTTCCATTCTAGGATTTGCAGGTAGGGGCACACGGTGTTTTTATCCTTAAAGAAGAAGGGGCAGAATCAAAGCTCAGCACAGACCTCTCTGCGGCTTTCATCTGTGTGATCAGTTCTGCCAAAATCAGCAACACGGCTGACACGGAGTCAACTTTGCAGGATTTGATTCTTCCAGAGTTACGGTCACGTTCAATGGCGGTAACAGGAAGAACGAATCTGCGTTTTAAGAAGGGTTGTGCAGAATTATTAAAATAATGAGGGATGTTGGGTTTTGTGTACTAGCTGATTTTTTTTTTTTTAACAGCAGTTTACTTCCCAGCTAACAGTGACTATCTGTTTGTTTCAGCAGCTGGGAAGGTCCACAGCGAGCCAGGAGCTCAACACCTAAATGAGGCATTAAGTCTGGTGAGCTTGTACAAATTTCTCTTCTGCCGTATGTGCTTTGCTGGGTCCCAACCAGAGCTGTCTGTCTCAGCCCGTTGTCTGGCTGCGGCTGGGAGGTGCACACGTTCTGGCAGCGGCTCTCCATGCATCCTCAGCCTTTGCCAGGTACCGCTAAGAGCACATTCGTTTGCTGCTGAATAATACAAGCCTTAAAAGTGGTTGACAGTGGGGTTGTGCTGAATGAGATATTACCATATCTCATGTGGAGCTTCGTATGTACGAGGAGAAATTGTGATCCTTTCTGTAAGGTTCCAGCGTGCCTGCTTTGGGCACTTGGAGACGAGTAGTTTGTAGTGGGAACCCCGGGCTCGCAGTCTGTCCCACACCGTACCGGAGATACTCCCGATTCCAGGAGATTCTTTGGGTGCTGGTTAGTGACGTGTGCTGACCTGATTTTCTTTCTCCAGTAGATCTGTTGCTATCTGTCTGAAACTTCACCAGGGAACACTCGTAATAGAAATGGCAGGTAAGAGCACCTCAAAATACGGCAATGTAGGGAGAAGAATGGTTGCAGAGAATGTTTTTCAGTATGCTGTGATGGCTGTAATGCATCAGGTATGCGACGTGCGTCCCTTCCTGAGATCTTGATGATCCCTAAAGCTCTTCAGCTACTTCTCTTTTCTTGCCTTGGTCACATTCACTTTTACGCTGCATCCACTGTAGATTTGTCAGCTGAGGTTACTGTTCTAGCAACAAAGGCTCAGGTGTGACTTGTTCGAAAGTTTTATGAGGGTGGAATTTATTCACAAAAAAGCACATGAGAATAATTTCTTCCTTACAGAGGCTAAACAGCTTTCCACAGCGTTCCTAGCTGTACTATTGATATTAATACGTCTTAATTTTACTTGTAGTGAAATTAGTAACAAAATTCCTCCCAACTTTTTTAAGATAAGAGAAAGTCCGGGACTTGCATACAGCTGCTGTTCATTGGTAATACAGTTTGGTTTTTGAAAGCACGGGTTGTGCTTGCTGACCTAATGTGTTGATCCTAGCCTTGATGGAGTGCTGTAGCGCTCCAAGCTATGCAGTCAGGCATGAAAGGGGGTATTTTCATTTGATTTCTTTTGTCTGTTCTTGGAAGTAACCCGGAACAATTGAAAACTGCAGGGTCTCTGGGTGGGAAAAAGTGGTCATCTGGCTGCTTGCAGCTGGGCAGCAACAGAGGAGAGGTGTAATCCCGATCTTTGTGTACCCAGCGCACAGTTGCGGAAGTACTTGGAGCATTTTGTGAGCTTGAAAAATGACAGACTGCAGTGGCTGGTGCCCAGCAGGCCAGTTGGTTTTGGCCCCATCATTTGGGACTTCTGCACTAGAGGCTGGCAGCAGCTCTATTGCCCGTGACAGATCTGTACTGTAAGAGAGAGAAAATGGAAGAGAGCAGAACCAAAGTAACTAGCTGCAGCTTCGGCTGTTGAAGAGGGACAGAACAAAATTTTCCTTATCCCTCAAAAAAAAAAAGATTGTTAGAGAACCTGCTTTTACTGTGGTTGGTTAATCTTGGTCTCATTGACTTCCCTAGAGAGCTGTCTCTTTAGCTTTAAAAGCTCTGCCCCCTTCCTCTCCTTTGATCCAGCGTTGTTATGTCCTTTTGTAGGCTGCTGAGACAGACTATCCAGGAGAAAGCCCATTAGGGGTTTATAGCAAACAAAAAAATTAGTGCTAAGAAGTCCAAATTCCTATAGACCTTGAAAGCAGCCGTGGGACATCAGCACTACATGTGATGGGGTCAGCAGTGTTAACCAGTAACTAATACCAGCTTTAGAGGGCATCTGGATTAATGTAAAATGCATTTAGAGGAGATGGGTGAGGAGGGGTGGAAGACAATGTTTGTTTTTATAATGAAAAGTCTGCTGAAAAGTCAAGTTGGGCTGGTGACTTCAGACATGACTCCATATTTAATTCTGAGGTACTCACAGTGGGCGTTATCCTCACCATATTTTCTGCGTGAAAATATGCCTTTCCTTTGCATGAAGTAAAGCCTTTTCTTTCCTAAAGCATGGCTTACAGCTTTAGACTCTTCCCTGCCAACCTTCAAATGAAGCTAAGAAGCTGCTCCTGCAAAATGTCTTCTCACACAGAGATAATGGCAAGAGGAGGGGAACTCTTGTGCTGACAGTTCTTGTTCAGACATTTCCTCTCGTCTTCTGTGCCATTTGGAGGTTTTCCCAGGACATTCTTCATCTCTTCCTCTGGTTGTTTTTAATTCTGTTTACTGGGGCTGAAGTGGACTAGAGACAATTAGTCACAATGCCCTGGAATCAAACTTTAATCAGCACTGGAAGGCAAGAGCAGACATTCCCAAACATGTAGAAACGCACATCCAGGCACACACATATACACAGACAAATCTGCGCGTCTGTTTAGAAGCTGACAGCGGCTGAAATGCAGAGGATTTAGGCATTTAATTACTTGATTTTAAAACATAGTTTCTTCTCAATGTAAGGTTTTCTTCACCATATCGCTTTTGTCAGCATTTGCTGATTTATTGTATCTGAATGCAAAGC
Organism: Aptenodytes patagonicus; assembly: GCF_965638725.1. Lineage (NCBI taxonomy): Eukaryota > Metazoa > Chordata > Aves > Sphenisciformes > Spheniscidae > Aptenodytes > Aptenodytes patagonicus. Next base: position 1,558,777 of record NC_134973.1, read on the forward strand.
TTTTTTTTTTTTTTTGCCTTTTTTTTTTTTGCTGGGGCTTAACCTTACAGGAAAAACTTGACTTTTCAAGAAAAAAGGGTACCTTCGTGAGTCTTGTCACAACAAAATCATCCCTGACATCTGACTTGCCTTCTCTGAACTGGATGATATCCGAGTACTAAATTCCAGTTTGAGAGATGCTTTCCAAAGGCACCCTTCCTTACTGTCACAGGGACGTATCTACTACAGGTCCTAAGGCCTGATCCGTGCGCCAGCAAGCCCACCTACTCAGAGCTCGTGTCTGAAGGTAAATCTGCTTGTCTGGACAATCGCCAGCCTTTCCTCTTGCTTTGGTTTTCTCGGAGGTTGTAACTAAAAACCTCTGTGCAGCCTGTTTCCCCCAGATGTTGCTGGCCTCTCCCCCCTTCCTGGGCAACCTCGTCCTGGAGCTTATTTTAAGGGTTTTTTTTGTCTTGCGGCGCCTTTTGCACAACTTTACACTGATGTCTAAAGGTATCAAATCCACGTGTCGCTTATTAGCTCGTTTCTATTCCTCGCTCTAAGCCTGGCATGTGCTAGTTTAAATATCGTGTCCACTGCTGAGGAAGGAGAACAAGATGTTTGGTGTCTGGGGTGGGGATGAACGCACTGCAGTGAGTAACGTGAATGGCCAGAGCTGGCGATGGTTTTCTCTTTTGATTCTTGTGAGTCCCCTCGACCTAGGGCTCCACGGGTGCGTATTGGGAAGGTGTGGAGGATATTGCACTTGTTCAGCCGTATGAGAATGTTTCTGCATTCAGCTAATATCTGTGTTCTGCATTGTAGAAAAGGTGAATAACTTCCCACCGCTCCCCAAGTTTATCCCTCTGAAACCGTGTTTCTACCAGAATTTTGCTGATGAAATTCCCATCGATTATCAGTCTCTGGTGAAGAGAATCTACCACGTATGGATCTGTAAGTTGAATAAGAAACCTGTGCTGGGAAAACGTATGTGTGTAGTGAAAAAACATAGGTCTCAATTACTTACACACTTTAAAGTTTTGACTGCAATTAGCTGATGAGAAACGATGATTCATCTTAGAATACTGTAATATAACTTTATGTCCAAATTTTAAGCTGCTGTGCCTTGAATCTTTGCCGCAGAGCTGCTGTTGAAGAAAGGAGAGAGTATCAGTGCTAGAAAAGTCTATTAGTAAATTTGAGGAGAAAAAAAGCAGACCGCACTTGATACCTTTATTAATGTCAAGTGATGTTTTACTCCCCAAAATAGCCCTCTTAAAGTAATTCCCAATTCACCTAAACTAAGATGAATAGGAGAATTTTAGGCAAGAAAATAAATGTGGCTCGTTTGCTTGCTACCTGTCTCCCCACTTCGCTATAGGAAGGCTAAAATTCCCCCTTGTTTGTGCCAGCCACAGATTTCCCTTCCCAGCTGAAGCAGTGTCTTCTAGCCGTACGCCGTCTCTTCCTTAGCTATCCATAGCCCGCAAAACGTTCCCCATCCTGCTGGAGGAGGGTGCTGATCCTCTTGGTCACAGCTGGTGATTTGCTGATATTCTGTATGAACAGACCTCCTGGCTCTGGGCTTGTGCTGCCTGGCTTAGCCATTCAAAAGCCAGTAATGAAAATCGACCATTCTTCTCCAAGGAATGAAATCGGATGAAAAATGGTGTGGCAGGCCTAGAGAACCACGGGGAATGCTTTGGAAGATTAAAAATCTTTTTGCCTTGCTTATCTTTTTTCCCCCAAATGCTTGTCATCCTATTTACCCTTCTCACTGAAGGAAAGCTTGTTTTCTGCCAGATATGCATTTGGTGGCATGGCTTTTATTCCAGATGCATGGGATGTGTGTATGAGAGAGATTTGTGTGCATAAATAATAGCATAATCTATCACTCCATTGTCCTTTCGTTATTTAGAGATGCTGAAATGAGCTCTGTAATTTTCTTGCCTGAAGAAACTGCTTGTCCCTTCAGACTAGCTGGTTAAACGTTGCATGCTGTAAAGCTGCCTTTGTCTGCGACTCTTCCGAAACAAAGCGCCCCTCATTCAAGTTAATGGCAGGCTGGAAAGGTGCCAGCCGTTTGGGCAACTCCTCTAGGCCTGGCCGAGGAGGCCCGACATTTTCACCAGGAGTTTTAAACTTCCATCTGCAGTGCACTTTTCTTCTGGGGTCTCCCCGACTTTTTGGGATGGGATGGAGAGAGACACACGCATGGAGGGAAGGCGGTAAACAAGAAAAGGCCGGTGTTAAAAATAGATACACAAAAGTCATTGTTAGAAGGTTGAATGCTCATGACTTTAATTGGATGTGAACGTTTTATTAAGGTGGATGGTGATTTGAGGAAACCTGTACCAGAGCTCCCACTACTGGAGAGCAAACTCCTACCTGATGCGCAGGGAGAACCAGAAGTTCCTTAAAACTCTATCGGTGCTCTTGGCTTGCTGGTTTTGGTTGGGTTTTTTTTTTATTAAGTAACTTTTGGAGAATAAATGACTTCTGAAAATAAACATTTGGGCAAGTACAGCTAATGACCGTATAAATGAAATTTAAATAATGAAAATTCTTTCTTCCCCCCCAATATTAAGATACATCCAAACCATTGCGTATAAAGCCTTGTTGTTAGCTACGCAGAAGAAATTTTCTTTGTAGTAAAACAATGTTTTATTTTAACTCTCATGTAATTTGTATGTCAGAAGCGGCAGCTGGGTTCGGATGCTTTCCATGCTAGATTCTCCCAGCTGTGTTGTCAGTAGTATTTTATGACCACAAAACTTTTGTAGTTGTTTAGCAGCCCCCGGGCTGCATGAAGGCAGGTGGTTCTGTGCCAAGAGGAGGAAAGAGAAGAGTCGGAAGGAGAGGCCAGCCTGGCGTCGGGCATCAGAGGACCAAGCCAGTGATGTGCAGGCGTGCTGCAGAGCCACCGCATGTAGTGAAGAAAGGAATGGGCAGGGCATGTTCACTTACCACGGGTGAAGAGAAATTCAGGGATTTAATTTTGACTGAATAAATGAGGCCAGGGTCCAAAGTGTTACTGTGAGCTCATCACCAGGCAGTACTGAAGGGTCTTTTGTGTTTGGACCCTCTGCCTTCTCATTTCTCTTTATCTGTGCTAATTGATACAGGTTACCGCTGAGTTTTTTAAGATTTACCACCTGTTTTCCAAAATAGGAGCTTGTAATTGGGCTAAGCCTCTTCGAGACTGGCAGAGCCTGGGGGGATGCAAGGACAGCTGCAGGGAGTCCCTGGAGTATTGAGGGGAGCGCGTGGAGGGAAGCGGGGAGCCCCTGGCATGGGGACTGAGCTCAGCCTGCGAAAGCTAGGAAGTGTGCAGCCCCCCTTTGCGGTGATGTTGAGCTTCAGGGAAAGGGGGGAGCAGCGTCACTTCATGCACGTCTACTTAGCGCAGCACTGGTGCGCTCTGGGGGCCGTTGTCAACTGTTCCTTTTTATCCAAGTGGCAGGAACAGGGATGCGAAAAGGCCTTTAAGCCACCCCTGTGGTCCCATGTTCTCAGCTTAATTGGAGTTTGCTTATCCCGTCACTCAAGGCAGCACTTACAAGCCCTGAAGCTAACTTCCAGGCTTCCTCGGAGGCCCAGGGAAGCAAAGAGAGAGAGAGAGAGCCTGCAAGGCGCTGTGCTGGCTCTGTAATAGCTCCTGAGGCAGCCTCAGCAAGCACGGAGACCAAAGTCGTATCGAGGCTGGGTGCAGGGCAGTGTTTTACAGCCCTCTCCTCATGAAGGGGTTTTGCTACAAATGGGAATTGAACCTTGCTTGTGATTCATCATAATACTGGCCTGAGTCTTGCATTGGTCACACCAGTTGCTACCCAGCTCTCCCTCCTTTGGCAGGTCCCAAAAGAGTTTCCTCGTCCCTCTGCTGCAGCGCTCCCTCTGGAGATGGATGTGTCTGTCCTGCCGGCTCCTGGGGTCACGCAGGAACCTGCGACTCGCTTGGGGCGGCTGCATCATTGGGCTTGAGTCTCCCAGTGCAGCGCGGACCCTTCCTGTTATAATACCGGGTGTTTGTTTCCTTTTTGCATGAAGACGTGAAACTGCACAGCCTCATGTTCTTTCCTCTGCCCTCTTTACAGTTTATTGCGCCACACTAGTAGTGAATATAATTGCATGCCTGGCGTGGTGGATCGGAGGAGGCTATGGGGTCAATTTTGGTTTGGCCATCCTCTGGCTTATCCTCTTCAGTCCCTGCGGCTACGTCTGCTGGTTCCGACCTGCGTACAAAGCCTTTCGGTAAGTAGAAGCCCATGAGGCGGTTTTGTTTCCGTTTCCTCTGGGAGAGAGATGTGTTGTTACTGGGGAGTGCTCCTATGGAGATCTCTTTGTCTGGGATAAAGACCAAGGACTTGATGTCTGAATGTCTTGTTTACTTTGGAAATGGAGAAGAATGTGGCTACTTATAAATACTAGAGGTAGGACTGAGGGTCACCCGCCTAGGATTGGAGGTGAGCAGCAGCGAGTAGTTTGCCACTTCCATGAGGATGAAATTCATATTTTACTTAAATATCTCAAGCTTAGCAGCACCCTCATATCAGTATAGCATTTAGATAGATAGTAATTTGGTAAAGCTTCATTGAGGCTTATTTTGATGGAAGACTATTAAGTTACTAGTTTTTGAGAACTCTTCTGTTTTTTGTCTCTAGATACTTGAGAGCTTGGCTGCTTTGCTTTTTAGATAAAAGCAGTTCCCTGGAGCGAGTCCTTCTGAAACTCCACAAATATTTAAAGCCATCCTACATTTTCACTTTAATTAATAATATTTTGCATTTGCTCATGCTTGCTGTGGATCACGAGGCGTTATTCAGACATTAATGCATAACGCTTGTCAGAGCTGTGAAGGTCCCGAGCAGTTTCCAGCCTGACGCAGGGAGAGGGGGCACAGAGGAGGGAGGGACCTGCCCAGTGTCACGCTGCGGGTCACCAGCAGACCCCACACACCAGTCAGGGATTTGACTCTGAAGGTGAAGCTCGCTCTGGTTCCCTGTTACCAGAATATTCTGGATTTTGATGATTCACCAGATTCTGTGATGAGTTGGTTTAGATAACAGCAAAAGCAGCTGATAGAAATGGGAGTTGGCAGGGGGGTCCTATCTATTTAGCACATGCTAAATTAGTTGTTTAAATGCTCTTCCGAGTTTACGCTTTGTATACTAACAGCGCTGGGCAGTTAACGCACTGGTGGTACTTAAAACATCAGTGACTACATCATGGAGTACAGGGGAGGATTATTTCTGATGGAAATGGAAGGCCGCTGGGTTGGATTCATTGGAAAGTTTTAAAAGACATGAAAATACTAGCTCTGAACTCTTGCCCTCTGGGGCTGGGGTTTTGTCTCCATCCCTAGTTCAGAAGCCCGAGGGCCTCCGAGTGCCGGCTAGAGCTCTGTTCAAAGAGCAGTTTCCATTCTGAAGTCTGGGAAAAATTACTCCTCCCCGTTGACCTCCTCTGGGCTTCACAAGGACCATTTCTAATTATTTCTTTAATGTTGTTTGTATGTGTTTATGCAACTGAATACTGAAAGGTCCCCGAGGTTACTCTGTGTAAAGGCTTCTACAGTTAAAAAAAGAATAAGCCCTAGGGAACGGACTGGCAAGCCCACAGATCACTGACTTTAACATCAGTTTGTAGAAGAGGCTTGAAAAACACTGCAGTGGGGCAGCACTGTTTCTTGTGGGATTGCAGCTAGTCGTGATTCAAGAAAGCAAGGTCAGACCCACTTGCTGTGCTTGTTCTGGGAAGAGGCAACCCTTCAATATTGGCATCAGGTACTGCGAAGATGCTTTCCTAAAACCTACATCTGCATCCAAAATTAAATTAGCCTGCAGAGCTTTGGCGCTAGGGCAAAGCTGTTGCAAATCTGCACCAGAAAGCTGGATCAGAAATCACCTTTTCTGTGTATCCCCACTAATTCCCACAGATCCTTTCAAATGAAGACTCCTCCAGCCCTTTCAGGTCGTAGTTGCAAGAGTCTGTTTGAAGGCTCAACTTCGAGCCTAATCCTTGTTAATTGGATTATGATAGGCACTACTGTGAACAGTCTGTGTTTAAAGTATTTCTTTCACATGGCTGTACTCTGAGGTGATATTTGAAGGGTGGGATCGTGAGGATACTCGGGGATGGCAAGTTTCTTTCACAGCATCTCCGTGGCCATCTTTTGGAAGACGAAAGATAACTGTACTAACACGCGGCACAGAGCGGCAGGGGTCTGGCCGGAGGCTTTTCCACTTGTCTCGGACTAGCCAGGGTCCACAGCATTGACCTCTCCAGAGCCTGGGGTCCTGCCTCCCTCATCTCCTCTCTAGGCATTAGGGCTAGAATTATAATACTAATAAGCATTAAAATAATAATAATTAAAATAATAAACATTAAAATGCTTTCAGGGTTTGAGCAGAAGCTGGGAGTGACTGGGGCTCTTTTGTAAACTCCCCCTTGCACCAAGATGCCTCATAGGCAACTGAAGTGTTTTTTGTAAATCTCTTCTGTAAATCATGGACCCTTTGAGTTCCTGAGAGAATGGGAATCATTTGTATCATTAAAAATGATAGTTTGGGGAGTTTTAGATGTGCCTGGGCTCACAGTGAAAGGCTGGCTCATCGACGTAGCTGGTTTAATGAGATGAAGATGTTCTGCTGCAGTTCTGTGGCAGAGCCAAAACTCGGGCAAGACAGTGCTGTGCCCCAGTGCACCCATGACGGAGAGATCGTGAACGTACCTGGTCTGTTCAGCCTTCTTGTTTGGGATCATATTCATGATGTCTATTATACCTGCATAAATTAAAGGACCTCACATATTCAGGACCCTCTCGACCTGTGCATCCTGGAGATGTGGAGCCCACAAAGATGCGAAAGCATGCTTCTGCATTTCCCCGGACAGGGTACCACCCGCTTCTCTTGTGGCTGTTTTTCCTCCTGTTATGTCCCAGTGCCGGATTATTAACCGTGGGCGTGTAAGCGTGATGACGAGCAGCCGCTGAGATGTTCCCAGCTGGAATTCTCATGCTCAGCAATCACTTTTAGCATATGGGCAAACTCTGCCTGCAAGCGTTCAGGCCCTCTTGTGCCTACTTGCCAGTGGCTGAGCTGCACAGGTGTCGGGCTGTGCTGTCTTCAGATGTTTGGTCAGACAAACGATTCAGGCACTCTGTTCTGCAGGAGACTGCCGCTCCTCGTGTGTCATCATCAGGCAATTACTTTGGTAGAGGAATTGCAGGAGCCGGGCCTATTGGAAGAGGTTAGGCGCTGATGATTCATGGATCTGCGTGCTTTCACTGCCAGGGAAAGAGGAGTAGCCTTCAAAGTGCATAGCTGTAGAGGGATCTCTTCTGAGATACCACATTCGAGGGTTTGTACGTGATGGGGTCAAACATCAGTGTGAAGTAACGCGAGGTGCCAGTCTCCCCCTAACATCCTCTCTTCCTTCACAGGTCGGACAGCTCGTTTAATTTTATGGCCTTTTTCTTCATCTTTGGCGCACAGTTTATTCTCACGATCCTGCAGGCGATTGGTTTCTCCGGATGGGGAGCTTGGTAAGCAGGATGCTCCTACAGTCTTACAGCTGAGCACTCGGCTCCCATGCCTGAGAGTTTCAGGCTATGGGCTGTTTCCATGAACTTTTGAGAAACTGGTGGGAGTCTGTACAGGGTGGAGCGGAAGAAGCTTTTTGTTTTCCTCTGTGGCATAATTATATCTGCTCTTGGAGTACACAGTTCTGTTTTCACTGCTGTATTGGCAGAAGTCGGATATCCTCACCCGCTTGTTCTTTTTAGCACCTTCCCACAATGTCCATTTCTTTTTACCGTTTAACCAGCCAGTTTCAAGATTCATCTGATCCTCTCTTAGCATTGCCCTCAAAGTATTCGCAGCACATGGTGAGCAGTGCACGATGACTCACTGTTGGCCTATAGAGCAAGTATTGTGAGAGTTGTCCTAAAATAAATGGGAGCGTTTTAGTGTCGGTCCCTGGTTATGTTATAATTGTTTGGCGTTTTAACTTTCTGTCTCTAGAGACTTGAGAGCAATTTCCTGCTGAAACTACCAATGATAGAAAGTCCTAGCGCTCCGAACAGCATTTTGTTTTCTTAACTGCTGATGCTCCCCAGTTGCCCTACCTGGTTATTGCCATCAAAGGAACAGAGATGCAGCGTAAATCATAGGACCCTCATGTTCCCTGTTCCCAGGTCTGGTCTCTAGACGCACAACCTCTGCGCAACCAAAAGCACCTTGGGAATAAATCTTCTCTTCCCAAAGTCTGTGCAGCTGGCTGTCCCCTGAAGGTCTGAGACTGGATTAGCCGAGGGATGCTGGCAAGTGAGATTTGAGATCTTGGGGAAATACCTGCCTGAGCTGCATTTAATTCTGTCCATTTTCTCCATTGTTCTTTTCATTTTCAAGAGCTTTAAAGCTGCCTTGTAATTTCTGGGTATGAGTAAGCAGTTTTTCTGATAATAAGGACGCTTAAAAAAGAGAGCTGTAATGATATTCTTTCTTTCTTTCTGTTTCTTCCAGCGGATGGTTGGCGGCCATTACTTTCTTTAGCACCAATGTCGCAGCTGCTGTGTTTATGCTGTTTCCTGCCATTATGTTTACAATGTCAGCGGTCGCAATGCTGATCTGCATTTTAAGGGTAGGTGCTTCAGATGTCTCTCTGACTTGGAGTATCCGCACTTTGTATAGCAATAAATGTGAACAGGCAGCTCAGCAGCCACTGTAAGCCATCACGGCTTTTAGAGGTTTCATAGTGTAGTCAGTTGGTGTCTCTCAGAGTATCTAGAAGACAACTCCAGATAACACAAGACAGCTGGGGCTGGATGTTGTCACCGTTTGATGTGGCGATGTTCCTTTACGTCACTCGAAGCAAGCTTCATTGCTCGCTGGGATGGTCATTGATGGTACAGGTGAAGCACCTCGAGATGGCCTGCAGTGGGGACTGGGTGGCAGGATGGGAAGCGGTCCTCGGTTCTCTGCAGAAAGAAGGATTTGGAGGTAGGACTGTCTGGAAAGCTTCAGCAGACTGATGGTAGAGGAGGAGAGAAGACAGAAGCCCCGCTGAAGCAGCAGTGTCAGTTTTACAGAGGTTTCGGCCCGCTGGCCTGGGTTGGCTGCCTTGCTGTGGGATCCCCAGCCTGAATCCCAGACGTGTGGCTGAAATGGGTTCAGGTCTTGGGTTGATATTATCTGTTTGCACCTCTGATCACTGTATTATTACATTTTTAGTGCTTTTGTTCCTTGGAAATACAGCTCTTTACAGAGAGAGAAACAAATACACGAACCAGTACCAAAGTGACTATAGCTCTTCTGAGGAAGAGGTGTGGGTACCTGTTGCTGACTTTCCTCTTGTTCTCTCTTTCATCCATTAGGTACATAAAATCTACCGAGGGGCTGGTGGAAGCTTTCAGAAAGCTCAGGACGAGTGGAACAGCGGCACATGGAGGAACCCCCCCAGCAGGGAGGCCCAGTACAGCAATTTTTCTGGGAACAGCCTGCCAGAGTATCCCACAGTGCCCAACTATCCCCCGGGAAACCAATGGCCTTAAGCAGCAACAGCTGCAAACTGCCTGGATTCTCTTCTTTTTGGTCTTTTTATTATTGTTATTTGAAAAGATCATTTGCATTCCTCCCCAAGCACCCCAGTCATCTTGGGGACTTTTTTGGTTTTTGTCTCCTCATCACTGCAGAAGATAATGTGCTGTCAGCCCTTGCCACCTCCGGAGCACTGCACGGCCTTATCGGAAGGTTTTTTTGTTTGCCTTGAGTTACCAGTATTTGTCTCGTTGCAGACTGAAGAACCAACCGTTCACTGCCCTTGCTTGAGGGAATCTTCTCATGACCGTATGTGAAAAAGGCTTCCCCACGACGGCGAACACTACCACGGCTGCTCCTTCTCCTGCCTCCCTGCTTAGTTTTCATCACATGCACAGCACACCACCCAGTCGTCTGTAACTGTAACAAACGCAGTCAGAGCAGTAGTAGCAACCGGTGTTTACTCTCCCGGATAAATAATCTGGAATTTTTCACTCTAAGGGAAATGCAACACCTAAATTATTTGGTACTAGTGATATCGAAGGTATTTGTAAAATCTACAACCTCATTTGCTTGCGCTCTCTGGTGAAGAATCCTTTAGATAACGGCGCTTGCTGTGGGTGAGTGTTGTTCAGATGTGAAGTCCGCAAGAGTCCTCATTTGTCTGGCTAGGACTGTTGTTATGCTGGAAGTCTTGCTTTCCCTGCTGCCAAACGTTTTTGCCAGATCTGTCGGCTTCAAAGGTGCAGATTCATCTCATTTGGTTACCGATTGCTCGCTAAAAGCCTGATTCAAAGCCCACTGGAAACTACTGAAAAGCTTGCTGACACTGGGCTTTGGGCCTGGCTCCCTGGGTGATGCTCACCCCGTTACAGGTAGGCAGCACGAGATCTCTGAGCCAACTTCCACTTATACGGCTGACCCAAGAAATGCCCCATGGGACACACCTTGCCCTGTTGGGACACCCTTTTTTCTGGGCTCCCAGCCGGTAGCCACGTGCAAGATAACTATTGATCTCGGTGCTGGGGCCCCAGTGTGGTTTGGGAGTGATCCTGTTACAATGAATAGTTTTAATTCTGCCTTCTACCGATGTAGTTGAAATCCAAACGTTCTGCAGTGGGGTCTGGTAGACCAAGGAAAGCTTGTTAGTCCTCGTAACTGACGTTAGCTGTGCAGACCTGGACTGCGTTTGTGTAGCCAGCAGCACTTTCCTTCCATGTACGAGCAGAGAGATTTTTGCCTTTTTCCAAGAATCAGCTAAAGGGAGGATAAAGCTGTTGGGAGGGATTGTTTTCCCTGAGAGCTAGCATCCGTCTCGTGGTTCATCTCCATTCTGTGCATGCACGTCAGGACTTCTGTAGCCTGAGCCATCCAATTCCCCCGTGTCCTACAGCGATCCAAGCAGCAAAGGCTGCAGTTTTTTCTTCTCCCTCAACAGCCTGCTGTGAATTTTTTTTTTCAAACCTGTCAAAACTGGGAGGTCAGTTCCCAATATTTTTTATAGGGAGTGAGTGTTCAAAGTCTTCGGCTCTGAAAGTTTCGGCCAATGATCCTGTGAAGGACGGAGAGCTCCGCTGCGGAGACTTGGGAGGTGTTGGGCACCCCGTGGGTCAGACCCGGAGCCTGCCCGGCTTGGCAGGCTGGCGGATGGGATGCCAGAGGTGTTACGGTGTAAGTGGAGTCACTCCAAATTCACACTGAGTAACTGGAAAACAAAATTGGCTCCTGGAACGGGACAGGGAGGTTGTCCTAGCTAGGTGGAATTGATTTGCAAGTGATCTTTTGAAAACTCTCTCTACATGTGCCTTATCTAATAAAATATTAGTTCACGAAGGAGAACTCTTCCTTCCGCATTGCCCCTGCAGAACTTCCCATTTGCTCTATTAACTTTTCCTGTGTCATACTGTAAATACTAAGTGAAGTACAGCTTGGAGTCTGCATGACACCTTTGTTACTAGGGCCAAAGCGAAAGCAAACATGAATCAGAGGGCAGAGCCTCCCTGAATTTCCGTTTACAAGCAACACTGACGCCCTGCTGCAGAACCAGCCTTTTCCTGGGTTTGGGATATTTAACGTGCTCCGAACACGAGGGTTTTTTTTTTTTCTTGCGAGTGTGCAATGTGCTTGTAAGTACGAACGCTTGAAGCCTTCTTAACAGAACACGACCCGATCGCGTTGTCAAGCTTTTAGGTGCCTTTGTCTTGTGTCAAGTGTAATTTTAAGTGTTCTTTGTCGCTTGCCATCGGAGAGTGATAGAAGAACTGCCTGTCGATTAACTCCCTGGAAATACGATTGCACTACGGGGGAGTGAGGGGAGGTTAATGGGGCTGAATGCGAGGTTTGTCATACTTGGAAGCCAGAACATGGTCCACCTGTGTACCACGCTCCCCCCGGCCCTGCCCCTCGCCATCCTCAGCCTCTTGCCAAAATTTTTCAGAAGCGATTGGTGTCTGTCCTTTTTTAGGGTGTCAGGTTGGAGATTTCAAAGGAACCAGGAGGAGAAGCATCGCCGGGGACTCCGCATCCTGCTTCTCTTTCTCCCCCCCCCCCCCTTGGATAATCTGGGGGGCTGTTTTGAAGCACCCACGTTCACTCACGTTGCAAATGCTTGATGCAAGGGGAAGGGGTACTTAGGAGCCTGCCCACCAAAACGGTCGGAGCCAGACACCAAAATCGCGACCCGTTAGCATACGCTGCTTGAGATCCCTACAGAGCTTAAACGAACCTCTCTGGATGGGATCTGCCATCTCTCATCCCCCCCCTCCATCCTCTTCGATGCCAGAAACCGTAATTCCAGAAAGTTGACTCAACACGCTGCCTGAACTACCGTGGCTTATTTTTTTGGGACGACTCTGTATGTTTTAAAATGTTTACATTAGATTTCTAAGACTTCTTAACACCATTAACCTGGGCCTGGCTCCTGGTTTCCTTCGGCATCACGTGGCGTGTGTGTGCGCGATGTTTCCCGTCGCTTGTGGAGCTCTGGTTTTTGTTTGCGTTTTTCTCCTGATCACAAGACAATAAATGCTCATCCTGTGCTTGATGAGAAGAACTGGCCGCATTAGAGAAGTGTGTCTGTTCCTAGGTAACCGGAGTTATCTGGCAGAGGGAAATGGCGAAATCTCTGTTTTCCTCCAAAGTCTCCCACCACATGTTGTTTTTTTCCTTAAAAGAGCAGCATGTTTATGGACGAAGCTCATCCTCTGCTGGGTGGGTGCGAGAGTGGCACGCTATGGTTTGTGCTCTTACAGGTGCCTGATAAGGTGCTGCCATTATTCTCCTTTCCTAACGAAGGGAACGGAGAGCAGAGGTGGGGGCGGGGGTGAGAAAGTCGCATCTCCCGAGCGCTGGGGTCGAGGTCTGTTTTCCTGGGCTCTCCTTAGCTGTCCAGAGACTCGCACCGGCCCCTTGCAGCGCTGGCTTCTGCCTTCTCTGGTTTATTGGCCGGAGGGAGATCATTATCCCTGGAGTAAACGGGCCGTTTGACAGCGAAGGTGAGTTGAATTGCTCTATTTAGCACGTAGCTGAATTTATTGCCCCAAATTACCGTATTGTGGCTACATACCCCAGTTCCGCTCCGTAGCGGATATTTAATCCTAAAAGAGCCGTTTTCATCACAGCTGCTTGGTACGACATCTGCTAATCTCAATGCCTTCCTTATCTCCAAAAGCCTCGTGCCAGGTACCCCCTGCCCAGCCACCGGCATCTCGCTTTCACCGGCAGTGGTTTCCTACAGCCGCTCGCTGCTGTGCCGGTGATGGGTTGAGCACGAGGATGAAACGGCTTTTGCTCAAATTCTTGCTCCAGGCCCTCAAAATCTGAGCACAAGGCACAGCTCTAAGCTCCTGCTCCAGCTGCTGCTAGGGCAGGTCCTTGGCACTTGGGAGAGACGAGTTGTTCGCCTCCGCCGCGCTCCCTGCGCAAGAGCCGGGGCTCGGCAGGAGGACGGGGCAAGGTTCGTCAGGAACGAGCCCGAAGCGCGGGGACGGGGGGGTGGTTGTGCAGCCGAGCTCAGCCCCCCGCCCCGAGGAGCTCCCCAAAAGTCTCGGGGGTCCCTGGCGTCGGGGTGGGGGCTCTTCACCCGGGGGCGCATCGGATGGGACACTGCGAGGGGCCTGGCTTTTTCCTGTGTCTGGTTCTTGATGTGTTTCTGTCGCTCTTCGGTTTCCCAGGCCCTCAACGCAAGTGTTTCACGGCAGGAAGGTTTCGTGCGCCCGCCCCCGAGCAGCTCGTTCTCCCGTGCGTGATCAAGAGGGGTTCGTTTTGTGTTGTCTGCTTGCGAATTAGCCCTAATTAACTCGTGCCCACGGGAGGAGGGCAGGGTTCAGAGCTGGACGCTTTCCCGACAGAAATTCCCCGGCTTTTCTCGCTAACTCACCGGTGCTGAGCCGGTTCCGTAGCACGAGCTGTACAGGTATCTGCAGTACAGGTCTCTGCAGACCACGCCTGGCACACCGCGCCTTCGCTGCCGGAGGTTTGCCTTGAACTAAAATCAAAACGATTTGCTTTCCCCCTCTCCCGCTCCAGAGGATGGGTAAATTCTCAAGCCAAATGTCTGAACAACTCACGTGTCCTCAAAGTGCTTGAAATCGCCTCTTTCTGTGGCGGGGGGGGGGAAGGATGGCTCTGCCGTCGGGTACTTCGGGGCAATTTTATTCTCTCCAGCGGCGGGACGCGGGTCATGGCCCCTCGCCGCCCTCCTGAGCCAGGAGCAGGAGGAGGAGGAGCGCCATGTCGCAGCACGGGGACGGGATGGCAACATCTGGGCTTTACGTGCGGAGTAGCTCATTTTATTTTCCTCATTTTCTAAAATCATAGCCTTTTTTTTCTAGAAGCAAACACCCACAGGGGAAAAGTACTTTAGACAAATGCTGGGGGGAGAGCGTCTCCCTGGAACGGGGGGAGAATCGATTCAAGCGGCTGGAAACGCTGAAATGGGTATTTGGGGTGATGCCGGTGGCTGAAGAGCTGATTCTCCCCCAAAACCACACAAACTCATTTGCCCATTGCCTGAAAATATTTGTGGGGTGAATCCGTCCCATGCCGTGAAGAAGGTGAGAGCAGCGGGATCGTACAGGGGTGCCTCCTCCCTCCAGCGTTACCCCCAAAGGCTCAAGCGGGGACAGCTCTTGTGCCACCAAAAGAAACGATTCTCCCGGCTGTGCCCTCCTTCGCCGAGTGAGCGCAGGGAGAGGATTTTTATGGCCGAATGATTGATCTGAGTAACTCCAAAACTGAAGAAAGCGAAAGGCTTTTGGAGGTGGCGCCGGGGGCCGCGTGCCCGCCCGGCTCCCGTCCCGGTGGGTCCCACCAGCCTGGAGCTCCGTCCCGTTGACCTCCCCTGCGAGGCAGCGGGGACGGCAGCGGCTTTGCTCGGGGCTGGTGTCCCCAGAAAGGCTTCAATGCTTGTAAAACGCCGGCCCCCGGCTTCCCTCTGCTCCCGCGGGACGGGACGGGACGGGGTGGGGTGGGATGGGATGGGGGAGGCTGCAGGGCTTTGCCCACCTGTCCCACGGCTGCACCCCCTCTGCGGGACCCCCCGGACCCAGCTCCTCTCCCCAGAAACTGCCCCGCCAGCCCCTAGCGCTGCTGGGCCCTACGGCGGGGCCGTACCCCGCGGCGGGGGCCCTGTCCCCTATAACCGGCTCGTCACGCCCCGCACCGGGGCCTGTCCCCTCCGGCGGGGCTGTGCCCTGCGCTGGGGCCTGCTCCCCGCGGCGGGGCTGGACCCCGCCCCGAGGACGGTGCCCTGCACGGGATCCCGGCCGCTATCGCGGCGCTATCCCCCGTACCGGGGGCCACATCCTGCAGTGGGACCCGCTGTACCCCTATAGGGTACCCTATAGCGGGGCCTGGCCCCTGTGGGGGAGCTGTGCTCTATACCGGCGCCTAGCGCCGTACAGGGGGGCCCGTAGGCAACGTGGGGGTCTGTCCCCGCAGCGGAGCTGGGCCCCGTACCGAGCCCCCCGCGCCGGGCCGGGCCGGGCCGCGCTCCCGCCCGCCGGGCAGGCAGGGAGTTAAAGGGAGGCCCCGCCGGTAGCCGCCAAGCGCGGCGCTGCCGTAAAGTGCCCCGCGCTGCTGCAAAGCCGCCCTCCCGCCGCCCGCCTCAAGCCTGCTATTCTCGAACGCGCTTTACGCCAACGCCGTTGCGCCACCACCCTGCCGTCGGCTGCGCTTGCGCCGAGCTCCGCCGGGCCTCTCCGCTTCGGAGTTGGTATTCAGGAAGGGCGCTTGCGCCGACGGCGTGGCGGGGGGCGCATGGGTGCGAGCGGAGCCTACGCCGGCGGCGTAGCGTTGTCGCTGGCTGGCCGCTGCCCGCGGAGTGGTGAGGGGAGGCGAGAGGCGGCGTGAGGAGAGCCGGGCCGGGGGCGCCGCCATGGGGAGGCGGCCGCGGGGCAGCGGCAGCGCGGCCCGCCGCTGAGGGCCCGCGGAGGTAACCGCCGGGGCCGCGCCGGGGTGCCCTGTTGCTGCGGTTCGCCCCGGCCGGGACCGGGCAGTGCCGGGGAGGGAGGTGGGGGGGGGCCAGGCCGGGCTGGGCCGGGCGGCGCCTCAGGCGGGGTCCGAGCCCGGGGCGCTGGGGCGGCTGTGGGGGCCGGGCAGGGCCCGGAGGGCAGAAGGGGCCGTGGGGACCGCGGGGCGAGGTAGGTGCTGGGGGGAGGCCCAGGCTTGGCCTGGGGGGGCTGAGGGGGCCGGGGAGGCTGAGGGGCCGGTCAGACTGGCCCCGGCGGCCTGGGGGGCCGTAGGGCTCAGGTTGGGGTCGGCTCGGGCCGGGGGGCTGAGGGCCCAGGGTCGCCTCGCTCCATTTCCTCCTGGCGCCGCCTGTTTCGTAGCACTGAGGAAGGGGTCCGGGTCCACCCGAGATGGCGACCCCCCCCCCCCCCAGGGCCCGTTTGAGGCCGGGTCGGTGGCAGGGATGGGGTCGGGCCTCCCCGGGTTGTGTTCCCCGGGCCTGCACCCTGCCCCGGCCTGCCCGGCGGAGCCGGAGCCTCGCAGGATGTTGGCTCCTTTGTATGTGGCTTTCCTCTCTCTAGAGGGGTTGGGAAGTGTTTATTTGGGGAAAGGGACTGTGCTGAATCTGGTATTTAAAATAGCTTTTTTTTTTTCCCCTCTTTAGCAAAGCGGGTGAGGATGAATGTGAGAAATGGGAAAAATACCCTCCCCCTTCTGCCCCCACCAGACAGGAGCTGACTTTAACTGTTCCTAAGGCAGCCAAGAGGAGAGCTTTGCAGATGAGAAGCAGCTCTCCTGTGGAGCTGGGCCACCAGAGGCCTGTGGCTCCTGTTTGGTGGCTGGCAGAGGAGAATTGAGTGGATCTCTTGGACCTAGGGGGGGCGAATAACGTGAAGTTGTGGGGATGTTCGGGAAGGTGTCTTTTCTTTTGAGGAATGGCTTGTGGTCTGGGCAGCGTGGGGACCTGCCATGTTAGGTGTGTTTCTGAAGTTAAAAAACGAAGTTTGTTAAACGTCTTTCAAGTTGCCATGACATCAGTCTGTTCTGAACAAGCTAGAGGTAACTGGGACCCGAGTCAAACTGTGTGTAAAATGACTGCAGGCGTGCGAATGGTTTGCACCAGTGTGTTTGGAAGTTGCCTCGTTAACTAATCCATTTGTTTTCCTTTTGTACAACAAGTGGTTGGATATCTGGAAATGAATTCTGAGGCGTGTGTAAGTTCATCTGCCAGCTGGACTGTCCTGTCAGCCTGCCACACGCAGCGTGCCCCCATCTCCCCACTGCCAGCACAGAGGTTTAAAAATTGGGCCTTATGTAACAGATTGGAGAAAACGTTTGGTGTTTGCCAGTGCGTCTGTAAAAGAATTGCTGTAAATTAGGGCAGGAGGCCTCCATGGGGATCCTGTGGAGAGGCCTTCTCTGTGGCGGGGTAGGCCTGACTGCTGTGAGGAACTTGCCAAAGATTTGTTGGTTTTGTTTTAATTCGGTGCGTTACAGATAGGAACGTTGGCCGGTGATGATTTTATCACCGCTTAGCACTTTTTGGGCCTCTGGGTGGGTTGTAGTCTTGTGGTGCAGTCAAGGATGGTCTAACCCCAACCTGCTGCCTGGCTAGTGGCAGCTTCTCTCAGGTCTGTGGTGGTATGCAGGCTTGGGGAGCCCCTGGTTCCCCCTGGGTGGGATTGTTTCGTTGGCTTGTAGAGATGGCTGCCCTCCCACGTCAGTCTGCCTTGGGATTTGATCTTCTCCTCATTAGCTTACAAATCTGTAAGGCCTTATAAATCAGTTCTGTAGTTTCTTTGCGAAAACAGCTGCCGCTCTGGTTTGCACTTGCATCAAAACGACTGGGGTGCAGTTGGTGGTGGTTTGCAGGGGAGACTGTTTTTTCTGGGCAGTTTCTCTGGGCGCACTGAATGGAGCTCTGTGTTCCTGCCCTTGCAGCGTGGTTTGTGTTTGGTTTTCTTGTTGCAGCACTCTTCAGAAGAGCGAGTGGAGAGGAGGAAGTTGGCACTTGCAGTTCAGCAGGTTTCTGGATTCTGCCCTGCGAGTGCTTCTCTCCGCTGATGTCAGTACGTAGAGAGGCTTCCCATCGCCTCTTGTTCTGTATTCCATCTCCAAGCTCCTGTTCAGCCTGTGTGTTGTCAAAATTGTTAATACGGGAGTGACTCAGCGGATCAATGGGAATGACATGAGGGTTGTGCTCATGGACAATCAGTATTTTTCCCCCCACCCCCTCCAGCCCCACTGGGCTGGAAGAGACAATGTGCGAGAGCAACTGCCAATAAACATGTTTACTGGACTCAGGCCTGATTGTGCTCTGTAGCCTTCTCGCCCCCTCCCCGCCCCGTGGTTTTCCTAGCTAGGAGGAGCTCTGATGAGCTGTGCTGGAACAGCAATCCTTTGCTTTGGCTGGTCCATCCAGGTATGTGCCTAGCCTCTGGTCGCGGGGCATTACAGGCTGCTAGAAGGACCAGTCCTCGCATGAGCCAGTCTGGGTAGGAAGCTGTTTATCTCTGCCTTTCAGATAGGGGAACAGCAGCACTACAGGCACTAAAGGCTTCTCTGAGATGGTGAGGAAGCCTTGGGTGAGCGGCAACCCCTGCTGCGCTTTGGCTCCTTTCTGGGGGTGTGCAGGAGGGGTGCAGACCTCAGGGCTGTGGAAGAGAGACTCTCCTTTCACTCGGCAGGGCTGGCTAACGTGGCGTTTGGTTCCAGCACTCAGTGGCCTGGTTTGCCTTGCACTACTGTGATTTCCAGCTGCGTCAGGAGTCAAACCCGTCTTCCCTCATACTGCTGCTGAGATGGGAGAGACTCGGGTGCCAACGCAGGAGCTTCCTTCGTGTGCTTACAGTGGCTTTTTGCTCAGAGCTTGTGGGAACACCTCTGCCCACAGCCCTGTAATTGGGCTTTGACTAGGCAGACTTGGCTTGTCCTGGGCGCAGTGAGAAGCTGTGGAACTGAGCCTCCTTCCTCAGGCCCAGCCACGGTGCGGCTTGGAGGCTGCTTTGGTCCTGCCGTACCCTGTGAGCCGGGAGGGGAAGGAGGGGGAGCAGGTCTCTCAGCAGCTCTGGGATTCTGATGGAGAACAAGTTATCTTCCCATTAGAAAAGCTGTGTGCTTATAAATAGTTTTGAGTTTTTATTAGAATGGATGTTGATACTTCCTACTGGCAGTCCGTGTCTCTGGTAGGTCCAGTGCTGTAGAGAAGAAGCAGGACTCGGTTGTGAGGAAAGTGTAAAGGTGACTTTCTGCTGGGGCAGCTGAACACAGAGTATTCGGGCTCTCCATCCGGCTCCCAGATTCATACTAGCTGTCCTCCATCTCCTGGGGAATTCTCCTAAATCCCTGCACAGGCTGCAGCCCTGCAGCCCTTCCTGTTGGACAGCCCACCCCTTGCATGTTACGTTGATGCATTATTTCTAATAACTGGCTTAAAAGCAAGCTTACCGCAGAGCACGCATCTCGCGGAGATGTTCCAGGGTACCTCCCGCGCTGTCTTTACTACACTATCAGCTGCTGGATGGCTCTCTGGCAGCCGGGGTGAAACATGGGTCTGCTCTTTCAAGGCTTGTCTCGACCCAAGGTGCTCAGAGCTGTGATCCCCACCGCTCGCGGGTTCCACCAGCCCTGCTGTGACAGGGAGGGAGAGGTGGTACAGCACATGCTGGGTGCAAGTGCAGTGCCTGTAAACCCACAAAAAGTCTGTTTGTCTTCCGCTTGCTGCGATGGTAACGTTGCAGCAGATCGGCACACTCGATAAGCACTGAGGTGATCCCACGCTGTGCGATTTAGGAAATGGTTCTTCAGGTAAGCTGAAACTTGTAGGTAAGACTTTGCAGGATGTTTTAGAATGCTGCATGGAGCAAGATGTCCATGGTTTCTTTCACAGCTCACAGTAAGGAGAGTTTGCTCCTGGAGTAGAGGAATTCAATTAGTCCTTGAAAGACGTTAAATTGGCTTCTTTGATTCCAAAAAGATGA
Organism: Aptenodytes patagonicus; assembly: GCF_965638725.1. Lineage (NCBI taxonomy): Eukaryota > Metazoa > Chordata > Aves > Sphenisciformes > Spheniscidae > Aptenodytes > Aptenodytes patagonicus. The sequence goes on from NC_134973.1 coordinate 1,578,722, forward strand.
CGGACAGAAGTTTGCCGTGTGTCCAGGAAGATTTCCCTGTGCCCATGAAGTCTGTATTCTGCTGGAAGGTTGGTGACAGTCGCATTTTCCAAGCAGTATCCTGCTGACATCTGCCTTCTCTACTGCAGTCAGACCTGTGTCACTTAAAAAGTTGCAGCATAAACATTCTCACTTGTAGGAAATGAAGGTCTCTATGTCTTGAGACTAGTTCACCTGTGGCAGTAAAACCAAGCGCTGTCATGATCTCGTCTGCTAAAAAGACTTGCAGTAAGATGGTGACGTGGGGGAAGTCTGGAGTCCTCTCCTGTGAGGTCCGGAGGAGCTGAGCCTCGGGCCTGGGAAGGGTTCCCTGTGCCGCAGGCTGAGATCTCTGCTTCCTCTCCAGCGTCAGACGTTAGGCAGCAGAATACAGCCCCGCTGCCGCCTGTTAGGGACAGTGCTTTTGAAACAGAGTTGGGAAGTGCTGTGTTCTACTGTCTGGGGGGCAGAGGTGGCAGTAAGTTGAACGCGAGAGCAGTAGTTGGGATGAGCCGAGACGCTGTTGCAGCCAGGTCTCGGAAATAAGGTGCTCCCTGGGCTCCCAGGGTGTTTGAGACGCTGAGAGTCTGGAGGAAAGAAGCATTCATTTTTTTTTATCGTTCAATTTTACATGTCCACCAACCAAAGAGTGTCCTGTAGCCCTTTGTTATTTAACGTTATGTAATGGGTTTTAATGAGGGAGGCCTGGCTTTTGCTTTCCAAATGGTGAATTAGACAGTTGGCAGGTGACGCGCAGGCTTTGTCAGCCTGAGAGGGATGTTCTTAAGTTAACAAACAGGGGTTAAGGTTGGTCTTGAACTTGGATTTTGTGAAGCTTTCCTTTGGAAGAGCTTTGCAGCCCTGCCAGTCTGCAGCTGAGCAGGCCCGTGCAGGAGGAGCGGTGCTGGGAGGGGTTCATGGGTACCCTGGGAGCCAACGTCTCTGGGGATTCCCAATCTGGAGGCTGGAAAGTCTTGCTAAGAGTGGCTGTTGCCTGGGTGCAGGGGGCTGGATGACGGGCTCTGAAAGGTCAGCAGTAATCCAATTTAAAACCAGAACGGAGGTGTAATGGTTTTGTACTACTCGGAAGCTCCATTCTTGCAGGCTCTTGTCGTTGCCCCATGTTTTCAGGTAGAAAATGTCACTGCTTTTTTGCTTTTGAGATAGCACTGAGGTATAAACAACAAAGCAAGAAACCCTTTTTCTTTTCCTTTTTTTAGCATGGGCTGTTGGCAGTGATGAAGTTTATACTCTCTGCCTGGTTTCCCCAGCTTGATGCAGGGAGAGGATAGTGCTTTCCAGCACCTTCTGTGCTGTACGTGTGGGCGAGGGGCAAGCTAAGGCTCTCCGGGAATCCCCCCACCCCCAACTATGCTGATTCCTCTTATCCTGAAGGCGATGCAGGTTTGAGTTGAAGCCTGGCTTTTGTGTTCCCAAGTACAGAGAATATTAAGGAGGCGACTTAGAACAAGTGCTAGAAGCGGAGGTACAGTCTGTACGTTGGAAGGGGCTGCTCGCAGCCAGGAGCTGAGGAGCAGCAGTTGCATCTGGTGGGTGTGGGGTCAGCGTGCCACGGGACGAGGTACCGGAGGTGCTGACAGGTACAGACTAGTCTCAGCCTTGAGCCTTGGGAATTCCTGCACAAACTTGCCTGCTGGAGCTTGTCGCTCAGTGGGCTTCGGCGGCTGGGGAAGGAATAGGAAGTGCTTGGAGGGATGGAGCTTTAACATTTCCTCCAGGGTAACTTGCAGCTGATTTTAAACTCATGCTGTTTTCATAGGGGTGTCTGTCCGATCCGGGGGTCCCGAGAAGAGATTGTCAGAGTCCCCAGCAGATTCTCCAGCCTGAAGTAGTAGGTGTTTCAGTGCAGGGAAGGGAGTAGAGAGAGGAATTCCAGCACAGCAGACCGTCATGGCCCTCCATCTCATGCAATAGCAGGGGATGTTGCTAGGGAGCAGCTCTCCACCGCTCAGGCCCCTCTTCTCTGTCCCAGGCCCACTGCTTGGAGCAGGGGGAGCCGAGCACGGCGCTGCTCGGGCTTACCGGGTCTGCAGGCACCAAGTTCAGGAGAGTGAAAGGGAAGCTTAGTTAACACACCATGCTGAATTTAGCTGGGTATAGAATAAACACTGTGAATGTGAGTTATTGTGCAGTATGCTGTTCAGGCACACCTGTGCTGTGTTGCAGTAACCTTTCTCTAGCTAAAGCTCTCTGGGTAAATCTGTTGCGGCATTTTGCCACGGGGAAATGGTGGGCAGACCCCTTGCGTTGGAGCAAACTCTGGTTTCAGGTGGGTTTTGGCAGGGGCTCCTTTGCCTCGGCTGCGAGGCGCAGACTCAGGCCTGCCTTCAGCAGGAGGTGTGTGAGCAGCATGGTGATGTAGCAGCCCCGTCTGCCGATGGGCTTGGCTCGGCAGCGGCACGGCATCGCAGGGCTGCTTTGGGGTGAGGCGAGGTCAGCTCTGCAGGGGCTCTGGCCGCTTGGGGCTGGCTGCAGAGTCACGACGGGAGCTCTGCTCCCCTGTTCTGTGTGGAAAATGCCCACAGTGTCCCGGAGCCCAGGTGCAGCCATGCTTCAGGTGTACTGACCTCACTGCATATTTATTTTTCTTTTCCCTCCTCACCCTTCCCTCTCCCTTTCATTGTGCTGACATCTCTCTGACTTCTTGGGCTCCTACCTTGCTGAGATATTTTCTTGCAAGAGCTAGCACGTCTGTCAGGGAGCTGGGCTGCCTGCATAGCAGGAACAGCCTAGAGCATCTTCTGCACCGGAGAGATCAGTTTGCCAGGCACGGCTGGATGGTGGTAGGCGCCTTTGAGAATGGCGGTGGTGCAACCAGAGGAGGGAGGACAACGTGTGCAAATGTCCTCACTGCAGTCTGGATGGTACCCACGGTTCCCAGCAGGTCTTCTTTAATGTCTCTCTGAGTATATAAGCACAGACCTGGAAACAAGACTCAGTATAATCCCGTGCACAGCGCAGAGGATGCACTGCAGTGGGCTTGGCTCAGTGACAGCAGACACCCGAGGTGTGATAATGCACGAGCAGGGGACAGTTCCCGCTGCTGGTTGTGGTCCTGGCAGGGGACGTGCAGAGCCTGAAATCTGACTTCTCCGTGGAGAAGAGTATAACGCTCGGTGCTTTGCTCCTATTTTTGTTTGGAGCCAGAAATCAAAGTCCAGAGTGGTGCTTCTGCAGCCAGAATAATTTAAAGGCACTTGCTCTTGTTTTGGGGCCAATATTTAACTTGTGCCTGTGATGAGGAATGCCTGTTAGACTCTAAATATTTGCCTTAAGGAAGAAGTTTGAGGGAAGAACGTCCACTGCTGGGGGGGAAGCAGGGGGGATTTCAGGAAACGAGTTCAAGTCTCTGTATTTACAGGTCTGTCTAAAACAGCCTGTGTTCCCCTTCTGGCGCAGCTCTGGCAGGTACTGAGGCAGCTCTGGCTGAGCCGCAGCGCAGGAGCGTCTGGGAGGAAATGTTTGTGCGCTCCGGCGGCTGGAGCAGGCAGCGGCGCAGGGTGTGTCTGCTCGCACAGCCCCAGTCCTGCGCTCCCGCTGCCAAGGGAGATTTAAAGGCACAGGTTTGGAGCTGCTTTCCAGCTGGGGCTGGTGTGGGCAGCTGGGCTGAAGCGTGTGTAACTTCCCGATAAAAGCAGCTTATCAGAAAAGAAATGCTCTGCTGCTTTTGCTTTCTCTGTGGTCTTTGGTGGCAAGAGTTCATTAGCTGTGAAATCCTCTGCGGTGGATCCTGCTAATGGCAGGATTTCCCATTCCCTGGACCTGCTCAATGAGGTGCTTGTGGCTTCTCCTGTCCTCTCTCGCCTTTCTGTGTGATCCTTCTAGCAGTGTGCCACAAACACCATCACACAGCCTCCGGTAAGCCTGTAAGGGTGTTTGTCTCTGCTGGTCAGCATTGACCTTGTCCCACGTTCCTGGGCAGAGAGCGGCTGTGTGGAGCTGTGTGCTGGGGTGCCGGTGGTGTACGTCAAAATTCAGGTCAGGTCATGCTGGCATCTCTGCAGGCTGTATGGGCTGGTTGTGGTGCGTGAGGACATGGCGATGGAGAGGAGCCTGGTCCTCTGTTCCCAGCTCCTTAGGTGGCCGTAGGCAGGTCAGGCAGCCCCTGTCTGCGGGCAGGGCAGGTTAGTAATTCTGGGTCTGGATGTGAAGTCTGGGCTTCCTTAGTGACATGGTAACACTCTGCCCCAACTTCTCGTGCTCTGTGCTCTGATTGCATGCTTTTGGCCATCCTTGACTATTTTAGCTGAGTTTTGCATAGATACAGAAAGAACATGTTTTCTCTTGAAGCAAAATCAAAGGCACGCGGCTGTTTGCAAGGCAGCCCAAGGGGAAGGCTTTGCCCAGGCTCCTGTGTGCAGAGTTCAGCCCGGCTCTGAAAGGTTGAGAACTTCCTCCTTCCAGTGTAGCAAAGGGCTTGCAGGCAGCCCTCAGTCCCAGCCTGAAGCTATGCTAAGGAGAGCCAAGTCTAGCTGGAGCATGGCTCTGGCTTTTAGTGATGGGTTTGGTGCTGGGGAAGCAAGGACCTCTGTCAGAGCCCCATCCAGCTCAGAGGGTGGCACGGTGCTGGAGTTCGAAGGGGATGGGGGGCTGTATAGGAAGATGGCAAACTGTCTTCCCCCCCCGTTTGCATATTCTGCAGGCACCTGGTACCATCTGTGATGGTGGTGATAACTGAGCTGTGCCTCTTCAACCCAAGGGCTCTGGCAGTGTCCGCACCGCAGCCCAGAGCCGCTGTGTGGTTGCATTCCCAGTTTGAAAGGCTGTAGAGGGGCTCGTGTTCCAGAGCGTGGCTGGCAGCCCCTCTGAGCTGCCGGACCACGGGGCTGGCTGTGGGTGGGCACCCAACAGCACTGTGCAGCTGTGGGAAGTCTTGGCCAGTTTCCATAATGAGTGTTGATGGGTTTAGGCCCACAAATTGGCTGCATAATGAATGAGGGAGCCAGGGGAGCTGTGTCCTGTTTGCAGGGACTGGAAGAGGTGAAGGGAACTAGAAACATGAGTAATTAAAAAAAAAAAAAAAATGTTTGGGTTTTGGATGGAAGCGTGTGCTAGAGAAGGGTGAACGTGTGTTGGCTGGGGTTTCTGGGACAAATCGGAGAAGTGAGAGCCCAGAAATGAGGGAGAAGGGACAGTTTGTTCATGTAAATAATGTTCCAGGTATTAATAGCAGCAAGATGAAATGGGTCCTCCTGGGGGGGGTGTATCCTGCATGTTCCTTCATGTGGGCGATCCCTCTGACTTTATAAATTAAGCCCTTTGTGTAGGGCCCAGAGAAGCAGGTCTGGAGCAGGTAAGGTAAAGGGAGGAACCAGCAGGGTCGCATGAGATCTACCTGTTTGAGAGAGAGCAGTCTTTTGGATGAACCCCTGAAAAGTTTCCTTTCCTGGTCCACAGCACCTCTGTAGCCACTCTTCTGATCCTGTGCAAAATACACACAGGTGGGGAACGAAGGAAGGTGAGAAACAACCTTTGGAACGTGCCTTTCTGATGTGAAGGTTGGTGGCAAACCAGACTGAGTCCTTAATCCGCAAAGCTGTCATGGTGCTTAATAAAGGGTTGTGAGTCTGATCCTCTACGTGAGGGATGGAGGAGTGAAAAGATCCTGAACAATTTGTGGCGTGACCAGGAATGGGATGTAAGGCTCTGTCCCCTCTGTTCTGAAGCTTATCCCTCCCTGCCAGCCAGCAGACTGGGGTATTTGTCTAGGTCTTAGGAATTTGTCCCAGTTAGTCTCCAGTTGAGAATCGCCTTTCTCTACCCCCCTTTTCTTCTGTGAGATCACGGACGTGTTAGAGTTTCATGCTGCTTCGCTTCCCCATCTGTAAAATAAGCAGGTCGCTTCTGTACCTTTGAGAGAGGTTGCAAGGAAAAATGTGTAATGGATTGAGCTGCTTGGTCTTGTAATAGAGCGGGTGGGAAGATAAATGCCTCATGGATCGCTCGTTGCTTCTCTGAAGATGCTGCTGACACTTGCATGTAAGCTGATGGATATTGTCGTGCCACAGAGCATCCCTCCGCCCCAGTTACTCTGCAGGAAAGATTAATCGCACAGTGCTACTCTTTGCTCCCCGCGGTCTGGGCTGTGGGTCCTGCTGGTGGTCCTGGAAGGCTGTCCTTGTTGGGTTGCTGTCCCCGTTGGGGTGGAGAGCTGGGAGCAGCGTACATAAGCCAGCGCGGCAGTGAGCCAGCTCCCGTGTGACTTTGCAGTAGGGAAGCGATTCTGGCATCTCAGTGCAAGGAGTTTGACAGCTCTTCGGGGAGAGGTTTCCCTGTGAACCCCCCCTGGAAGCCTTCCCTTCCCTTCCCATCTTCTTTCCCCCCCAATTCTTAAGGTTGGCAGTCATTTGAGAGGAAACGTGTGGGGCTTCGAGCAGCCTGGGGAAAAATGCAGAGGGGGAAATGGTGTTAGCTTGAATGTGGGACAGCTCGACTTGGCAGAGCTGCAGCTCTGCAACCCAGAAATGGAAACAGCCCTTGTCACCAGTGGGAATGACACCCCCCTCCACCCACCCTGCTCCAGGGCGAAGCGCCCACTCGAGTGAAGTGACTGGGCTGGGACAGAGCAGAGCTGGCATGGTTCCCCCCTTCTGTGCAACCCTCGGGGGGTTGGGGAAGTTGCAATTAGCTGTAGTTTGGTGATTGAAGAGATAACTGGATCCAGGCATCCCTTTTTCCCCTGCCTTGTCTTGCAAAAGGCTACCCCAGATCTGCCAGTACAGCTGCTTCCTAACCTGGTTCTGTCAAGAGGATATGGGTTACGGGGAAAAAAAAAAAATCCTACTATTAAAAGTGCTTATGCCAACCCAGATCCTGCTGACAGAAAAGGGTTTGGTAGCAATACATGACAGGAGGCCAAGCAGATCTCTGCAGAGTGACAGTCCCCAGATGGGCTGAGGAGCGGGGGAACCCTGCTGTCACACGCATCTCGCTGTTGCGGTGCACAAGCCTTTGGCAGCCAGGCTGGATGTACGCTTCAAATCTGCTGAGTTGGAGTCCTTGTGGGTCTGTTTCTCCCCTTTAAACTGTGGCTGGCATGTGAGTGGCTCGTTAGTAACCCCTTCTGGAAGCCCCTTCTAGCTGAAGGCCCCAGAGTGCTCAATTTGCCCCCATTCCCTGCAGGATGAGTAACTATCCCAAATCTTGGAGGTGGGAGATGAAACAGGCTGTGGTTTTCGTTCCTCCAGTGCTGTGTCTCTTTCATCTCTGCCGCTTCCTCCCTTACCCTGGTCCCGAAGTGGGGCTGGGAAGAAGCCCTGTTGTTTGAGGTACTGGGCAAATCTGTATTACAGCAATTGCCCATGAGAAGTGTTCATGAAGGTGATTGGGAAAAACTGTCTGGTATTTCAAAGCCACCCAGATGGGCTTTGCGCTCTCCTGTGGCAAGACCTGGTTGCTTTGCAGCACAGAGTTCCCGGTCCTGTCCCTCATGGGGGCAGCGGGGCTGCCCCGAGCTGCCTGGCCGATGGCCAGCATCTTCTCCCGGCTTAGGCTGCGCTGCCGAGTCTTCCGATCCCCTGCGAGTGCTCCCATCGCCTCCCTGGCTCTGCACTGAGTTTTCTGGGCGGTACAGCACAGCTCACCCTCCTTCCCCAGTTGTCAGGGCTGGGAGCCCCTCCTTTCCCCCACGGCTGTCTGGTGGGAGCCCTGCAGTGGCAGAGACGGGGAGGAAGCAGGAGATAAATGCTCTCCTGTGTCCCTCTGTATCCCCTGACAGAAGGTCAGAGGCTCTTAAGAGGTGGTGCCTGCCCATGGTGGCACTGGCGAGGAGGAGGAGGAGGGAGGTGCTGGCTGAGCTCTGCCTGTGGGCGTCCGCTCCACCCACCTCCTGGAAATGGAAACCAGGAGACAAATCTGAAACCAATCTGGCAACCGCTGCAGCCAGGCCTCTGACCCGCTCCTAGCGTGGAGCGGGGCAGTGCTGCACGAGGCCGGGTTACTGCCCCGGCCTGGAAAAGCGCAGATGACCTTAGAGGGCACAGCAGCCTCTGGGGACCACTGGGCTTTTCTCCCTCTTCTGCCACTGCTTTCTGTGTGATGTTAGGCAGCTTTGTGCCTCGGTTCCCTCTTCTGTAATGACACTTCCTTGGTGAAGTACTTTGAGCCACTGCTGCAAGGAGTAGTATAAGAGCCAGGGGTCACTTATCGTTTGCATCAGCCATCTGGAAAGCCCCTGGAGCTTGTGACTAGGAACATCAGGACGATAAGATGGCTAATGCTGCTGCCTGGATTCTTACCCAGCTTGCTGGGAGGGAAGGAGGTGTGTGCCCAGCCCCTGGAGCCATTTGATGTGCATGCCAGCACAGGGCCGTGGATGTGGTCTCTTCTGGGGTGTCCCACCTGGCGTGACAGATGTGGTCATTTGTGTGTGTTCAGAGGTGGCAAGTACAAGCTTTGAAACAGCAGCATCCACACCTGGTATCATCTAGAGCTCCCTGGTGGCCTGGACTCTGGTCAGACAGTCCGGGCTGCACAGAGGGGGTAACAAGAGAGGGGGTTTTCTCATGTGTGGCCGCTTGGAAAGCTGCAGTTCAGAGAAAAGAAAGTCTGCTGTGGACTTGCAGTGTGACTCCAGTTTGGGCAGCAGGGATGTCCTGCCTTCCAGAGATGGTGGCTTCCAGAAGAGTGAGCATCACCTGCTGTCAGAGCAGGTTTGTGCCCTGGCACATAAATTGTTGGGCTGGTGTAATGTGCTGATGATAGTCCTCTGGCTCCTTGTCTGTCCTGCTCTGGGGCAGCCTTTCCCCTGCTGGCTCCAGGGGCACAGCCCCGGTGGGGTGCCGGGAACCCCCTGCTCCCTGTGCCTTGCACATGAGGAGGCCGTGCAGATGTCGAGCGGAGGGAGTGCGTTTGCTTGTTCTGTGGCTGCTTAGGGGCTGCAGGGAGGGAAAATGGAAGTGCTGAGAGCTAGTGCTCTGCTAAACTTTGATCTCCGACTCCCTGGAAGTTGAGAGCGAGGGGGGATACCCTGGGTTGTTCAGTGATGCTGAGCCAGCTCCGGCCAGTTTCAAGCCATTTGTGTTGTGGGGAGACCCATGGTGTGAGTGTCCGAGGACAGCAGTCTGTTCCCAGTCTCCTGCTTCTGAGGTTATTTGGGAGCCTGTCCGAAGGCTGTGGGGAGGAAAAAGTGCTGAGTGTGTTGCTCTGGCATCCCGCTCCCTGGAGAGGAGAGTGCGTGGCTCGCCCATGCTGGTGTTCAGTCGAGTTCCTCTGAGGGGAGGAAATCTCCTCCAGGTGGATAAAAGGTTTTGAGATTGTCACCCAGCCTGGGCTTGGGGGAGGAAGGGAAGGGAGCCACGCGCATCCAGGAATTGGCTTTTGTTATAGGAAAGGGGTTGGGAAATGTCTCTTATCCTTTGGAGAACAGATGTTGAGCCCCTCGTCCTAGCTACAGCTGATCCCTTGCAACGCCGGAAGGAAGCACATGTGGGATTCAAGGCTGCGGGATCTCTGAGGACATCCTCAAAAGGGTTGCGTTCTTCCTCTGCTCTTGAATGTCTCCCACCACTTGACAGCACTCCCTCTGAGACAGTGCTTGGATGGCTGCCTCTTCCCGTGTCCTCTGCTCCCCTTCTGCTGCTGCCTGGCCCGTGGGATGCAGCTGTGGTTTGTGCTCTGTAAGCAGAGCCATGAAGAGCTCTCCTGCGGCACGTGGGGGGAGGTTTCGCCCCACCGTGTGGTCAGACCCTCTGACTCATGTGCACCAGAACACCTCTGCCTGGACTTTCTCTGGAGCCTCGTCCTGCCGTGACAAGGCATGGATCACCTTGTGGGCAGCATCCCCCTCAGACGATGCCAGCGCAGTGGCTCCTGCAGAAGAGGAGAGCGGATGAGAGGCAGGGGCTGGCAGCGGGAGAGCCGTTCACCCGCAGTCCGGCAGCGTGGGAAAGCTGCGCTGCGCTTCGCAAGGGAGCCTGTTTGTCTCCGCCAGGCTGTCGTACAGAGCAATCCACGACTTGGGGCTGCAGGGGTGCCCCCTTCCTCGGTGACTGGTTGAGAGCTGCTCTTGACCTCCCCATCCATGGGCATTGATAAAGGAGCTGTGTCACCAGCCAGTGGGGAGCTGTTGTGTCGTCTGCTGGCTGCACTGATGGGTGTAGGTCTGGGGCTGCCTGCCATGGGTTGGAGCTTGCTCTGTGGCTCATTGACAAGGGGTGAAGGTGGCACAGCAGCCCCTTGGTTGCGTGTGGTTTTCACATTGTGTGAGGATTGTTGCTGTCATGTCCCGGCTCATTTTCCATCCCCAGGGGGTGGTTGCATAAACAGGAAGAAGTTTTTGCTGTAGGTCTTTCTCAGTGGGCTGTAACAGAGGCTGTGGACCCTGCTCTGCCTTCAGCGGAGTGGAGAGGAGCGATGGCACTGTGCACAGCATCACGTGCGTGATGAGGCTTTATTGATGGTCTGGCCTTGTGGTGACAGTCGGGCTGTCCCAGTGCTGGGAGAGCAGGACACCTTCCCATCTCCCTGTTTTGGTGGGAAGGACTGATTTCATGGGTTGGGATTCAGAAATCTCTGGGAGTTTGCTGTTTCAACTGTCTGACTTCACACTAAAGTTTAAATACACGCGTGTGCTCATGTATACAACTGCAAATTCGGGGGAGGGAGGGAAAACCCCAAAGTTTATTAGCAGCAAGCAGTGCAAAGCGGCTCTGATGCCGGGCTGGGAAATAAGCCCATCACAGTGGGGTGGGAAATGGATGGTTGCTTGCCAAAACATCTGCTCTCCTGCTCTGGTGAGGTGTGTTAACAGGGCTGGCTGTGCGCCATTCTCTGTGGGTCGCTGTGGATGCTGGCTCCAAAAGGCGACGAGCAGGTAGGCTCAGGACCGGCTCTCGGGTGGGCGCGTCGTGGCCTCGCAGCTGCTGCAGTGTTTCCCCTTTCTGCTTTGCTGGGCCATTGGCACGCTTCCCTGATGTTTCCTCACCTGCTGCTGTCCGCTTTTGTACCTGCTGTTCCTCTGGGTTTGCTGCCAAAGTCCTCTTGCGGCAGGTTGTCCCTAAGCCTTTTCCTGGGCAGGTTCTGCAGCCTCTGTCCGGTGGCCTGGCAGGAGGCAGGGCAGCTCTCCGCTGCCATGGCTGTTGCTGCAAAGCAAAGGTGCAGCACGTCTCTGGCTGCAGTGGAGGTGGGGAGAGAGCCTTCCTCTGTTCTGTCTGTGAAACCGATGGCAACTCTTCTTTCACATCCATTTCTGTGCACGCTGCCGGATGTGCACTAAGATCCTTTATCAAGAAAAAGGTGAGCAGCACTTTATCTTGTTTTTATGAAAAGTGTTAGCTTTTGAGGGCATGGGAGTATTCAGGGACAGGGCTGGGGAAGTAGCATGCTGGTAGAGATGGTCTTAACCTTATTTCAGGCTGCAGTGGCACAGGAGGAGGTGTTCTAGCCTGAGATGTGAGATGCGAAATGGAAGCAGTTGTTCCAAGCTGCTGGGTGAAAATTATCTATTTGTCTAGAAGCCTTTTTTTTTTTTTTTTTTTGCCACTGCCTGGCGACCGCAAAGCAGGCTGCGAGCTCTGGAGATGGGGAGGGAAGGAGGTGGAAGGGGAACTTGCTTTACTCGGAAACCTGACATCTGAACGCAGTGCTTTCCTGCCTTGTTCCTGGAGCGTGGCCCAGCACAGGTAGTGTCACAACCAGGCTGATGATCTGGGTTGTGGTGGCAGTGAATTTGTGTGTTCGTGACAAATGTAGGATCATCCCTTTCACAGAAGGGCTTTGCAGGTGCCTGGGTCCCACCGCTGCCGCCTGCCTCTTGCTGCTGAACCAGCATTGTTACCTGAAGTGAAACCTGCTCTCGAAACTTGTGTGGTGCTGGGGGAAGGATGGAGAGGGCACGGCGATGCCTGTTACAGACGTGCTTGTGCATCTCCCGTTCTGCATCTGCAGGCACTGCTCAACTTTCACAAGTCAGTCACACTTCAGCTGGATCCCCATGGTGCTGTGGGCCCGGCAGTCACTTGGAGCACGTCTGGATCTGTGTTGGGCCTCCCTTTCCATGTCTTGTGCCAGGGCAGTACAAGGGTGGCTGAGTTGGCAAGGTGGTTTTTCCCCACAGCTGAAGCAGAAATGGTTAAAAAGGGCCTGTGTCCGGTGGCAGAGGTTGAAATACGGAATAGGGCTGTCCCTGAAGATGTTTTGGGCTCTGGCTCTGTAGTTGTCTTCCAGAGGTCAGTGCTCAGTAGCTGTTTGAGCAGTAGCTCTCCTTGGGCTTCTCCATTTCCCAGGGCACAAATGTGTCTCAGTGATTTGGGATACAGACAATCCTTTGGATACCTGCTTGCAGAGAGAGCCTATTTTACGCGGAGTTGCCAGGCATGAAAGCAAACCTCAGGTTTTGCAGTAGGTGAGCATTAGGGACTTGACCTTTCCCAGTGTGTCAGTCAGATCTGGCTGGATTGTTCTGCTCTGAAGCTTCTTGCGGTCGATGTTGGCTGTACAGCTGAGTCTTAGGCTTTTTGCTCTGGGCATGAATGGAGTAAATAGCAGTATCGGGTCTTGACTGTAGAAACGAAACCTTTGCAGGCTCTCTCCCAAGATGAGCGTGCTTGTGATAATGAAATCGGTGCAAGAACTGGGCAGGACGGGACTGGTTGGAAAAGAAGCAGGTTCTGCTCTTACGTCAACCTTGGTAAATGTGTGGAGGGGAGAGCAGGAGAAGGGGAAGGCGCGGGACTGGTAAACAGGTTTTTGCTGGCCAACTGCTGTGGACTTTTGGAAGGCAGCTGGTTCCTTTGCAGCTCTGCCTTGTAGCAGCGGCATGGATTTAATTAGTATCCGGTGTCTAACTGGAGCTTGCTGCGTTGAGGATGTATTGTCTGGTTTAAATAGAAAACCCACTGGCAGAGCCGCAAAACCCGGCACATGCGAGGGGCTTGACGGCTGAGACCACTTGTTCAAGTAAGTGACTCTGCGTATGAAATGCCTTATTGAATCCAGCTCTTGCGGTGCCGAGCGGGGGCTTGAAAGGCATCGTCAGCGTCTTGGCTGGGGTGCCTGCGTGTGTCCCGTGGAAACCGCTGGAGCATATGGGCTGTGGGAAGGGCTGAAGAACCGGGAGTTGGACTCTGACTACTGTCCTTTTAAGGTCTCCCAGCCAGAGACTCGGCTTTGTCTGTAATGAACTTCCTTTCTTCCAGTACTACTAACTCTACATTAGTAAAACCGAAACCACTTCAACATCCTAGTCGGCTTTTTTTTATGTGCTGAACTGTTAAGATGTGATAGATTCTGCAGAATTACAGTCTTGGGTCATTTACATCACGTAGGGGCAGAAGGTGAGCCTGTGTCTCTTCTGTTGTTCAGAACCAGGTTTATTGCTCTGGTTACCGATCCGTTAACCTACGGTGTCCCTCTTAGGGTAATAGCAAAGCAAGTTGCAGTTTCTCAGACAGAAATTGCTCCATCTGTGAGCAGGAGCACCAAAGCGATGCTAGTATGAGCAGTGGGGCAGCGGGCTGGAGCTGCAGTTGGGTCATTTGCTGATCTTCCCATCTTCCAGCTGTGTACCAGAACCTCTCCTGGCCCAGCAGCCATGAGGACGGCTGTTGCTGGTCTTGGAGAAGGGATACTGGAGTAGAGAGCAGGTAGAAGATGCTGGTAACATCCCAGAAGCATGACGGCAGGGCTGGATGGGAAGGTGGGCAGGTATCTCTTGCTACCTGACTCCCTCCCCTCCCGCAACCAGGGGTTTTGCATTCCAACACCCCACAGTAGTTTGGCGTTGCTGCTGTTTCCGTGCGGTGTGGATCCGGCACAGGGACCATGGGAATGGCTCGTGAGATGGACGTGGCTGGGAGGTGGCTGCCCTGGGGCTTAGCTGGGCACAATTGCATGTCACACAAGGGGTAAATCAAGGCCCATAGTACAGACCCCTTTTGTGGGGTCTGTAAAGTCAACCAAAAAGCTGTTTCCCTTCAAGTCTCTCTAATAAAGTTTCAGTGTGTTTTCTGGTAGATTTTATGAATTCTGTAGCTGGAAGTTTAAATTTGTGGCTGATGAGCCCAAGAAGGTGAATAGGCACTTGGTTCTCGGATGGATTTGTCTGACTTGTGCTGTGTTTGATCTTTTCCAGTCTAGTTTTCAGATCTGGTCTTATTTTAGCGTGCGTATATTTACTATTATTATTTTTCCTAGAGAAGTATTTTTAGCTTCTTGCTTGGTTCCTGTGCTGCTGCTGAAATTTCCATTGTGGTATTTCTGGCTCCTTGGTAAAGCATAGTTAATATTTTCCATCCAGGTGTAACTGCTTTGGACGGGGATCCAACGAAAAGAGTGAAATTCTGCATTCGGCTGGGAGCAAATTGCATAGCAGCTCGCAGCAGTGGAGAGATGCTTCGTGAAGTTTTCTTTGTGGCTGCTTTTACTGAGAGATTTAGGAGTTGCCCTAGAAGAGCTGTTGACTCTGCGAGCTTGTTTGTGTTCAAAACCATTGAGGATCTGGGTTGTTCTGAATTTGGACTGTCCAAAGCACATTGATTTCCATTTCTGCTTATGCAAGCAGGGAGCAAACACGCATCAAAACGGTCCCACTCCTGTTGGTTAGAGGGGCCTGTTTCCTCGTTAGATATTTTTGGGTGCAAAATAATTACAGCTGAACTGCTGCCAGAAAGCTGACTCCTAGTAAAGCTGACGCTATACACACGCAGCCTTGCCTGCCTGCCCACCCGCTGCCGGGCGGGGAGTTTTCCTCGTCCACGCTGAGCTGTGGCGCGAGCAGTCGAGACTTCAGGATGAAGTCATCCAGCTCTGTACCCTTCTGCCAGTCCAGGGGTGTTCTCCGGCGCGTGGCTTGTACGGCTCTTCCGTGTTCCTCTCGAAAAGGAGGCAATTGTTTTAAAATCACGACAGCGTAGGGAATTCACACCTTCCTGTGAGTTCCTATCAGCTCTTCAGAGTGTTGCCTTCTGGGCTCCACTGGAAAATGAAAACACTGCTACTGGTGGTTTTCCCCCTTTTTTACTACTTATTTAATTTCGTTATGTTTAGAGAACACTTCAGTTTTGCTCCCAGTCTCTTTTGTGGCTGTTGCCATGCCGGAGTTGGGTCAGGGGGACACTGTGCACGCTCTGGGTTCGTGAGCACATACAGCTCCTTGGGCAGCAAGAGTCTGGGATGGTTGGGCCGTCCCAGCACTAACTGCACCGTTAGCGGTGCTGGAGTTTGAGGAACAGCTGAGATTTTGCTTTTAAAGCAGGCTGATGGTTTTGAATGGTATCTAAAGATCTCAATGAAATCACGCGTGAGTCATTACTGGTTTTGTGTTGTGAGAACTTGGTGTAGCCGAGCGTTGGTGAGGCCTCCGAGCTGTGAAGTGGGACTCCTGTTCAGTAGAAGCAGTTCTCTGCTGCAGTGTTGAAACTGCTCTTCTCATCATTACGGAGGGAATAATGTGGCACGAACCTATATAAAAAAAAAAAAAAAAATTGAAAATTCATAGTAATCCATTAAAAAGCCATGTTTGTGTTTGGAAGCTGGGAGAAAATAAGTTTGAAGGGATTTGGAGCTTGATCTGTTGTAGGTTAAGAGCTGACCAGAGTACACAGTGTCCAAAAATCTCCTGGGGAAGGGAATAACCAGTAACAAGAGAACACTTCTAATTTAGAGAAAAGCTTAATAGACATGATAGCTGGAAGAGGAAGCCAGAAAGAAAAATTCATCATCTTCACAGCACAGCTCAACTCGGGGGAGAAAAACAAATGCCTTTTTTTTTTTTTTTTTTTTTTTTTAATCCTGGTGTTTTTGTGGCTCGGATGTTTTTTTGGACATGGCTGAGAGCCATGGAGGGATACCAGGGTAAAATGCTAAGGTGCTCAGGCTGGTTGATGGTCTGTGCTGGGAGCAGTACAGCTACACATGGTAAATGCTTTAATCTCTAACAGAGGCTCAGTGTGTTCCTCCTCTGTCGCTTTGTTTGCTATAAGTCATTTTTTTTTTGTTCTGTGTTAACTATACAGCTGGAGGTGATGGTATGTCTGATTATTTCCTCTGTTAGTGGTTGTTTGTTTTGGGTTTTTGGGTTTTTTTTAAATTACAGTGCCAAGAGCAGTGTTAGCTCTGTCTGACCCCTCTGCTGCACACAGCCGTCAGGAGCGGTGCAGGGAGGGCAAGAGCCTGGCCGTGGGGCGCAGCGAGTGGCAGGGGCAGGAGGGGACTGGCGAGGCCGAAGGTGCTGGGAGCGCCCTGCGCCTGCTGCTCAGGGGGCTGAGCTGGGCTAAAGCGTGCGGGTGGACTCCTCCCTCCTCACGGACACACCGTGTTCTCAGTAAAGAGCTGGGAAGCCAGGAAGGGAGGGGAGGTTTGGAACAAGGATGCTCGGATCATGTTGGATTAAAAGCTTTGCTGCCACAATTTAGGGTTTTTGTGGGTTTTTTGGGCTGTTTTTTTTTCCCCTGAACACTAGAAGAAATTCTGGTAGAAACATTAGCCTTGGCTTTATTCTTTTTTTTTTCTTTTCAAGAAACAACCTGGATGGAAAAAAAAACCATATTTTGGACAAACTGCCCTTGCAAATTTCCTAACTGTAAACATTGTGGGGCCAAAAGTGAAACCACGCTGCGGTGTCTCTGTTCGCTGGAGGGGGAGACCAGCCGGAACCGTTCCCGTGTCGAAGGGGAAACTGCGTTTCACCTGGTACAGTGACCATGGTGATAGGACTGTGTCTGCTGTGTAATCGATGACTCAGTCTGATAACACTGTACAGACGTGAACCAGTGTCCATGTTTGTGCGATGAGGGATGTAACGGCTTGTAAGGAAGCAGTCGGGGAGATGGGCTGTAGGGCTTCAGATGAGGGCTGCTCTTTAGGACGAACAGGCTGGTGGGCTTGACCCATGATCCATGAGGATCCAAAAAGTAGATTTTTGACCATTGGATATTCCCCACCGGTGGGCTGATGACCTCGCGTGTGGGCAGCAGGAGTGCAGGTACAGTGGGTGGATTTCACAGGATGGTGTTGCTGTTTGGTAAGGGGAGTTTCTTCAGTCCGTTACTGGGTGCTTGTCTCTTCCCTGAAGAATGCCCTGGAGGAGGCATGGGGAAGGTTGCTGAGCTGTCAGCACTGTTCAAAAGCTGAGAAAGAGCCAAGCCATCTCCCTGGGGACCTCAAATGAACAAGGCAGATGCAGGGGAGTTGTTATCCCAGTGTAATGGCCGGGATGTGAAGGGCCAGGAAGTCAGTACATGCCCAAATCACCAGGGAGGCGGTGGCAGAGCCGAGAGCTCTTGAATTCCAGCCCTGAACCTGAGCTACGAGGCTCCCCCACCTCTCGAAACGCACTGCGTGTTACGCCTGGGTTCCCCGGTGGCTCTGCATCAGCAGTTAAGTAACAAATTATTTAACAAGAGCTTCCTGTTGTGCTGACACCAACATGAATGCACAAAGGAGGAAACGGAGTAAACAGAGCTGGGCTGGCTCCCACCTCGCTGTAAGCTGGGTAAAGTGTTGGAGATTGTGAGGAGGCCTGAACACCATCTCTGCTTAACCCGACCCTGCTGGGGTCGGGGGGTGATGTTCTTGTGGCTGCGATCAACAGAAACTGCGCAAGCATCGTGCATTGCTGGGAAAGCGGCTGCTTTCAGGAGGTCCTGATTTTTAAGGGATTCCCCAGGACAGATGAAGGCCCCTTCACCCCTGCCCTGCTGCTCTGATCCTCCTCAGGGGCTGTCCCCTGCGAGATGCAGCTGGTCCTCTGTCCTGATGGGGTTGGCACAACTCTCCTGTGCAGTGGCAGGTGAGATGCTCACATCCAGAACTCCCTTCTCCGCCAGGTGCCTCGAGTTCCTCGGTCAAAGCACTCAATCCCCTCTTTTCTTGAGGGATTGGGAGGAAATTGGGCCAGAACAAGCCAATCTGCCTTTGCCATAAGGAATATTCTGCTGCCACAGTAGGTTTGCTTGGCTCTCCCGTGACTGGAGCTGTAGCTGGTGGAGGCGCAAGGTGGAGCGAGCTCAGGGTGCTGCGCAGCCCCGCTGCCTCTGCAGCCCATGGAGGAAGCTCCCCTGGGTGGGGGTCAGGACGGGTTTTCTGTAAGCAGCAATGTTTCTCTCTTCCTCCTGGGGAAGCAGCTGATGCAGCTGGGGACAGCCCACCCCACAAACCTGCATCTGAGCTTCTTTAGCACGTTTGCTGTGGGAAGGAGCTGATGGCAAACTGCTGTGTCCAGCTAGGAGGAGAGGTGCACGTCCAGGGGCGGAGGAAGCTCAGGAGATCCCTGTGGAGCATGTTGCATCACCTGAGCCCGGCAGCACAAGGCAGGGAGAGGAGCTTACGCTTCCAGCTTACGACTTTCCTGTTGCCCAAGCAAGTCCAAGTCTTGGAAGGACTCTCCATTTAAAAAAAAAAAAAACAAACAAAAAAATCCTCTTACCAATTGTCTTGTTTCCTCAAAAATCCACCCAGTGTGGATTTTTCTCATAAATGTTGAGACTTGAGTTGCAGGGAGTTTGGCAGCACGCTCTGGAGCATGATGCCACTTCTCCAAGGTAGAAGCAGGAGCGGGCTTAAGCGGTGTCTGACATGGCTGTCTCAAACCGGGCTTTCTGGCACTGGTGTGTGTGTGCACAGAGAGAAGGGGAAGGAAAGCAGCGTGGGGAGCGGGTTCCTGGTACTGCTGCGGGGCTGGGAGTGAGTCACTCCCCCAGCTTTTCAGCTCTGTGTCGGTTGTGGAAGGGAGGAGTTTTGAGCCCATGAGGTTAAATTGGTGCCGAAGGTGTGTGAACGTTCCCACCTCAGTGTAAAGGTGGCTTAGTTCCAGTTTGCTTGTATTTTGTTCTTAAACATCAATTAAATAACAGTGGGTCAAGCTGGGTCTTTACACATGGGTATGTGCTTGCTGTCGCTCCAGTACAGGTTGTCTGGTTGTACTGGTCACATTGGCTGTCCCACAAGAGATGCTAGCATTGGGCTTGGACAAATATCATAGAATCATAGAATAGTTTGGGTTGGAAGGGACCTCTAAAGGCCATCTAGTCCAACCCCCATGCCACAGGCAGGGACATCTTCAACTAGATCAGGTTGCTCAGAGCCCCGTCCAACCTGACCTGGAATGTTTCCAGGGATGGGGCATCCACCACCTCTCTGGGCAACCTGTGCCAGTGTTCCACCACCCTCAGCATAAAAAATTTCTTCCTTGTATCTAGTCTAAATCTACCCCCCTTTAGTTTAAAGCCATTCCCCCTTGTCTTGTTGCAACAGGCCCTGCTAAAAAGTTTGCCGCCATCTTTTTTATAAGCCCCCTTGAAGTACTGACAGGCTGCAATAAGGTCTCCCTGAAGCCTTCTCTTCTCTAGGCTGAACAACCCCAACTCTCTCAGCCTTTCCTCATAGGAGAGGTGTTCCATCCCCCTGATCATTTTTCTGGCCCTCTTCTGGACCCGCTCCAACAGGTCCGTGTCTTTCTTATGCTGAGGACCCCAGAGCTGGACGCAGTGCTGCAGGGGGGGTCTCACCAGAGCAGAGCAGAGGGGCAGAATCCCCTCCCTCGACCTGCTGGCCACGCTGCTTTGGATGCAGCCCAGGAGACAATTGGCCTTCTGGACTGCGAGCACACGTTGCTGGCTCATGGCCAGCTTTTCATCCCCCAGTACCCCCAAGTCCTTCTCGGCAGGGCTGCTCTCAAGCCCTTCATCCCCCAGCCTGTACTGATACCGGGGGTTGCCCCGACCCAGGTGCAGGACCTTGCACTTGGCCTTGTTAAACCTCATGAGGTTCACACAGGCCCACTTCTCCAGCTTGTCCAGGTCCCTCTGGATGGCATCCCGTCCCTCCGGCGTGTCGACACCACTCAGCTTGGTGTCATCTGCAAACTTGCTGAGGGTGCACTCCATCCCACTGTATGTCATTGATGAAGATATTAAACAGTACCGGTCCCAATACAGACCCCTGCGGGACGCCACTCGTCACCAGTCTCCATCTGGACATTGAGCCGTTGACCACTACCCTCTGGATGCGACCATCTAACCAATCCCTCACCCACCGGACAGTCCACCCATCAAATCCATCCCTCTCCAGTTTAGAGAGAAGGATGTTGTGGGGGACCGTGTCAAAGGCCTCACAGAGGTCCAGACAGACGACATCTGTAGCCCTTCCTGCGTCCACTGATGTAGTCTCTCCATCATGGAAGGCCACTAGGTTGGTCAGGCAGGAAAAAAGCATCTGTTTCTCATTCTGTAGCTGCTCACACCCCAGGTGAGTTTTTCCTTTCCTGAGCCTGCTCGACCTGGAAGGCCCCTACTCAGAGCCCTGCATGAGTACCAAGAGTTGTCCTGCTTGTCTTGGGTCTCTGGAGGCCTCGTGTCAGGTGTGGGGCGGATGGAGAGGGCCCCTGCAGCACTGCAATGGTGCCTGAAGGCTGGTGTCCATGCGCTCAGGGTAGTGCTCGCGTGTCTGCAGACTGCTGAAAAGCTGGAGGCTTCCAGCAGCCCATTGCTGAGCTCTTGTGGGGTGCCTTGCGTAGGGATGCCCTGGTTCTCCTGCCCTCCGGCGGGAGGAGGGAACTGCCCTGCGTCCCTCCGGTGCCTCCACTCCCACCTCCAGCTTGACCGTTACCTTTACAGGGGTCTCCTGTGGGAAGCCTGGTGAGGCTTTCCATGAGCCCTTGTTTTGGGAAATCTCTGTGTCGTGGCACAGCTTTTCCCCATTTTGTCATGAGCAGGGTTGGCTGCCGGCACTGAAGACTGGAATACATTTTTAACTACAAACCTTTGTAGACATCATCTGGGACTGTCTGCAGCTTGCTTTAAAGATGTTGGATCTTGCTTTGTTTTAAGACTTGTGATCTCCTTGTAAGCTAAGACTTCATCTGCCTCTTAAACTTTTAAAATTTATTGGGTTTTGGTTTCAGCTGTATAAGGCCACCAGTTGCTTTTTGGGTCTGGATTTTTGTATTGGGAGCCAGCTGATGGGTCATCCTTTGGGACATCAGGGTATTTGTGATTATTTTTAGCTTTTAATTGGCAGTGATCTGTACTTGGAGCTGCGTAGTGTCAAGGGCTTTTCTTTTTTGTGCTCCCAAGAAGCTTTCCTTTCTCTTTCATCTGGATGCAGCTGTGTTTCTCCTTTGCTCGCGAAGCACAGAGTACGCGGGGAAACCAACTTCAAGTAACCATCCCAAAGGCTTGTGGAGATCAGGGCTCGGTACAGTCGAGCCTCTGTGGCCGGTAGCAGCATCACACCCACCCGGGGGTGCTGGCTGGTCCAGGACACCTGGCCTCTGTTCCGAGAAGCACCACGGACCTGCTCCCTGACCTTCACCAATCACTTCCCTGTTCTGGGCCGCTATTTTTTCCTCTTCTTCCCCTCTTTTGTCTTGCCCCGTTTAATTGTAACCTCTTTCGGGCAGGAACACTGTGTGTGTATAAAGGGCCTAGAACAATGTGCCCCAGATGGTATTGTACAAGTCCTTCCTCGGCAGACACGCGGTTTCACTATACAGGAAAGAAATCTTTAAATATACAACTTTTCAGCATTTTATACTTGCAAATGTGGCCAGGAACTTCCCGAGCCTTGATATTTCAGTCCAAGTCACGGGTCTCGGAGACAAGGGCTAGCACTAGAATCACAGCTTTTTCTTTTTTTTTAAAAAAAACCCAAACAACAAACAACCCCCCACCCCCAATCCCTTTCTCTTACCCTCATGACTGCAGGGAAAAGCTTGTAAACGTGACTGGAACAGACCTGGCATGCTCAAAACCAGATGGCAAATAAAAAGAACCCAATATTTCAACAAAAATAACATGAACCCCTTCTTCGGGTTTCAGATGATCGCTTGAGTGTGGTTTTGCCCCCTTTATGGTACTTTCAGTGTTTTTGTGGTTCTGTTTTGGGGAGGTGCTGAAGTCACTTGCACTTGTCTGCAGTTTATTTCGCTTTCAGGTTCCCTGGCTTGGAGCACTTGCATTGCAAACGCTGCAGGGCAGTACTTATTTGTGTTAAGACCACAGCTTGCTTTGGAATTTCTTCTACCAAACTGCAGGCCAATTTATTTTTTTTCTTATTCATCCCCCTCCCTCGCCTTCCCCCCAATGAGAGAAAGAAGTTTTCTTAGTCTCGTCTTGCATCAGATTTGATACCAGGCCAACAAATCCAGCCTAGAAGGTGCTTTTCTGAGGCTGCTTGCCTCGATGTGACCTTCTGGGTGAGGATTCCCATTCAAAATGCAACAATGTGCTGTCGGTTTTATCAGGGGCATCTTCCCCATGGTGCTGCTACCCTGGGGTGGCAGGATGGGGCAGGTCTGGGTCCCTGTTGCCCATCCAGAGGCTGCTCTGTTTTAACAAACACAGGTTTTGCAGGGCTGTTCGCTCCAGAGCAGTGGGAGTCCTGGGACTTTACCAAAGGTTTCTGTTTCTAATTAGGTTGTTCTCAATTTTAAAGGCCAGAGATCTCTTTATGGCACAGAGTGGAAAACCTGACCAGTCACTGACACCGCACAGAGAGGTGGGTCCTGCTTTTGTACCGAGGTAGAGAGAGCCGTCGCCTTTCCTTGGCGCTCTTTGGATGCGAAAATAGATTCCTCCCAGCCCTTGGCTCCCCGTGGCTCATCCATGGGGGAGGCTGGTGGGCAGAGTTTGGAGGAGCATCACTTGCCCTGGCCTGACTCACACAGACGTGGTTCAGTGACTTCCTGCTGCTCTGACCGCCCGGCTTTGGGAACGGGGGAACTGCAGCGCGGCAGCCGGCTGGCACGCAGCCCCGGCGCAGGGGTTGATGCCACGGCCTTGCTGGTCATTGCCCTGGCCCAGCTGCCTGAAATCGGGGTTTGGAGCCGTGCTCTTTCAGGAGGGCTGCTCCCGAGGCTGGGGCTTGCTGCGCAGGCAGGGATGGAGAGTCACGCTACGCTGCTGCCTGCGTTTGTCTGGGCCGGGGGAAGACAGCACAGTCTCCCAGTGCTCGCAGGAAGCGGTATTTATTTTTTCCCTTCTGTTAGGGCTCTGTCTCGCTCCATTGTCTGAAATTCCCTTGCAGAGACTGGTCCATAACTCTTTAAAAAACAATAATCCCAAGCGCGGGGCTGGAGCTCCCTCGGCTCTGGCTGTTGGCTGCCTGACTGTGCAAACAGTCTGGGCCTGAAATCCCCCGGGACTGAACATAAAGGTCTGATTCAAAACGAAAACGGGGTATGAAGCAGCATGGCCTGCGCATCGCTGGCTGCCTGCCCTTCCCTGGTGTGTGGCAGGAGCCACATCCGGGCAAGGTGGCTCCCGAAATGCCCCAGGAGGGCCGTGCCGCACCGCCTGCTCCAGGAGCCGGGAGGTCACAGGGGACATAGCTCCCCAGAGTCCTTGTGCGAGGCCGGCAGAGGTGGGAGAAGCGTGAGACGGGCGGGAGGGCACCGCCATGCGCCGAACCTGGGGCGGAAATTATCGGGGGAGCAAAGAATGAGCAGGATATCACGTGTCGGCCGTGTGCACTCGGGGCTGGGGGAGAACAAAGCGCAGGGAAGCCCTGCTCCGCTGCCGCTCCCACCCCGCTTCCTGCTGGCACAGGACCGAGACCGCTGGCTGCCAGGGGAAGGGAGCGTCAGGGCAGGAGCCGGCCTGCAGCTGCCCGCCTTTGGGGAAGCTGGAAGGCTCTGCGTGCCTCAGTTTCCCTTGGCTGAGATGTGCTGGGTGCAGCAGGATGGTCCCCAGGTGTTGGCCTGCTGGGGGTGGCCTTGGAGGGCCAGGCTGCTCTGTGCTGGGGCTGCTGTGCTCTGGGGATGCTCCGGAGGTGTTGGTCTGGAGGATGGCGCCTGCAGGGGAAGGAGGGGGCTCCCATCCCACGTGAAGCTTTGTTCCCCCGTACTTGAACAGGCAGGCTGCACAGATGGGCGTCATGCACTCGCAGCAGCCCCGAACAGCTGGGCCAGCACCCTGCACCTTCGGTGCCTGCAGCTCCGGTCCCTCCTGGAGAGCAGCGGCATCTTGCCAGGATGCTGTGCACAGGGTGTGGTGGGCCCTGGCAAGGATTCGGTGTCAGGCGAGGACTTGGGAGCGGGGCAGCCCCACAGAGCAGCTCCCCTGCCCACGGACCCTTACACGGCCTGTCCTTCCCCCATGCTGAGCTCTGGCTTGGGTGTCTTTTTCCCCTCTGTCGCTCTTAGACCCTCCTCCATTTCCCCCCATGCACCCTTTAGCACAAGAAGCCTTTTTTTGTTATTAATAGCTATTGAGAGCCAATAAAAAGTTTTACAGGGTTTGGCCAAGCGTCAGGACTTGCAGTGTGCTCATTTCCTGGAGTCTGAGCACTGGAGGGGTGTGGGTTTGCTTGTTTAACCCGCAGGTAATAAGGCCGTGGCAGCAAGGGCTCTCGGTGGGCGTCACGGGAGCCCGGAGAGGAGCGGAGGAAGGTGGTGAGAGGGGGAGCGGAGGCGGGCAGGGAAGGGTGGGGGCTGCCTCCCAGCTCGGGCTCGCTCAAAACACAGCAAGGGCTGAGCTGGGAGCAAAACCAGAGATAATGAATGCTGGGGGAGAGCGGAGCGTGCGTGCATGTGTCGGTCTCTCTGTCACTCACGTGGCCTCCCAGTGTGCACCCCGGCTCCTGCTTGACCCTCTGTGCTTTCCAGCCTGTGTTTAGCTTCCTGGCTGTCCTGTTCCTGACACGCTCTGGCTGCCTCCTGCACGGGCATCCCTGTGAGGAGGGACCGAGCCTGACCTCCCCCCAGGCAGCTCCAGTGGGAGTCCTGGATGGAGGGAGAGCATGGCTCCCTCTTGGGAACCTGGTTCCTTGAGCACAGAGCTGGTCAATGGTACTGGTCATCCCACCCCTCTGGAAGGGAGCGAGGGGCTAATTTGGCCTTGATGTTGGGCTGTACCTGTGTGAACACGGTCAGCTGCACGGGGGGGCTTGTGCGGAGCCGATGTCGTAGAATCATAGAACAGTTTGGGTTGGAAGGGAACTTTAAAGGTCATCTAATCCAACCCCCCTGCAATGAGCAGGGGTGTGCACAATGGGAAGGAGCTCCCTGGTTCGAGGGGCTGAGTCGAGTCCTGCCTGTTTCTGGAGGCCAAGGGGAGCCCCTAGTTACCCCCCTGGCAGCATAGGGCTTTCCCTCAGCCTCACTGGGAAGTGCTGGGAGCTGCGCACATGAGGTAGGCAAGGTGCTGCACGACCATTGAGCAAACAAGCATTCACAGCCATCAGTTACTCTCAGCGAGTGTCACAGCGGCTTTTGCCCAGGCCGCAGCCAGCAGCCCTGTTGGCCACTGTGCCTTGCTCCGAGCTTTGCAATTAAGATCAAGGTTGGTTTGCGAGAGCGGAGGAAGAGGCGGCAATCAGGAGCTCGCTGTGGAGGCAAGCAGGGTGTTAGTAAGTCCTGGGTTCCTGTTTGCCAGTGTCTGTTTCACCCCAGCGTGGCAGGCCTGGGTGGGTTGTCGTGGGAGCCCTGAGTGTGGTCATTCCCCACACACATACAGCTGCTTAGAAACAGTGTCCTCTCCTACGCGTCCTGGCGCAGGGTTGCTGGCACAAAGGTCCCGGCCCAGCCACAACGGAGGCTGGTGCTGGGGGGAAGCGCTCTGACTCACCTGGCCACAGCCTCTGGACCCGCAGGGACCCTCCTGGCAAGCAGCCGCCTGGGGAGAATATCCTCTTTTCACTTCGTAGGAAATTGCATGCCTGGCGTGGTTTGTCCCGTAACGCAGTGGTTTACGTCTGTCCTCTGCTCTTGGGGTTTCTTGGGTCTGACCAGCGGCAGCCTGGCCCCAAGCGCCTTGGCTGGTGCCTCCAAAGGTCTCCCTGCTGCCAGCAGCCCTTTCCCATGGGGACATTGTTCTCCCCATGTGACTCCACTGGCTCTGACCTGGAGATGCTCTTCAAGCATTTCATCTCCTGCCATGGCCAGACTTTTATTTATCTATTTATGCCAGCATCTTAGATGTGGGGCACCCTGCGATGGTCCTGATACCCCAGCTTCGCCCACCCCTCAGTTGCGGCACCCTTCATTGTTGTGGGAGTTATCTGTAACGCAGGGAAGGTGTTGGAGGGGCTCTGCGGAGCTGGGGGCAGGAGCCTGGAGCCTGCAACCCCCTGTTGTCCTCTGCCTCCTTGTTTCCTCGTGCTAATTTTCTCCCTCTCCTTTCCGCAGCTGGGAGACCGAGGAGCCACGCTGGGAGGACCCTCTCCGCAGGATGTTCTCTCCACCAAAGAACTCCCTGTAACAGGCGATGATGACAATCGCGGCGGGACCTTGGAAAGCACTAACATTTCAGTAGCCCAGCACCCGTGGGTGGCCACTTATCCCTCCTTCTCCACACCCCGCCCTCCCATCGCTCACCGTGATGGTGTATTAACCAAGAAGAGCCCTGCTTCTTTCCTCCTCACCCCTCAACTTCCGGCAGCTCTGGGATTTGTATGGCAGCAGCGTAACCGTGGAGAGGCCGGGGTATCACAAACTTATGGATTTTGATAAGAGAGGAGGGAAAGGGGAGCTGGAGGAAGGTAAAAGGATGTCCAAGACAGGTGGAGGAAGGAGCAGTCATGGAAGCCGGAGTGCTGGAACCAACTCGGGAGTCTTAATGGTGGGTCCCAACTTCCGGGTCGGCAAGAAGATTGGATGCGGCAATTTCGGGGAGCTCCGTCTAGGTGAGAAGGGTCGTCTTCTGTCCTCGCTATAACTGCTTGTGCAGGGATTGCCCTGGCATCCACCTCCTGCAGCAGGAGGAGCTGGCACATGCCTGTGACCGTCAGCACCAAGGGTGTTGACCGGCCATGCAGTGTTGAAGCATCGCACGTTGCAGGTAGCCCTTGCTTCCTTTGCAGAATTTCCTTTTCCTCAGCCCCTTCACACTGTGCTTGATCTTTCAAAGCCCATTGCAGCCCGAAGGACTGATCGCAGAGCTGTTTCCCATCTCCTTCCCATACCTACCGCTCTTCGGGTTTGTCAGGGAGAGTGTTACAGTTCAGTCCTGTCTGTTGGAAGTGGTCGTGGCCCACGCAGGCCTGGGTGTGTCCCCCAGTTCAGGAACACTTAGTGAGTAATGTTTCACGAGATGCTGCTGTGTGCTCACCAGATCTTGCCCCACTTGTGCACAGGGTGCTGCCTTCCCGCTGCGCCATGTGCCTCAGGAGAGCGGGTGGAGTGGGGGCCTGTGGGTGTTCACTCTGCTGGCGCAAGCATCTGGGGAAGAGTCAGTATTTTATCCCGGGTAAATTCTCCAGTTGTTGAAGCTGGTTGTTTCAGAGACTCTCCTAAAATTTTATGGGGGGGAGAGAGAAAGGGCTGAATAAAACCCAAGCACCTTCCATGGTCACTTTCCATTTTGAATCAAGTTTATCAGGAAATGGTTCAAGCAAACTCTTGAGGGTGGGGAGGTTGCTCCTCCCCCAGGGACTCGGCATGCCCCAGGAGGCTTTCAGCAAGCTGTTAACTCTTCGGTTGGCATCATGCAGCTGGGAGAGGCCTGGCAGTACCAGGGACTGTTGTGCCAGCAGCACAGTCTGGATATCTCCAGGAATGCATGTTGGACATGTTGATGGAGTGTCTGCCAGGCGGAGCGTTGGCCTTGGCTGCGAGTGCTTTGGGAAAGGGCTTGTGGCCTAGGAAGAGGGAAGAGAGCTGGTTCCTGGAGCAGGCTGGGAGCCTGTGATAGCCGTAGGCCTTGTTGCTCCGTGATATTTTAAGCAGTGCCTTTTCAAACCAAGCTCTGAGCTAAACCTGCAGCAAATGTGGTCGTCTCGGCAGGCTGTTTGCGTGCAAAAGGAGCAGGAGGTGGGAGGCTGCCAGGAGGTGCCGCCGGCAGCCCCGGCTCAGGCACCCGCACGGAGGGTGGGGTGAGTTTATCCACCTCACTGTGCCGCCTCTGTCTGTGGGGAGTTAATGTTAGCTCTTCCCAGCGTGACAGACTGGCTGGTGCCAGTCTAAACCGTCCTGTTCCTGAACTCCCCGATGGGATCACCACTTAATTGCAGAGCTTGGGAAAATGCTCTGTTTAAAATCCAGCCAAGCGGTTCCTGCGTTCAGCAGCAGAGGGTCTGTCTCTCCCGGTGTCGTGAAGAGCTCTGATCCTTCCTCCAGACCCAGGTATTGTGGAAGGAGATGTATTTAGGGATTTTGCCGCACCAGCTGCTCCTCTCGCTACCCAGGTGGATCTGGATACTCCCTGGGGACACTGCACCTCCTGCTGCCAGTGCCTCCCTGCAGGGCTGGCTGGGAGAGGGTGGACGGAGGGCTCTGAGCTGTGCACAGTCTACCTGTGTCCTTCCACCTCCTTTTCCCTGCTCGCCAGTGAACGTCCCACAATGGGTACATGTTTCTGGGTGAGCTATCTTCCAAGATCCCTCCCTAGGCAGGAGTCTGAAACAACTAGGGCTGTGGCTGTTGCTTTGTCTGGCGTGCTCAGTGCTGAGAGTCGGTGTGACCCCCTGCCTTGGCCTCCCCCTCGCTTTTTGGGGACAGCACCAAGGTGGACACAAGTCTCATGTGGATCTGAGGAGCATCTGTGAAACTGGCAGTCTGGGTTGCTCAGAGCAGAGCCGCTGCAGGGACCTGGGAGCAGTTGGGCTCAGTTTGCTCACGGCTGAAGGGACAAGCAGTGAGCTCTTGCTCTGGGGCTCTGCAGCGGTCGATTCTCGCTGTGAGAGTTTGTCCTTGCCACCAGCAAGAGAAACTTCTAGTCCCTTCATGTGGTTTTCCTGCTCTGTCACACTCTGTAGTGCCTGGCCGTAACATGGTAAAGGCCTGAGCACAAGATCTCATCACAGCGGTGGAAGCCACAGCTTTGTGGCTTTTCCCCTAAAATCGCATCTCTCCTTAGGTGTGCCTCTGAGCTGCGTCAGGGCTCAGGAATGTTTTCAGGACTTCACAGAAAGTAGGGATTCCTCCAGCTGCAGATGAATGGCAAGGGACCAGAGGGATCCCGCTGTGAAGTGGTGGCATGAGCAGGGATGCTCCCCAGCTGTTGCTGGACACTCAGTTTTCCCCCTGGAATTCAGTCCTCAAGGCAGGCTGGTTGCAGAGGCCAAAGTGTAGCTCAGTGTTTAAAAGCTCCCAAATCTTCTTTGGGCTCTTTCCTTTCATAAAAAAAGCCAGGAGATCTTGTAAAAACATGCTAGGAGGTGACTCCTCCAGCTCCCAGCGGTGGGGGATGGAGGGAGATGAAGCTGTCTTCCTGAAACGGGTAACACTTTGCCCAATTTCACCAGCGTGCCGAGAGGCAGGTGCCGATCTGTCCTTCCGGGTGCCTCAGCTCAGCTGCCCCAGATTGAGACAAGTGTCCTTCCAGGTACGGAGGTGTCCAAAATCAAAAGTGATTTGTTTAAAATAAAATTTAAAAAAAAATTTGGCATAAGGCATTTGTGGGAAGCCAGAAGGGGAATGACTTGGGCAGGAGTTCCTGGCTGCAGGAGCCATGCTTGGATCCTGCCCCTCCGTGTTCGTGCTGGCCCTGGCATCCTGGGCAATACACAAACATAGTGCCGGTGCCCGTCCCAGTCAGGCGGCGCTGCTGGCCAGTTCCTCGCTGTATGAGAACGACTGGAGAGCTGGGGTGGGAGCTGGAGCGGGGCGGCTGCCCCAGCCCGCTGGCGCATGGGGTTTGGGGGGAGCCATGTGGGGGTTAGCGAGGGGCAGGTTTAGGTTGTGTGGGCAGTGGGTCCTGTTACCTCCCGGTCACCCCATCCTGGTGCTTCACCCCGGGCTGGGCAGGGCACTGTGCTCCGGCCAGCACATCCAAAGTGCTTGTTCCTCCCCCTGCCAGCCTGCAGCTGTGGACGAGCGCCAGCCCAGCTCCTCCTGGGGCTTTCCAAAGGCAGCCCTGGGCAGCACCCGCTGCCTGCAGCCCCCCGAGCTCCCCCCTGCCCTGGCTGGGCAGTACCCCTGCCCATCTGCTGCCTGCAGCCAGCCCGCCTCCATGCCAGGGCTGGATGCTGTCCTCTGAAACACAAGGCAGGAGGAAGCTGGTGGCAGCAGGGGTGACTGGAGCGTGGCTGGTGGCTCGTGTGCCTGGCACCGGGCTACAGCTGAGCGGCGGGAGCCTGCAGCCCGCTGCCTCTGCCAGCTTCCTGCGCCCCCGGGAGCGAGGCCAGCACATACTGCTTGCAGCGAGGGTTTGTTGGTGCAGGCCTCTCTTAGCAGCTCCTCGGTGGTGCTTTGGGGTGGGCTGGGATCGGGGGAGAGGAGGAAAACCCAGACATTAACCAGAAAAGTCAAAAAAGAGCCCAAAGCACCTGGGTGGTATGCAGGCCCCCTTCCCTAAGCTCTGCCTGGTTCTGGGCTGCCTCGGAGCCGCGCTTTGGAGCCAGGAGCTGCTGTTTGTCCTGCCGTGCTGCCTGGGGAGGGGGCTCCCTGACGGCCCCCTCCTGAGCTTGGCCCAAGGCCGGTGCCCCAGCGAGGCTGTGCCGTGGAGCTGCACCAGGGCAGCCTCAGCCCGGGCGCGGGGTGCGGGGAGGGATGGGGACCCGGCGGAGGCTGCTGCTTCTGTTCTTGCAATAAACTTCTGCAAATGTGCTTTTTGCAGCTTTCCTGTGCTCACCCCTCTCTCCCAGCCCGGTGCATTCATTTCTAATGGCAGATTGGAAACACAGCGGCTGTTTTCCTTCGAAGTTAAAAGCTGGAAATTAACTTATTTTTAAAAAGTAAAACCAGCATTTTGGAAGGAAGAAAACGAGGGGGGTGGGTCCTTGTGCGGTGTATGAACCAGCAGCAGGTCACTACTACAGCTGGGCTGAGGCCATGTCCTAGCTGAATGGTCACGTGCGAGTGCTGGGGACGTTCCCAAGCTCTCTTGAACTGTGGCTCGCACCCCTGGCCTGCGGCCTCCCGGCTACTCGTGGGGGGGGTTACTTCTCAGGGGCCACAAAAGGTACCTTCAGAAAATGCGGGCTGGGGTCAGCACACTGCACGTGACACCCTTCTGTCTTCGGCTCCGCAGAGACCTCCGTACACTTGCACGTATAGCGAAGGGTTCAGCCACCTCTAAAAGGTGCCTGGCTGGTCGGAGCCACAGACCCACCATGTGCCAGAGGCCGCTCGCGGGTGTCTTTGGAGTAGGCTGTGGGAGAGAAGGGCCCACGTGCTGCCTGCTAACTGCTCTTCTTGTCTCCCTTCCTAATGGCTCACGCTTGTTTTTCCTCTTGGTCTTGCAGAGCCTCCTCTAGAGGAAGGTCAAACTCTAAAATAACTTTTTTTTTTTCCCCCGATGGTATTAAAACCCAGCGCTCCAAGGAACTGTCATTGCTTGGACTGATGCAGCTTGTGTCGCTGGGGCTGTGGTGCTTGCAGTGCTGGGCCGGTGCCCGGCTGCCTTTGCACAGAGCTGCCTTCTGCGCTCCTCGACTGCATCGCCTGGGGACCGGAGGAGCCAAATTGCCAGTCCCAGCGCCCAGGCACAACTCCGTGCTCCTGCTGCAGGCAGGGCTGTAGCGCGCAGAGGCTCCCGGCGCCGTCAGCGCGGTGCTGTGCCCCGCACCATGCCACGACTGAGGGGCAGCGCCAAGCAGAGGGGCTGGCACAGGGGGAGCCACTTGGATGGGGACCCAGTTAGGAGCCCGGCGCAGAGCCCGGCTCTTCCTCGGGCCCCTGTGATGTGCAGGAGCAGGTGCTGGACACCACCGCTGCCAAATCCGCCTTTGGGCGGGGGACGATTTGGGTGTTAGCACAGGGTTAAAAGAAAGCCACGTCTGGCTTTTAAATGCAATACAGACCCCAGGTCTGGCTGCCTCCTGGGTGGCTTTGGCTCGGCTCCGATCAGACACGCAGTGTCTTGCAGGTGCTGGCAGCTGGATTTGGAGGCGCCGCCAACACTGAGCTGGGCAAAGGCCTTCTGCAAACACAAATATTTGCTTTCTGCCGCCTATCTTGCTGCTCTTCTCTTTTTTTTTTTTTTCCTTTCAAAAGCACCTTTTCTTCTGTGAATCCTGCAGTGCTGCCTGCTTCAGTCCTCCCCTGGGGCAGTCCGTGGACTTCAACACATTTTAGGTGTTAAAGTTGTCATCGTTAGTGAGCGCTCGGCAGAGCGGGCGGCATGGGGGCAGCTGTGGGAGCTGCTCCAGGAACTGGAGTGGGGAGTTCCCTGGCGTGGGCCGGGCCCTGCCGGGGGACAGACCCTGCAGCCCTGCCTCCTCGCTCTTTCGCTTTTTCTTTCCTGTTGCTTTTTTTTTTCCCCTCACAATAGGCTGGTTCTGCTCTTCGCACCTTTTTTTACTGGGGAAGGGGAAGAGGATGGTGGTGGTTAGACAGCAGCAATGGTCTGTGCTCTCTCTGCTCCCCCATCTTCTCTAAGCCCTCCGAGCGTTACAGGAAGGGATGAACCATGAGGGTATCAAATGATTTGGACTCGTTTCTTGGGCTGGGAGAGGGCTGCCAGCTCCCAGAGCATTTTTGCGGGTAGCTTTCTGTGCCAGCGAGCCACAGGGGGGCCAGCGTGGTGGGAACAGGACAGATGCCATATAACAGGGACAGGGGTGGACCTCTCCAAGCACAGCCCTGCTGGGGATGCTCCTGCCTCCTTCCCTTCTCTCTCCCTGCTGTGCTGGGCCGGTTTTGCAGTGTCCCCCTGGCAAGGTGGCAGGTATCCTGCCATGTTTTTTTTTTCCCCTCTTCGGACCCAGCCTAACCTCAGGGAAAAATCCAGCTGTGAGTTTTCTGGTTGCATGTTGCTGCCCTGAAGGCAGCAATGATTTTTTTGGACTGAACCGTACGGCCCTGAGGCCGGAACCCACCTTAGCCAGGGAGCATGTGGGGACCCTGTGCCATTGTCACAGGCAGGGCCATGCCTGCCTGGCTGAGCTCTGCCTGCCCCTGCATCCCGGCCGGCACGTGGGGCTGTTTTGCTCTCCGTTGTGATTGTTTGCAAAACACAGAGGTCCTGGTGTGTGGAAGATAAGCTGCCTGCACGCGCTTCTCCTCCCTGCCAGCTCGCTGCCTTCTCTCCCCGTTAAGTTGCTGGGAGGTGACTGCTCACGGCGGGGGCGAGGGGGCTGCACTGGGGTCCATCGGATTTCAGTTCTTCCCTGCCCCAATCAAGTTCCCAATGAACTGAGGGTTTCCTTGAGCTCTCTAGAGCCATGCATGGGTCTGGAGGATGTCCCACCTCCTCCCCAGGAAATGTTGGTTCGTGATGGGCCAGAAACCCTGGGCCTGGCATACGCTCGTGTTAGCTAGATGTTTCTCCCTCCCTAATCACCTACTTCCTAATCACTGTGAAGGGATTTGGTTTTGCAGAGGCAGGAGACAAAGTGGCTTGGCGGAGGTCCCCTGGGATGGGAGAGGGTTAGCGAGACAGCAGGATTGAGCCCCTCCTTGGCTGCAGAGCCTGTCCCTGGGAGGAGCTGCTCCATTAATATCTCCCATTCATCCCTCTTCCTGTAATCCTGCCGCCGACTCTGGCGCTCAGCAGCTGGCTCTGATGTCACCCAGCAAGGATTTATTGCTGCTTCAGGTGGAGAGCAGCAGTTGAAGCAGATGAAATCTTATGCCAGGAGGAACTTGTTCCCTGAGCAAATTGCTTGGAGAAAATCCGAGGAGACAGATGCAGCTCCATCAGATACGCACATGCCCGGCAGTGGGATCGCGTGTCTGCTGGCTCTGCGTGCCGTGGAAGGGGACCTGCTGCGGTTAACTCCCATCTCCCCAGAGTCCTGGAGGCCTCTGGCAGAAGGGACACTCGGATATTTCTGCAGACCTCTTTAATCTTTGCTTTTATGGACCTGGGGCAGAGGTTGTACTGACGCTTCCCAGGTGTAACACCTTCCTCATGCCCTCCTGGCTCTCTGGGGTGACCAGGGTGATGTGCAGACACCGTTAGTTCAACCTTTCTGTAGTTAATGGGTGTGAAAACTCCTGTGAAGGTGCTGAGGTCTCTAGGAAGTCATTTACAGGGTTTTGGGGTGGCACGGCTGCCCTTTCAGCTCTCCTGGGCACTTGGAGGCAGTCGTCTGGCCCTCCCTGCAGCACATCAGTGCCTTCAGCTCCTCCTCATGCAGTCTGAGCCGTGCTGTGGGTCTGCTTCTGGCTTCCCATGCACCCTCGGGTGAGTGGGAGCATACCAAAGGATGAAGTTGAGCCACACGTGCGCACGCGCACGCACACACACGCGCGCGCGTGCCATTTCCACCTACCTGCGGTATCTTTGACCCACTGCCAGCTGCAATGCCTCAAGGTGCCCCAGTGCTCTTGGGGGTCCTTCCTCCCTGCCACCCTCTGCGTGGTCCCGCTGCCCAAAAAGCAGCATTCCCACAACTCTGTGGACAGCCCTCCCAGAGCAGGGTGACCCCTCTCCGTGCAGGGATGTGGCTGGGAGAAACAGCACGTCCCAGCCTTGTTCTGCCTTGGCCAGTCACATCCCTGCAGGCCTGGACTGGGACGCTGCCCCCTCCCAGCAGACTTGGCTCCAGCCCCCCAGCAGCCTGCCCATCCCAGAGGAATCCACGTACCCCATCTGGGGGTAATTAACAGGCATGTTGCAACTCCCCACAGTGGGTTCCTGCTCCTGCTTGTGCCTCGAGGCCTGTTTATGTGCTGTGGGAGCCACCGAACCTGTTTGGGATGTTCTGCAGCCCAGGAGCCCTCAGGGGACTGCGGCAGGTGTGAAGTGGGGTTAATGCAAAGGCTCACTTGCTTTCAATTGCCTTTTTCGTGTCTCTCCCTGCAGGAAAGAACCTCTACACGAATGAATACGTAGCTATCAAATTGGTGAGTCCCTCCGTGGTCAGGGCGGTGATGTTCAGGCCACCTGGGAAGGAGATTGTTCACCCTCCCCAGGCTGTTAGAGCGGGTCGAGCCGAGTGGGTTGCAATAGGTGATGGATGGGTGGCTGCGCGGGGAGCTGTGCTCACCTCTAGGAATTGAGGGCAGGCAAAGCACCACACGTCATTGCAGGTGGGGTGATCTGGGCCCGGGGAGAGAAGAGCTGGGTCTTTGCTTCTCCAGGACCTCACTGTGGCTTGTGCTGCGCTCAGCCGGTGCCAGCAGCGGAGACCTCCAGGAGAGGGTGGTCCCCACTGATACCTGCTCCCATTAATGTCTACCCCAGCACCCGGATCTCTGGAGGGGGTGGATCTGTCTCCCATATGGGCTGGTTTGCTCTCATCGTCCCCTGAGGCTTCATCTCCATTTTATGCCAGTTTTTCTCAACCCCAAATGCTCTCAGTCCAGCTGCTGCCAGCATGTGAAGGAGGTGTCTGACACCCAGACCTCCCTAACGTCCTGCTCCCTACAACAGCCTTAACTGTTCTCCTTCTCTCCTCCAAGGAACCCATAAAATCCCGGGCCCCCCAGCTGCACCTGGAGTATCGGTTCTACAAACAGCTCGGCAATGCAGGTATGGGGCTGGGCTGAGCTGCCGCGGGGGGCCGGCCGCCCAGGCGACACGGCTGGGAAAGGGAGGCTTCCTATAAATGCGACTCTGCAAATTCACTGCCTGGCATGAGCGACTCCTGCCCATCTGCTCGGCTGGGAGAGGCTGATTTTACACAGAGCCACGTCTAATCTTTGATCCCTTTTTATTTAGTTCTTTTCCCCCCACCTCCCCCGCAGCAGTCAGGGATGCAGATGGAGCTGCCTCCTTCGCCCTCCTGCCAAGAGCAGAGCCAGGCTGGCTGTGGCGCGGAGGGAGGGCAGTGCAGAGACATCCCCCCATCTGCAGCCCCCCATCCCGGCTCCAGCAATGGCATGGCCATGACAGCATGGCTGTGTGCTGCTCAGCCCTGCTGCAACCCTTGACAGCCCCTGCTCTGTCTCTTGCAGAAGGAATTCCTCAGGTTTACTACTTTGGCCCCTGCGGGAAGTACAATGCCATGGTGTTGGAGCTGCTAGGACCCAGCCTAGAAGATCTCTTTGATCTGTGTGATCGGACCTTCACGCTCAAGACCGTCCTGATGATCGCGATCCAGCTGGTGAGCACAGCACCTCCGCCTCGCCCGGAGCTCTGCGTGGCTCACCCTGGCCCGCCTGGCCACAGACCGCCCCGGGGGAGCGGCGTGATGCGTGGGCACGGCGGTCAGGCTGTGTGGGGACCCTGCAGGGAAGGGGAGGGGAAGGAGGGGTGAGCCAGCACCCAGCAGGCCACAGGAGACACTGCCTGCTGGCACATCCCAGGCTGCCTCCCTCCATACCCCACCCTCTCCCTGATGTAGGAGGGCTCTCCTTCACCCCCACGCAACCCCTCTCTGAGCACAGCCGAGCGTCTCTTGCCGTGTGTCCAAGATGCGGCTGGACTGAGCTTGTCTCCCAGGGCTGGAGGACCAGTTGTGCCCGTCCTTTCGACCCAGGGTGACGTACGGGCTGAGGGGAGCAAGGTTGCTGGCTGGGGGCGAGGCAATCAGAGCAGAGTCGGGCCCAGGGGAGGAGGGTGCAGGGATGCGTGCAGTACGCACGGTGCGTCTCTGCCATGGTGCTGACATCTCCTTCTCCCCCAGATCACACGGATGGAGTACGTCCACACCAAAAGCCTGATCTACAGAGATGTCAAGCCAGAGAACTTCCTGGTGGGGCGGCCGGGCAGCAAGCGGCAGCACACCATCCACATCATCGATTTTGGCCTGGCCAAAGAGTATATTGACCCCGAGACCAAAAAACACATCCCCTACCGAGAGCACAAGAGCCTGACAGGGACAGCACGCTACATGAGCATCAACACCCACCTCGGGAAAGGTGTGTGCGCACCGTGCGGCCAGCCCTGCCTCTTGGCCGAAAGGGAGAGGGAAGGGGACTGCAGGGTGCCAGCTCCCCCCTGCCAGAGGCGGGGCTGGGTACAAACTGCCTCTCCGGCTCTTCAGCCTGGGATGTTGGCAGGGGGCTTGGGGTGCTGCAGGGTCTGGCAGGGACAGGAAAGGTGGCTGTAGTGGGAACGTGCCCGTGTCTCTTTTTTTCTCCATGCAGAACAAAGCCGCAGGGACGACCTGGAAGCATTAGGGCACATGTTTATGTACTTCCTCCGTGGGAGCCTCCCTTGGCAAGGCCTCAAGGTAACTGCCAGCTCCCGCTGTCCTTCGTCACGGCTGCCCCGTGGGTCTGGCTCTGCCCTGGCATGGGCAGCATCAGGGTGTGGGGAGGGGAAAGCTTTGGCCCCCCGGGGTGTTGGAGGGTTGGCACCCTGCCAGATGCAGGGGCTGTTGCTCTGAGCTCTGTGCCAGACCTTTGCTGCCCTGAGCGGCTGTAGCTGTCCCCCCTCCGTGTCCCTCCTGCTTTGCGGGCATCCCAGCTGCTCTCACAGTGGCTGTCCTGGAACCGCACTCCTCAGTGTTCGTCTTCCAGACCTGCCCTGGGTGAGGGGATTCCCTGGGAATGGGCTCTCGCTGTTACCTGGAAAAGGGGGACCGAGAAACTGTTTGTGGTCTGACGGCACGCAGTGCCTTCCCCGCTCCCGGGGATGTGCCTGGCCCTCATGCTGACCTACTCCTTGTTTCTGCCAGGCTGACACGCTAAAGGAGAGGTATCAGAAGATCGGCGACACCAAAAGAGCCACTCCAGTGGAGGTGCTCTGTGAGAACTTCCCAGGTGAGGGCACTCTGCATCGCCTGTCCTTGTCCCCAGCCTGGCCCCAGAGCCCGCTGGCCTGGCATCTTGTCCCCCTGCCCCAACTGAGCCCGCTCTGTCCCCGCAGAGGAGATGGCCACATACTTGCGCTACGTGCGGCGACTGGATTTCTTCGAGAAGCCTGACTACGACTACCTGCGGAAGCTCTTCACAGACTTGTTCGAGAGGAATGGTTATGTGTTCGACTATGAATACGACTGGGCAGGGAAGCCGCTGGTGAGTGGCGAGGGAGCGGGGGTGGGCAGAGGATGCTGGGCCCCAGGGTGCCCGGGGGGTGGTGGGCAGCGTGGTGGGGAGTCAGCGTGGTCTGCGGCAGCAGCCAGGGGGGATGCAGGTCAGTTGTCCCTGCCGAGCTCACCTGTGTCCGAGAGATCGGCTCCACCAGTCCTCACCAGACGCCAGCAGCCAGCTCCAAGGGAATCTCATCGGCTGTTGTGCCGATGAGTTAAAGCTGTGACACAGAAATTTGAGGCTCCTGGAGCTAAGGGTAACTTAGCAGTCGAGTTGGCACCTCGCTTTCTGCCATGGGCACCCTCCGTGGGCTCGCTGCAGCCAAACACCAAGCGTGGAGCTGCTGGGGCGGGGGTAGGGGCTGGGATCAGGCCCCAGTTCTGGGGTGTTTTGCATGTTTGGCCAGAGGTTGGATCAGGGGGCGCGGGGCGGCGGGAGGGCTGCTGTGCCATGGCTGATGTTGTCCTTTGTCGTGTCCCCAGCCCACCCCCATCGGCACGATGCACAGCGAGGTGCAGGTGCAGCCCCCGAACAGAGACAAAGCACAGCCACACACCAAACACCAGGTGAGCGGCAGCGTTGCCGGGGCACGGGACCGCGGTCGTGCAGAGCTTGGGCTTCTGCTCCACAGACTCACAGAGCCCAGCAGGGCCTCTGGATGGAGGCAGGGACTGGGGCATCCTTTTTTCCCCAGTGCTGCCTGTGGGAGGGCTTCCTCCCTGCAGGTCTGGGTCTGTGGCTAGCAGGGGGACCAGGGCAGTGTCCCTGGGGCCAGGCGGCCTGGCAGAAGCAGGAGGAAGCAGCCGTGGGAGGCTGTAGCACGGTGGGGAAGCGCCAGGCCTGGGCTTCAGCTGGCAAGCTGCAGGGTTTAGCGCTGGCCAGTGGGTGTGGGCACGGTACAGGCTGAGCCACCTTGCGCTAAGGACGATGTCCCCGGTGCCGCATCCCCATGGGAGTAACTTGCTGCTCTGTTCGTGGTGCCACTTTCATCAATGGGACGGGGACACGGGACAAAGGAGGGGGCTGCCTGGGCCTCGGGGGGGATTCGTGGGGCAGCTTGGCAGCGTGTGGCCCCGTGCCGGAGAGAGGGGCTGGCTTTGCCCTGGGAACCGGCAGGGCACGTGGGGCCGAGCTGGGAGCAGCCAGGGGCAGGGAGACGAGCAGAGCTGTGCAGGCAGCTCCCCGCCTGGGTCGCTGTGGGAAAGGGGCTGGGCTGCCCGGCCCTTCTCCGGTGCCATGGCCTGTCCTACGCTGGAGCAGGAAACACGGCTTTGGGACTGCTGCCATCAAGAGCAAACCTCACGTGTTTCCCCAGTGGGCCCGTACAGACCCTCGTCCTCTTGCCTTGAAACTCCACGGGGAGCAGAGCACCTGCAAACAGGCTGGAGCCGAGCGTGCAGCACCCTGTCCTCCCTCACCCGTGTACCGGCCCAGCGGTGCCCCTTGCTGCTGTGGGCCGAGCAGAGGGAGCC
Source organism: Aptenodytes patagonicus (assembly GCF_965638725.1). Lineage (NCBI taxonomy): Eukaryota > Metazoa > Chordata > Aves > Sphenisciformes > Spheniscidae > Aptenodytes > Aptenodytes patagonicus. The sequence goes on from NC_134973.1 coordinate 1,617,914, forward strand.
TGGGACAGCCCTGGCTCTCGCTGGCCGGTGGCTGGGCAGCACTTCCTTAGGGAGAGGGTGACTTCTTCAAAGCACCTCTGGCTCGTTCCTGGGACCTTGCTCCCAGTAAGATCTGCTCTCTGCCTCCAGCATCCAAGAAATGCCGTGTTCAACATCCCTTCTCGAGGGCAGTGGGAAAAGCAAAGCACAAAACTCCCACAGTGTGGGAGCAGTTTCCAACCTGGGGATGCAGAGGGGCTGTGCCATGCTCACAGTGGCAAGGGTTTGGCAGCAGGGTCCTCCCGCGCTGTCGGACAAGCTGAGGAGCCCGGCGCCCTCGAGGAGCAGCACAGCTTGCTTCCTCGCAGTCGCCCCGCAAAGATCCGCGTCGGCCTCGGAACATTTGCGCTCGCAGGAGAGTGGCTGGTGGTGTCGCCTTGGCCCGGCTGCATCTCCCCGCGCAGCGAGCGGCACTGCTGTCCCAGCACGCTCCGAAACGCAGCCACCGGCCCTGCGTGGGGCTGGCCGTGTTCTGCAGGGCAGTGTGCCCTCAGCTGCCCGGAGAGGATGTGCCCGGTGCGGGGGAAGAGCCGAGCTCCATTGCTGCGGGGGGTGTGTGTGCGTGTACGTGGCAGGGAGGATGCAGCCTCACGGTGTCACTGCCGGGACCGCTCTGGGGAGCCGCCGGGATGGTGCTGCGCGAGTGCCCTCCGCAATCACAAACTCGAGCTGCTCCGGTCATGTTTTTGCTTTTGCATGTCTTATTTTCTCGATTCCCTTTGCCACTCTTCTCCCTGCCCCTTCCCTCCACCTCTCCCTTCTCTTCCCCATTCTTCCTTTTTTCTTTTGTTTCTTTTCATTCTGTTCCTCCTGCCTGTCGCGAGCAGCCGCCCGAGGGGACGGAGTTGTGGGATCCTCAGGCCAGTGGGCAGCCTGCCGAGGAGCCTTTGGGAGCTCACCTGGCAGCCGGCAGGCTCGGGGGGTCCGTCCAGGTACATGCAACCACGCGCCGAGGGCAGGGGCGGGCGCGGGAGGGAGCAGAGCCAACCTGCGCCGTGCGACCTGCCCACACAGCCGGGCGCAAGCCGATGTGTGTCTGCCGGCCGTGCCAGGGGATCAGCCCCGCTCCCCCGCCCCAGGGTGGCATTGGGGCCGCAGATGCCATGGGGCTGTGCTGCCCTGTCCCCGTGGCGCGTGGGTGCTCACAGCTCGCAGACAAGGCTGGTGCTGCTTCCCGGGGGCTGCCGGGCTCCCTTGGTGCTGCCGGTGGGACTCGGAGGGTGGTTAGAGATGGATGAAGCGCTGGCTCTGTGCCACACAGCGGCACGAGCAGCCAGGCGGGCATCGGGCTCTGCCCCCAGCGCCGCTCGTCCCAGCGGTGCCAGACAACGCGGCCTTATCCCACGTGGGGCCTTCCCTGTGCCTCCTTATTTGACTGGAGCGACGCCTTCGAGCCCTGCTTCTCCTCCCTTTCCCTGGGCAGTCCTCGGACTCGTCTCCCCACCTTGATCCTGCACTTGCGCCGTCGGCCACGTGCTCGCCGCCCTCGCAGCCTTCTGTCCTCCGCCACTCAGCCCCCCCTCAGGCTGGTGGGGTCCAGCCCGCACGGGTGGTGGGGCATCCATGGTGGGTGTCCCCCCCCCAGCTGGGCCTGCGCTGCTTCCTCCGTCTCTGCTTCCGTCCCCGCCGCTGCTGCTCGTTCCTGGTGCTCCGCAGTGAATCTCTGCTGGTGCTCGGTCCCGGGCTTGGGCCCGGCTCCCGCTGCTGCCGTCGCAGGGCTGGGGCAGACCATGGGGCCAGCTCACGCTCTGCCCAGCTCCTCCTGTACCACGTCCCCTCCCTGCCACAGCGGCTGCTCCCTGCTCTCGCTCTGCAAACCACCCCCCACCCCCGTCCTCCGCCTGTGCCCGGCACTGCAGGGGGGGTGTTGGTGATGCACAAGGGTCTCCCGGCTTGTTTCGGGGGCCTGTAGCTTGATGTAGCCCTGCCGGCTGGGCGCTGTGGCTGTCGGATGGCAGCTCCTCCATGAGTCTGGGTAAGGCCGAGCCTCCTCGCTGGGGACGAGCAGCTTGGCAATCCTTTGGCCTGCGCACCCCCAGGGAGCTCCTGGCTTTGCCTGTGGTCAGCGGGTGCAGGAGGGAGGTTTCAGGCAAGTCCCTGTTGCCTATGCCAAACCCGTCCTTGCTTTGGTGACGTGGATCTCCTCCCGGCCCTGGCACCGCACACGGCCCCCGCTGCCCCGGCGAGCGGGCAGGAGCTCAGGGGCACCTCAAGGCTGGCCAGAGCCCGTGGGGCGGGCGCTGGGCTGAGTCCCGCGGGGCCCGGCGGTGTTGGGGCTTGAGGCTGGGGAGCAAGAGCTGTGTCCAGTCGCTCGGCCATGGTAAGGTCTCCTTGGACCTAACAAACAGCTTTGTGGGGCCGTGTCTCCCAGGCACGCTGGAGCTGGCTGCCAGTAAGCCCCTCACGCAGCGCGGTGTCCGGGGGTTCCCAGGAGCCGGGATCCTCCCAGAGATGCCGAGGGCACCAAACCCCTCTGTGCGATGGGGCTGCTTGGGAGTGCTCAGCACCGAGGCCGAGCACCGCTGTCTGGGCGAGGGCACCATCCTGCTGCCCTGCGTTGGGGACCTCGGTGCTCCCAGCTCGCGCAGGGCCGGGGGGGGGGGGGGGGGCCGTGCCACCTCCCGGGGCTGCACCTCTCCGGAACGCAGCTGCTGCAGGGCGGGGGATGAGGCTAAGGACCGGCCCGTGCCCCGCGGGCTGCCCCATGCTGACGCTCGCCTCTCCCCAGGTGATGAGCTCCACCAATGGAGAGCTGAACACGGACGACCCGACGGCAGGACATTCGAACGCCCCCATCACAGCCCCCACCGAGGTGGAGGTGACAGACGATACAAAGTAAGGACACAGCCCCGCTGCCTCCCCCTCGCCGGGGCTGGGACGGACGTGGGTTTTGGCATCTGCCCCACCATGCCTTGTCCAGTCCCCTCCGGGGAGGAACAGCCCAGCTCTAGAGCGAGTAGCTACCGCTCTTCCCTGGGACCCCACAAGGGCTGTCCCTGCAGGGCCACCGCCACCCCCAGCCCCTTCCCACCTCGCCCTGCCCGGCCCCGGGGCTCACGCATCCTCCCCAAAGCCAGCGCAGAGGGGCATGCACGGATCCGGGGCCATTCCCCCTCCGGGAGCCCCTGCCTGACCCCGGCTCTGGCACTGGCATTTGCTGTGGCTGGCATCGCGTGCCGTGGCCGGTGTCACTCGCCCTGGTCGCTGTCACTCGCTGTGGCCAGCGTGGTGCTCCCGGTCCAGCCCCTGCCGTGTTCCGGAGGCACTTCCCGGAGTGGCTTTGCCCACGTGGGGCTCACCAAGACACCGAGGGGTTTCCGTCGTGTGTGTGTGTGTCCCCCCAACCCCGCACCAGCTCTGCCCTGACCGTGGGGCTGCTGAGCCCGTCTGTGTCCAGGCCTGGGCGCTGACGGGGTCCCCTCCGTCCCCAGGTGCTGCTGTTTCTTCAAGAGAAGGAAGAGGAAAACCACCAAGCGTCGCAAGTGAGCTGCCGGGGCCGGGTGGAGCGGCGTGCGCGATGGCTCCTCTCCCTCTGGCCGTGGCTGGATCTTGACCTGCGGAGCCGGCGGTGGCGGCCCCTCCGTTTGGACGGGGACGGGGGGGGGCCGAGCCGGACGGCCTCCCCCAGCGCCCCACGCGCAGGCGGGGAGCGGGGCCTCCCCAAACTGCTTGTCCTTTCCTCCGCCACTCGCCCAGCGCGTGGCCGTTTACTCGAACCAAGCCCAACTTCGCTGAAGTTCCTGCGTCCGTCAAAAAGAAAAGAAAAAAAAAAAAAAAAAAAAAAAAGAAACAAACCGAAACAAATCCACAGCGTCACTTGCTTTTGAGTCTATAACTAGTTTGAAAATGGGGATCAACTCTACAGACTCTGAACCGTCGCTGTCAGAAGAAGCAGAAGACAATTTCGAGAGCAGTGGGCTAAGGAGGAATTTTTTTTTTTTTTTTTTTTTTCCTGTTGCTTCTTTGTCTCTTAAGTTAATTTAAAGTGAGTCTCGGTGCAGAGTGCTGAGTCGTCAGTCTTTGACCGTCATCTTCAGTGTTACTGAATTCTGCTCTTCCTTTAGGCCCCCCCACGTCCCCCGTTGGCCCCCCCCCCCCCCCCTTCGATAATGCCTTTGGTGACGAGCGGCGCGGTCTCCGGTACGGTGAGAAGTGTGGGGGCGGGGGGGGGGGGGGGGGGGGGGGGGGGGGGGGGGGGGGGGGGAAGGAAATGCGTTTACAGTTCATTTTATGATGCACTTTTGCTAGCAATACAGGCGATGTTCGGTCCTGCCAGGAACAGGTCGGTGACTCCCCGGGGCTGGGGGACGCGGGGACAGGGACGGCCGGGCACCGGACTGCCCCGGCCACTGCCGGGGCCACCTGGCCGAGACCAGAGAGACCCGTGAAGGGAGGTGGCAGAGCACGGTAGAAAAGCAAAGCAGCCTCATCTCTGGCGCTGCCATGTCTTAGGGCTGGCTCTGTTGCCACCACAGCTTGAGGTATTTGCAGCGGGGCAGGGGCAGCGCCGCGGCCGCGGGGCATCGTTTTATCGGCCTCTGGTTTTACAGACCGTTTGCCACGGGTCTGAGCCCCCCCCCCGAGGGCCCCGGGGCCGCTTCCCGGGGCGGCAGCGGGTGCGGGGGGGCGGGGGGGGGGGGGGGGGGGGGGGGGGGGGGGGCCGCCGGGGTTGGGGCAGGCGGCACCGCGGGCAGGCACAGAGGCACGTGGTGAGCGTGGCCGGACGGCGAAGGGCGTCAGGGTGGTCCAGCGCTGCCGGAGCTGCTGGCGTGGCGTCCTCCCGCTTGATCCTGGGGCAGGGGGAAACTGGATTTTTTGCAACTTAAACACACGGACACAGACAGAGAGAGAGAGAGAGACCCCCAGACACACACACCCCCTCCCCAGACACACGCCCACACACAGACGCACCCCCCCCACCCCCCCCCACCCCCCCCGGTTCCTCACCACCCCCAGGGCACTGCAGCTTTCCCATGTGACTGAGCCCCTGCGCTGTTGTGTGTACTGATCATGACACATTTGGGGGGGGGGGCGGGAGGGGGGGGGGCACACTTATCTTTACCAAAACCGTGTTGTTCTGCCCCAAGGGAGGGGCTGAAGCTGTGCTGAGGCTTTTGGGGGGGGTGGGGGGTGGGGAATGGGACCATCTGTGGCTGCTTCGAACCATTTGGCCAAACTGACCATCCCTGGGGGGAGGCTGGAGGCCCCGAATCACGGGAGGGGCTGCGCCGGCCTGGGGGGGGGCGGGGGGGATGTGTGTGTGTGTCACCCTGTCCTGCCTGGGCACCCATGGGCCATGGCTGCACCTGGGGGCCCTGGGGAGGGCACGGCGCCACTGCCCCTCTTCCTAAATTCGGGATTGACCCCGGCTTCGGCTTCCGGGCTGCAGCGGGGCAGGAGGGGCCGCGGCAGGCAGGGCAAGGAGCTGCTGCTGCGTCCCCCGGCCGCGGCGGGGGGTGATGTGCAACGTTTGACCTTGTTTCCCCAACGAGGCAAACAAACAAACAAACAAAAACATTTTAAAAATCGCCTTAAATTTTCACTGGAAGAGGACCCTTCTCAGAGCGGCGGCTCAGACCACCCCAAGCGGAGGCCGAAGAGGAGCCGCGGAGGGGAAGGGATGCGGCCGCGGGCGTTTGCCCGGCTCCGTCTGCGCACCCTGTGCCGCCGGCAGCTGCGAGCGGGGCCGCGGGGGCAGCCGAGGACGGTGGCACGGCCCCCGGGACTGACTGTCCTTCCAGCGAGGAGTCCAAATACTGAGATTGTACGTGAGGGCGTTTGTTCCATTGCGAGTTTAGTTACTGCTTTAAAACAAAGTGTACAGAAATGGCATTTAAATTTCTCTGATGCTTCCTGGAAGCCATAGAATTTAGGGGCTTTTTTTTTTTTTTTTAATAAAAACAATTAAAAAATAAAAAAATCTTCAAAACCCTACGCTTTCTTCTGCGCTTGATTACACGGCTCTGAGGATGGGGACACTGACCCAGCACCCCCTTTTTATCTGAGGCTCAGCCGGCAGCGGGTTCCCTATCCCCGGGTGGGAGCTGCCCCAGCCCCTCCGTGGCCGTCCCTCGCACCCGGCCGCGCGCTGCGCAGGGGCCTTTCCTGCTCCGAAATGGTACGGAGCTAAAAATACGTCCCCTCATTTCTTTTTCATGTGAAGCAGCAGGAGGGGGGGGTCAGGGGGGCAGCAGCGAGGCTCATGGCTCCGGGCGTCTCCCTGCCCAGCCTGACCCTCCCCAGGGCTCCCAGCGGACGTGCGCGTAAAAAGCCGCTGAGCGGGGAAGCGGGTGGCGCGGGAGGGCAGTTCCGCAAGCAGGGCTCTGAAAAGGGGCTCCGGCCTGAAGGACCACAGCCCTGATGGGGGTGGGGGAGCCGGGGGAGCACTGGGCCTCGCTGCTAAGGGGGGGGAAGGACGGGACGGGCATCGTGCTCGAGCCAGGCGAGACCCAGCCGTGGCCACAGGACCTTGTGCCTCCTCGAG